>NC_088784.1:93097946-93449946 GCF_958450345.1 Calliphora vicina
TCTAAAAACATTTTTTCTTAATTTGGTTTAAATGCAAATTATTAATGATTCAGCTAAGCCATGCGAATAAATTTTTGTAACGCATTTCAGTTATATTTATTATTGATTTGATTTATTTATTTCTGTACTATCCACTTACCAAATACATCATCAATATTATTAATTACGTAATTAAGAAATTGACGATTATCCATATTTTGTGTGTGCTATATCTACTATTCACATTTAAATATTCAATTAATATGCTTGAACAAATTTAAAATATCGATTTCAGGTAATAACTCTTTGTCGTTGTGACTGTATGTCTACAAAACAACTGACGAGTTTACAATCAGTTTAAATAAATACAATTTTCTACAACCATTTAGGTAGACTTTAAAACAATGACTGAACGTCTGCTTACAAATGAATTGAACTGTGGCTATGCCCCCTAAAAATATGGATGCAACTAACCATCAACAACCCCAAACTCCCCATTATTATTAGTCATTCAGTCAGTCATAATAAAACATCAACAACAACAATAACCCACATAATAAAAACAATGACAAGTTTAAGGTTTAAAATTACTTCTACAAGAACAAGAACAAACATAATTAAATATTTATTTAACACAGAAATAATTAAACAGAGACGAGGGTTGGTAAATTATAGCAAATTAAATGGACAATAAAAGTTATTGTAAAATAATTGAATTGAATTGAATAAATGATTTTTTAAATAAGAATTACTGCTATTGGAAACTAAAATGTTTCACAACGAAAAAATATTTGTAAATTTTGTTGGATTTCAATCAAATTATATTCATAATAACAAACTGTAATCTAATTACAACATTTTTACAGTGGAGAGTAAAACACTGGTTTTCGATTATTGTTTCAACAGAGACAATTGAGAAATTATTTGTGACAGATATAATTTTTTTAAAAGATAATTATAAAATTGTTACAGTGGTGTGTAAAACACTGGTTTTCGATTATTGTTCCAACATAGACAATTCAGAAATTATTTGTGACAGATTTAATTTTTCAAAAGATACATTTTTGGATACAAAAATCTCAGCCGATTTTTCTAATCAATAACAAAATTCTCATACAGTGAGCGTCAAAAGTGAGTAAACACCAAAAATTATTTGATTTTTTTTAAGATAATAAAAATCCTAAAATCTATCCATCGATTAAAATTTAAAAGTTTCGATTTGATGGAGATTGAGTTGAATAATAGAATCGGTTCTGAAAAAAGAAGATTTAAGTCGGAATATAATGATTTTTATGATCTTAAAAAAATCAAAGAATTCACTGGTGTTTACTCACTTTTGACGCTCACTGTAACTATATCTGATACTATATTGATATCACATATGGGTCCGCAGACTATCTAAATACTTTTAAACAACAATTACTATTCATTTTTAAAGAAAGTATAATCGGTCAAGCACGATTAAGAAGTAAATGAGCAACAAAATTTTTTCTTTTAAAATTTTAATAACTTTTTTCCTTGAATGATTTTCGGAAGCCTCTCTTATATGGGAGCTATGACTAATAATGGACCGAATGTCATCAAATTATGTCGAGTGATTTATTTTTATATGAAATTTATTATCTTTAAAGTGAATTTCGAAAGTGGTCCTTGCATGGGAGCTATCAACAATTATGGACCGTTTGCATTAAATTCGATCGCGTGATTTATTTCTATATAAAACTAATTTATAACAACAATTTTCAGAAATTTATGCTCGTTAAAGTGATTTTAGGAAGTGGACCTTATATGGGAGTTATGGTCAACCTACATATATAAATCAGACAAGTATGACAAAAAAGTCATACTTTTGGATGTCATTTGTTGGAGTCTAGTTGAAATAATGAACCGATTTCAACAAATTATACATGTGCCAAATTTTATCGAAATATTTTCAAAATTTTTGAAATGTTGCGAAAAGTTTTATCAATATGATATCATTTCCGGTCCCAGTAAAAATTCTATAGAAGTAATGGGCAGTCACTTGAAGTATTTTACTCCATATACTTTAAATTAGTTAACGGGTTTGGAAAGAAAACCGATTACCCTTTAAAATTACGTGCAGTTTTTTGATTGTAGTAGCTTTTCATTGCTTATTTTGATATGAAAGTTTATAAAACTTTATACCAACATATATAGGAAATTTAGTTCTTAATAAAACATGGTTTTAGTTATTCAAATCGGATTAAAATTGTAAAAGTTATTCAACTTTTAATTAACACCATTTTTAGTATTTTCTCCCCCAGCGCATGAATAAAAAAAAACAAAAAAATGTAGAAAAAAATATTTGTAAAATTTTGAATTTACAAGGTAAATTTTTTCGAACTTTTTTCAAAAAGTTTAATAACTTTTGCAAATATAAATCGATTTTAACAAGTAATAACTAATTTTTTCCCATATAAAGTTGTCTTTAAAACACTGTGCAAAAAAGAATAGGTTTTTATAGAAAAAAATTAAAAAAAAAAAATCGTTGAATTTGAAAAAAATTATTAAAAAAAATAAAGCGAAACTTTTTATAAAAACTTAAGATATACATTTTATGCATACATTTTATGAAAGCTTAATTCTTTGTCTATCCATAATTGTTTAAAATTTTGAAATCGGTCTACAAATGTGTGAGTTAGAGGTACTAAAGTACTACGACCTACCCTAAAACCGTTTTTTCAAAATATCTCAAAATTTTGAGGCTGTTTCAAAATCTTTGAAAACGGTTTTACATATGTCCACGATTTTGAACAGACGTGTAGATATTACATGAAAAACTAGATGTCAGATTTTTTTTAATTTAATTATAAACTAATAATGTTGTTTAAAGAAATTATTATTTTTGTCCATTGCCTGAAGTAGTGTGCACGTTTATAACGATTTAAAAATGTATTATTAGTAATTTTTTAAGCTAGTTCTTATCAATATCATAATTTAAAAAAAAAACCCTTCACAAAGTAGATTTTAAGATAAAGATTGAAAAGAATTTTGGTTAATTTTTTTTTTTTTTTGAAAATAAATTTTTTTTGTTAGACAATGTTTTTATGAAAAAAACTATTTTATTAAAAACAAAATTAGAGTTAAAAATATTTTTTTCGATTTTATCTATGATTGTCGGTCCGAATTTCCATGGCGTTGAAAATATTTACACTATTCATTTTTGATTTTTGTTTCAATTTTAATATTATTTTTAATACATTCTTTTTTAATATCTCAAAAGTTTGACGTTCTGGTTGTTTTTCAATATTTTTTCCAAAGTTAAACGGCCTACCATCACATCATGAACATAAACCTTGTAAGTTGAAATTAAGAAAAAACAAATTGATATTCAGAAATCCAAATTTATATTGTGCAAATAAAAATTTAAATCGAGAAATCCAAATTAATATTGAGAAAAATCCAAAGGAAATTAATAAATACAATTTGATATTTAGAAAATACAAAATGAAATTAAGAAATCCAATTTAATATGGAGAAAAATCCAATTGAAATTGATAAATCGAAATATATATTAAGAAAATAACAAGTAAGGGAGCTATATTCAGCTGTGCCGAATCTTATATACCCTTCACCAAATTAAACTTCAAAATACAAATTTTAAATATTTTTAGGTAAACAAAATTTATTTCTTTTCCAAAGTTGTTTTTTTAATTTTTTGGGAAAAAAAAATTTTTGGATTTAATTTTTTTAAATTTAAAATTTTTTTTTTTAATTTAAAAAATTAAACCCATTGTAGGTCCAACTTACTATGGTCTTTGAAATATCTATCATTAGATATCCATATTGTCTATATTAATCGAGGTTATCCTGGTTTTTTTCTCATATCTCAGCCATTTGTAGGCCGATTTTGCTGATTTTAACAAGGATACTTCCCGAAAGCATGTCTGACAGAATTATTGATGATTTGCATCCCGAAGATATCCGGGGTCTTCAGAAAATTGATTGCAACAGACAGACGGACAGATAGACGGACATGGCTTAATCGACTCCGTTATCTTTAAGGATCCAGAATATATATACTATATAGGGTCGGAAAATTATATTGTGGAAATTACAAACGGAATGACAAACTTATATATACCCTTATCACGAAAGTAAAGGGTATACAAATTGGTAAATAAGAAATTAAAGTATAACAATTTAAATTTTTTATGAAATATATACTACTACTCCATTTCAGAAGTTTCTAATTGTATTTCAGAAATTGCCATTTGTATTGCTATTAGAAATTTTCTGAAATACAAATGGAAATTTCTGAATTACAATTGGAAAATACTGAAATACAATTGGAAATTTCTAAAATACAATTAGAAAATATTTAAATACAATTGGAAATTTCTGAAATACAAATGGAAGTTTCTGAAATACAATTAGAAATATCTGAAATATAAATGGAAAATTCTGAAATATAATTGGAATATTCTGAAATTCAATTAGAAAATTCTGAAATATAATTAGAAACTTCTGAAATACAATTGGAAATGGAGTAGTACGAAATTTAAACCGAATAGAATTTTATTATTATTTTTCAATATCAATTTCGGTTTTCTCAACATTAATTTGTATTTTCTGAATTTCAAAATTAATTTTCTGAATATTAATTTCGATTTCTAAATTTCAATTTGTATTTTCTCAATATTAAATTGAATTTCATAATTTTAATTTGTATTTTCTCAAATTTCAATTTGTTTATTCACAATATTAATTTGTTTTTCTGAATTTCAATTTGTTATTTCTAAACATTAATTTGATTTTCTCAATTTCAACTTAAAACAAGTAAGAAGGTATGTTCGGTCAAGCCCGACCATATAATACCCTACACCAAGTAAAAGAGCAAAAATAATTTTTCTTCTAAAATTTCAATCATTTATATTTTTGAGTGATTTTCGGTAGTGGGCCTTATATGGGGGCTATGACCAATTATGGACCGATCACCATGAAATTAGGTCGTGTGATTTATGTCTATATGAATTTTGTGTGTATACCAACATTTTTAAGCGATTTATGCACGTTAAAGTGATTTTCGGAATCGGGTCTATATGGGAGCTATGACTAATTATAGACCGATCGTAACAAAATTTGGTGACATGAATTTTGTATATATAAGACTTATTGGAGAGCAATTTGTGTAGATACATATATAAATTAAACATTTATGACCGATAAATTCCAATTTCGGTAGGACATTTGTATGGGTGTTAGGTGAAATAATGGACCGCTTGCAGCCAGTTTCAATAGGCTAGGTCCTTGGGCCGAAAAAATAATATGTACCAAATTTGATCGAAATATCTTCAAAATTGCGACCTGTACTCTACACACAAAGTTTACATGGACAGCCAGCCAGCCAGCCAACCAGCCAGACGGACGGACATCGTTAAATCGACTCAGAAAGTGATTCTAAGTCGATCGGTATACTTTAAGGTGGGTGTTAGACTAATATTTTTGGGCGTTATAAACATCTGCACAAACGCATAATATCCTCCCCACTATGGTGGTGTAGGGTATAATGATGTAGTGTTATCAGTTTATTATTCATTTAGTTTTAATCCAAAACTTAAAGCCTAAATTTTTGAAGCAAATATTTGGAAATTTATTATAGTCTCGATTACTGATGTAAAAATCGTTGCTTGCTCCATTGCCTTTTGAGAGCAACTTTAGTGACAATAGAGACTTTAAATCAAATAATAGAGTTAAACAGAGTTAAGTCCACTAAAAAGAAAATTTATTGAAAGTCCCAAAAATGGAATTTTACGTTTCTTCTAAAATAAGTTTATATATAATTTTAAATTGTAATAAATAAGTAAAAAAAACTGCATTAACAGATTTTAAAAACATTTAAATCAAAGAATTTTAAAATTTCTGAAAATGGACTTAAAACGTTTGCACACTAAACTAATATTTGTTTTTGAAATTTCTAAGTCGCGTTTTAATGTGTCTTTATTACAAATTATTGGTTCAACACAAATTATAAAAATTACGTTTTAATGTTAAATTATTGTAGATAAAACTTTTTGTACACATTCTGTCATACAACGCTTAATTTAGAACAAAAAACCACTAAATTGACTAATAAATTCATATAGTGTTTTTTGGGAAAACATTGTTTTAAAATTGATTAATACTCGTTTAAATAAATAACTAATAAAAAGTGAAAAAATGAAAACAAAAAAGATTCATTTCATGTGCAATCAAAAAAAAAAACACGCTTTAATAAATAGAATAATAAATGTTACTGAATATTTGATGCACCAACACAAAAAAAAACTATAAACGAACACCTGCAATAGTAAATGTTAACTGAAAATAATAAAATCATTAGCAGTGGTAATAAACTAAATAAAAAGGAGCCGAGAAACAAAAACCACTAAACACACATTAAACAAAAATTCTTTTTAAACCCCCTTAAATAGGTAAATGAACCAAGTAAATAAAACACACACACATACATTTAAATATTTCTAATAAAAATAAAAATACAAAAATATTTTCTAACCATTTAACTCCCATTTATAAATATTTAAAACAAAATTTTATATAATTTAACAATACTCTTGCTCTTAAATATTCTTTGACCCACTTACCTTGGTCACTTAAAAGTTGTTGCTCCAACTCTTCAGCACCAAAACGTTTCAAAAGCTGACCATAACTTAAGGTGTCCTTGAGTTCTTCCTTACCCAAATAGTCTTCGGGTGTGTGACCCATCTTTTCAAATATAAAGGAATGGAACAAATTAAAATTATTAATTAGTTTTTTTTAGGTCAAGCTTATTAATTTATAATTCAAAATATTTGAAATTATCATGTGTTTGTTCCCATAATAGTTAACACTTTATATTGTTAACATGTTTTCATTACATTTGTTTCCTTGGAATTTTTCCTCTTCTATATAATTACAGTATTTTCTTGGAATGTTTCTTAGAAATGAGTCATTTGAAACCCATCACTAAAACTATAATAGATTTAGTCATTGTGTTTGTAACATATAAGTGTTGAATCTTGTACACCCACCATGAATATATGACAATAAAATATTTTTCTTATATAGAGTCATTTATGGACCGATCCTCAAAAAAGTTGGTAGAAAGATTAAGATTCATATAACCAGTTGGTTTATGTTAAATTTTATCACGATATTATTTACCATAAGACATTTTTTATATGAATTTATATGAAAAAACGTACTTTTAATAATGTTTTTCTTTATAACTTCTGAACTCTCTGAAGCCCTCTGAAGTTTTGAGATGCATTTACAAGGGGAAAAAATGCATTTTTTTCAGTTTTTGTAAAAATTTTGCCATTAAAAAATTACTTTAGCAATTTAATTTAAAAGAATCGATATGTGTACGCAATTGTGGTTCTAATGAGACATAAAAAACAGAAATTGGTCAAAAAATGTTAAAGTTATTAAAAAATCGCCAGGCCATTAACGTGTCTCAGGCAACTAGAACAAGAAAGGTAGGAACAAAATTAACATATTTTGATAAATATTAAAATAAAAGCTCATTTTTACTTAAAATATGTCCATATTTACTTGTATATGAGTTTTTGTCTCCGTAGGATACCGTTAACCTATTCTTAGTTATGAACAAAAAAATAAAATTTTTTTAACGGCAGTTTCAAAACTCCATTTTCAACTTTTTAAAAATTTTGTTAAACAAATTTCAGAATTTTTTGATCATCTCATTGGGATTTATTAAGAATATAATAGGGAATAAAAATGTGAAAAAATTATGAAAATATCTCTTATAGTTTTTCCGTACCTGCGATTTAAATTTTGAAATTTTCGAGAAAAAACAATTATTTGGCAATTTTTAGTCCAATGAGCTCTATTTCCTTACTCTTATGAATTTTAAGCAAAACTTAATTAGAAAAAACTTAATTAGAATATTATAGTCCAGATAATTCTAAATATACTCTGTAACGTTTACTAAAATCGGAAAACGCTAACCCTTAAATCGTGAAGGTCAAAAGTCAAATTTTTCAATATTTGGAATTTTTCATGGAGAGATAGCGAAATATTATATACTTTTGAGCCGATTTTGATGAAACTTAAGAAAAATATAACATAAACTATAGAGTTTATAATAACAGCACAAGAATGGAAATTCACGCTTAATGGCACTTGGGGTTAAAATGACCCCAAACTTTTAAAATCATAATTTTCACGAATATTGTAGAGAGTTCAGGACTCCTCATACCGTGTTCTTTATTAATTTTTAACACCGCGATCTTTGATATTTTTTACATTGAAATATATACTCCGAATATTGACCTTTAACCTTTTGGAAGTAAACAATTTTATTCACACCATTTTAAGTATAATATCTTTGGCTATTAAAAGTTATGCTGGTATTTGAGTAGTTTCAAAGTTATAGGCAATTATGCGTACATAATTTTAGAAAATTTTAAAAAAATTTTCAATTTTCAAATCGCGATATTTATACTCTACAGCAGGGAAGCGCAAAAAGAGAAATTGTAGTTTGTGTGCATGTATGGGTTAAAAATAAAAAATTCTCAACAACATCAAGCAACAGAATGAAATATTGGTATTTTTACGCTATATTGTTTGCAACTAAATGAGTTATTTGTATTTTTTACGCTCTTGCTGTGTGTTTTGTTTACTTTCGGGTTATGTATGTGTAAATTCACGAAAATGTTCGTAATCTCAACAAAATGAACGCCTACCAATGCTCTACAGCAGACATCGGCAGAGAGTAAAATTGCCTTTGCACACTAACACCACTATGCGTTTCTTGAGTAGCGCTCTCTGGCATTCAGTGCACTGATACAAAGGTTTGTATGAATGATTTCTTTTAATTTTTTTTACCAATTACGTACGTGTGAAAGAAAATAAAACCAGAGAGCTCTTAAGGTGGCTCTTTGCCGATGTCTGCTCTACAGCAACAAATTCGGTTGCTACTACGAATCTGTTTTCTCTGTGTAATTTCAAAACATTTTGCTTCAAAATAAGGAGTGAGATCGAAAAAGTCTTAACATATGTACATAAATAATAATAAAAAAGAAACCACTAAACCTACAAATTTTATTATTTTTTTTTATTTGATGGAAATTATTATTACATCTTGAAAAAATATTATTTTTATAGTTCTAATCAATATTGATGAATTTATGAACCATTGCCATAAACCCTTTCATTAAGGTTTTTAAAGTGTTTTCTGTCACTTTGTTCGACCAGGTAGTCCATCTCCGTTTAAAATCTACCACACTTTTGGACACCTTTTTGTGCCATTCAATTCTCTTTTAACAAGATCCCAATATCTCTCCACTGGCCTTAGCTCCAGGCAGTTTGGAGGATTTGCCTCTCTTGGTACAAATATTATTTTTGTACCATTCAAGACCTTGCTTACCATAGTGACTGGATGCCAAATCAGGCCAAAAATAAGTGGACAGATTAACAAGTCTTATGAATGGATGCATCCTCTTTTGTAAATATTCCTTTTATAGATCCCTTTGTAACAAATGTTTGGCTTCTTTTGTCGCAACTGCATATTTCCTGCCTTACCAAGAACTTTTTGCTTTTCTATATTGACCCGGAAGCTGTGAAAAATTGTCCAGAACATACGTTTCGTCATACATTATGCATCAGGTATATTTTTTTTTATAAAATTTTACTTCAATTTCCGTGCTTTGTCTTTGGCCTCTAAATTTTTAGCAGAGTTCCCGTCAGGAACTTTTAGAGCCTTGTATGTTTTCCAACCTGTATTGGTTTCTACTTTTCGTACCAAACAGACCAACTACTTAGCTCACCGGACTGCTTTCCTACAGTATGTGTTAGGAGGTCTTCTACCCTTCCTTCTACCTGTACAACGTTTTCTATCGACGAATAAGTTCTCCCGATAGTATTTAATAACATTGAAATTAGTTTGACGCAGACCTTTGATTGTTTGGCCAACTTTTTGTAGGACCAAGTTGAAAATATTTAATAGTACGCACTTTTGCCTGGTCACTCATTTTAAACATATTAACAACAAATTAATTTTAATGCAGGTCAATTGACCCTTTTGGGTAACTCAGGGACAATTAACGTTTAAAAGTGACTACACTGTAGATTACTTAGAGACACTTAACTGACAATTGTCTTTAAGCTAGATTACATAGGATGTATAAAGTAACCCATTGAATTCTCTCAGCTTTACAAACAGCACATACATGTCAAATGGCCAAAAATATATAAATTGTTGTCAGCCAAGTGATCAGACATTAGTGACAATTACTGTCTACAACGGATACATTTAGTACTTGCTTAACTGCTGCGTTATTACGAGCTGATAATAATTAAGATTGGATGCTTTTTATATCACGATAGAGGCTCTAAAGTTTATGGCTTTAAACAAGTATTCTTAGAAAGATACTTAGATAATTAATATATCCATCGTTTTTTTTCAGAAGAACAATTACAATTTTAAAAATTTTAATGGGTCCTAATCCTGGGAACACTGTTGTGTATTTTTTGGACATTGTGTGATCCATAGTTAATTATTTTATGTTTCTGCACAAAAATATAAGTGCATATTTTTAAAATTTTTAGGTCATATTTTGATTTTTTTTTAAGCATATTTTTCAATAATAAATGCATGAAAATCCGCTCCCTAGCAATGACGTATAATAAGTACTTGCTTCCAATGACACTACCGCGTTAAAGTATAATTTATCTACTTATAATGTGTTTAAATGCTATTACCAAATTAGTGTTTATAGTTACTTTGGAAATGATTTGAAGTAAAATTACATCAAACAAGTAAGAGAGATCTGAGATTCGGCTGTGCCGAATCATATCATCCCCTCAATAAAACAATAGTGTATAAGCATTAGGTCGTCTTTCTCTAAATCTTCAAGGCATGGGTCCTTTTTATCCTTCTTTTAAAAAAGTGCAAAAACCACCATTAAAACAGGGATTTAAGAGGTTAAACTGTTCTGCAAAAAAATTATACGTGAAATTTTACTATAAGTCCCTGAATACATCAAAACGGAAAATTCAACCAGAAAGTCAGAAAAAGACATAACAAAAGAGAGCATAGGGTTAATTTCGCATTTATTAAGAATTTTATTTTAAAGAACATTTTAGGTATAAAATGTATTCAGCAAATTTATGTAAAATGTTACAAAGAACATTTTTGTAGAATATGTTAACCCTCTAAATCCCAAAGGCTTACGGTTAATTTCGTATTTATTAAGAATTTGGATAGGAAGTCTTCATTAATTACATTTTTTTAGCTCTATGCAATTTCACTTTATTACCATACGCATATTTCAGCTATAAGCGTCCTTCAATGGGTGCTCATGTTAAATTTTTGGGGTACTTTAAAATAAAATTCTTAATAAATGCGAAATTAACCCTAAGCTCTCTTTTGTTGTGTCTTATTTCTGACTTTCTGGTTGAATTTTCCGTTTTGGTGTATTCAGGGACTTATAGTAAAATTTCACCGACAATATTTTTGCGGAACATTTTAACCCCTTAAATCCCTGTTTTAATGGAGTTTGTTGTTCTTTTTTAAAAGAAGGACAAAAAAGACCCATGCCTTGAGGAGTTAGAGGGTTAACATATTCTACAAAAATGATCTCCGTAATATTTTGCATAAATTTGCTGAACACATTTTATACCTAAAATGTAAGATTCACATGGTTTCTTATGACGATTAACAATAAGAATGTGCCAGAGTTGGGAAACTTTAACCCCCCCTCAAATGAAATTCAGATGTAAACTTTCAAAACGCCGATACACGTGTCTTTTTTTTTTGTCTCCTCTATCAAAATTTATTGGTCGGACCTCGTAATTTTTTTTGGTGTTGTATAAAAGGACATAATTCATGAAATTAAGAGGATTAAATCAGAAATGAACTGTGAAAAATTATTTCTTATTAAACCAGTTATCAAAAAAGATGGCAATATGCAGGTAAAAACTTTTCAAATCCTGTATTTGGTTTTTTTGGGATTGCTATTTACTGCATATAAAGTGAATCAGGGGGATATCTTTAATCACCGACTTTGATCTATGTGGGAAAGATTCGTGACTGTCAGTTAAGTCTGTTTTGTAATATATTGATCCTGATGAGTCGTAGAATATTTACAGAATGGCTTGAGTCACATTCCAGTTGAGTATGTCCACTTATTAAAAATTCCATACTAAAAGCCAACAATGCATTAGATAATATTAAATTGCGGTTTTGATAGATTTTGCATCTTCCACAAGTGTTTAATAACACACTTAGCAAAAACGGAAGATCCTAAACATCCATTTGTTTCATCCCAAACATAATTGTCCAATTCGTGTGTTAAAATATTGTATATTGTGAAATTATGTAGTTTTATAAATTGCAGCACTCGTCTTTAGTTGAGGAATTAATTTTTTCCTAGGTTTAAATATGGAATAGTTTGATCCCTTTAATAATTGCGCAAAAAATGGATAGGACAATTTTATGCTTCCATTTTTTTTATAAATCACACTCAGCGACATAAAGCTGTTAAATTTCCTGATCGGTGCAAAAATCCGATTCAGAATCGAATTTGATACTTATAAAAAATCAAACAAAACAAAATAAATCAGTTAAGGCTTTTTCTTTCAAAAATTCTTTGACTTGACTTAGGGCTTTTTTTGAAATCGTTATAAATCTCTTATTTGCAATAATATCCTCTTTAATATACTCTTTCATAAGAGTAAGAAAATAGAGCTCATTGGCCTAAAAATTGCCAAATAATTGTTTTTTCTCGAAAATTTCAAAATTTAAATCGCAGGTACGGAAAAACTATAAGAGATATTTTCATAATTTTTTCACGATTTAATTCCCTATTATACTCTTAATAAATCCCAATGAGATGATCAAAAAATTCTGAAATTTGTTTAACAAAATTTTTAAAAATTTGAAAATGGAGTTTTGAAACTGCCGTTAAAAAAATTAAATTTTTTTGTTCATACCTAAGAATAGGTTAACGGTATCCTACGAAGACAAAAACTCATATACAAGTAAATATGGACATATTTCAAGTAAAAATGAGCTTTTATTTTAATATTTCTCAAAATATGTTAATTTTGTTCCAACATTTCTTGTTCTAGTGGCCTGAGACACGTTAATGGCATGGCGAATTTTTAATAACTTTAACATTTTTTGACCGATTTCTGTTTTTTATGTCTCATTAGAACGACAATTACGTACACATTTCGATTCTTTTAAATTAAATTACAAAAGTAATTTTTTAATGGCAAAATTTTTACAAAAACTGAAAAAAATGCATTTTTTCCCCTTGTAAATGCATCTCAAAACTTCAGAGGGCTTGCGGCACGTCTTAACCCCAACCGATTTACCTAAAATTTTTTCAGGATGATTTTTTTGCTAATGTTCACCAAACTGGAGGGTGAGAATGGCCAAAATCCAACTTTCGTTTATTAAGGGCCACCCTAATGTACCCTTGCCACTCATGGCGAAGGGTATAAAAATTAAAGTGCTGTAATTTTCTCCAATGCTTTTGGGGAAGCTTAACTAGATTTATCAGTAAACTAATTTAAACATATACATAGCTATACATACCTTATCGACTAATTTAGGATTGGCACCCAATTGCAGTAGCACATTATAAAAATGGCCATTGTCATTTATAACGGCGGCATAATGTAAAGCGGTACGTCCATCATTATCGGCTATTGTCGTAGTTTCGGGAAAGCGAGCAGACAAATAGCGTACAATGTCTGGAAAAAGGAAAACATTTAGAGATATGTACCTAATAATAATTTAAATATAAACTTACCACTATTACCAAATAAAACGGCTACATGTAAAGGTGTTGCACCATTTGGTGATATTTCATCTTTGGCAACGGCAAACTTTCTACGATCTAAAGCTTGTTGTAGATTCAATAGGCTACCATTACGAGCAGCTTCATGGACACGTCTTATTTTATTCTAAGTAAATAATAGATTTATTTATAATAACACTCTATCCTAAAGCAATTTATATATTTACCATATAATTGGGCACATTTTTTAAAAATGCTTGTATTTCCGGTTCCGTTGCCTCCACATTCAACAGCTTCTGGCCATCACCATTCAAAACAATTTGAGCCAACTGTTCCATGTCACCAGATGCAATGATACTTTCAATATGTGTTTCCTTTTAGTTTGCGTTCAATTATTGTTCGATTGTGATGATAATAATTTTAAATTTAATTTCAATGAATTCGATCTCAAAACCAAAAACAAACGAAAAACATTAAAAGTTAAACACAACATAAATTTCAAACTGAAAAATTTACACACACAAAAACCAATTCAAATCAATCAATGGTAAATAGAATAACAATGGAAAGTGTTGGAAAAAGGTGCCATAAATATTAAATAAGAAAAACATATAAAATAATGAGAAAAACCAGAAAATTGAGAGCAAAACCGGAAGTTAAATTCAAACAAATTAAAATGGAAAGAAAACACTGGGACTGTGAGAATTCAGATAGACAGAGAGTTTTATGGAACGAGAGTTAGTATTTTTTTTTTACTAAATATTTCACTTTGAGTCGATGTTATTCACATTAAAACAACTTAAATTTAACAAAAAAAAAAAAAGAAAATTAAAAACAATTATTAATATTAAAACTCATATGAAATAATAAGATTAAAAATTGTAACTGCATCGTTATTTGTATGCTGAGAGAAAAAAAAAACAAACAAACGGGACAAAAATGATTTTTTTGAAAAAGTTATACTTCATCGTCATGAACATAAGCAGCTGTTTGTGACTGAACTGTATTATCTTCGGCGTCGCCTTGCACGAAACCCTCTATGGCCAGCGAAGAGGTGGGAGAACCTTCACCATCTCGTTCCTCATTGTCAAGATTTTCTTCATTGCTATGGCCATCATCCTTGTTATCTACTTCATCCATATGTGCCTCGGGTTCGGGTTCAGGTTCGGGTTCAGGTTCGGGTTCTGGTTCAGGTTCGGGTTCTGGTTCAGGTTCTGCTTCAGTTTCATCTTGACTTTCTGTGTCTTTTTTCTCTTCATTATTAGCTTCTGCTCCATTTTCATCGCTATTTTCTTCTTTTTCTGCTTCAACTTGTGGTTCCTAAGAAAATAATTGGAAATGTTTTTTTTTTTTTTTTGGGAAAGAAAACTTTTCGAATTGCTAATGTTTTTTACTTAACTAGACTATCAAATGCATGCACTATATCTACAATATCTCCATTACTCTATTATATTTAAGCTATTTATTTAAAATTCAGACTATTAACTACATTCTATTAAAATTAAACTTTTATAATAATTATTTTAATTGTGTACTATCTAAATGATAACTTGCCCCCTTATTATGTAAAACACTTTACCTCATTTTAAAAATATGTTCATTGAAAAACAAATAATTATACGGAAAATTTAAACATACTGTATATAAAATTAAAAATATAATAGTTATATTTCAAACTAGTTTATATTTAAACGATGCAAATTGATGTGTTGAATACCGGAAAAAATATTATGTCTTCAGTTTCTTACCGAAAAATGTGTAAAAAATTTCATAATATTGAGATTATTATGGCGAAAAATTTAAAAATTCTCTTTGCAAATATTTTGCGTTGATATTCGTTATTTTTACAATAGGGCTATCATGAAAAATCACTTTTAATCAAAAATTTTATATCTTGAGTTACAAAATATTTATTTTGATATATATCCCACTCGCATCCTACTAAGCTACCAAAAAGGTCTTCAAGTAAAAGACCTAAGCTTTCTTTTGAGGAAAAAAAAAGGGGTCCATTTTGAAAAAAAATAAAAATTATGTTACAAATCATTTATTTTGATAGATAACCAACTCGCATCCCACTAAGCGACCAAATAGTTCTTCAAGGAAAATATCTAAGCTTTCTTTTGAGAAAAAAGGGCCCATTTTGAAAAAAATACAAAAAGTTTTTTTTTTTTTAAAAAAAAATCTAAAATTTGATTTTTTAAATTTTTTTTTTTTTGAAAGATTGAAGAAATAGCTATCTAAACTATTTGGGACACATTTTTCTAAGAACAATAGGTAATATGTTATGTGGATGAGAAAAAACGCCTGCTGGGCCAAAATGTCAAATTTTGACCTCCTCTAACTCAGAGAGTTCACGACCGATCGATCTTGTTGAAATTGAATTGTGTATGAATTACTATCCAACTAACTAACCTTGGTGCAAAATTCAACCCGATCGGAAGACATCGATTTAAAAAGTTGATTATCTTGACATAAAATCCTCCATATATAAAAAAGTAACGTTACTGACTGACTGATTCATTATCGCACAGCCCAAAGCATGAAATTTTAACTGTGGTTTCCTCCACCCTCAAAACAATTTTTCGAAATTCGTACGTTTAGGGGGTAAAAACGGGTAAATTCGGTAACTTTATATTTTCAAAACTTAAAATTTCCTCCACTTAAAAAATAAGCAGACAGGTGTTTGGTACTTTTTTGAAATTCCAACCATTTAGGGGACAAAATCTTACTCATTTTTGGTACTTTTTTTGTATCTTTTAAACCAATAAACATGGAAACAAATTTTAAATCGTATCCTTTACTTAACAAAAAAATAACAAACACGAATCCGTTAAGGGATAAAAATTGTATTTATTTTTGGTACTTTTTTCATAAAATATATTTTTCTATAAATTGACATGTGGGCAATTCCACGAGAATCGCTACCACGACTGAAAACACAAAAAACCTTGAAAAATATTTTCAAGACGATTTGAATAGAAGAAAATAATAAAATGTTACTATGTGAAAGTATTTGGATCATATTACAACATTTTAAAGACAAAAATAATAGTTTAAACTGATTATATTTAATTTTTTAATGCTTTAGGTATGTTTTAGGCTAAAATTGCGGCGAAAACTAGGTCCTCAATTAGCTTGTAGTATGAAATGAATTTGACTCTGATTGTTTTTTTGCTATTGTCAAATTGTTTATTGAAACCGAATGTATATTTTCTATTCACTTTTTTAGTTTTACGGAATATATGTTGTTTTATTATAAGAGAAAAATCTGTCACATACGGCATGTCACGTACGATATTAAATTTTATTTATTATAAAATCATCGAAAGATTGTTTTTATTTAAATATGACGGCTTGTAAAGGAAAAATATTTCGTTTAGTGTAAGAAATTAAAAAATAACATAACGCCTCTCACGATTCGAATATTTTCGCATATTTCTACATGTACCTCAAAATGAGGTCCGTTTTATGTAGCGTATTTCGCTCAATATTTTGGACAACAATATTTCGGAAGAACCTTTTATTATTTTAAAATATAGTACCCTCTGAATGGAACATAAAGACCAAATTATTTTTCAGATACTCTTATTTTTGCAAAATCTATATTACTCTATAGGCGTATAAATGTCACGAAACATGAGGGTGTTCAATAAGGAAAAGGGAAATTGGTACTTTTCTCATAATGGTACATTTTTTAATATTTTAAATTATTCAACTTATCGACATTAAAGTTAGCAGATATGTATCTAAGTGAAGTTAGAATTAGAAATAGGGGATCATATTTATGTGAGAACTGAACTAAAGGTACTTTTTTATTCTTCTAATGGTACTTTTTTGAATTGTCCTTAATAATGGAAATTTGAAATTAAGTATATGTGGTTCTGAGTGAATAAAGATCCAAGGGCTGCCCTTGGAAAAAGTACCAAAACTTTATAGACAGTTTTTGTGGAAAATTCCAGCCATTTAGTACTTTTCGTTTTGGTCCTATCGTGTTTTCAACAGACAGACGGACGGACATAACTAAAGCGTCTTAGAATTTCATAAAGACCCAAAATTAGAATTTCATAAGGGCCTGCGATGAATATTTTGATGTGTTATAAACCATAATATTGAATACTTCTTGTTTGTTTTCTATAATATTAACGAAATTCTAAAAAATAACAATATGTTTGGATTTTGAACTTTTAATTGAATATTGTAAGGAGTGAGATCGAAAAATTCTTAACATACATATATGTTTATAAAAAAGAAACCACTAAACTTACAGCTTTAATTTTTTTTTTATTTGATTGAAATTATTATTACAATTTACAAAAAAAATTATTTTTATAGTTTTAATCACTAGTGATGAAATTTTGAACCTTTTTCGGAAACCCTTCCATTAACGTTTTTATAGTGCTTTCTGTCACTTTGCTCGAACATGTAGTCCATCTCCGTTTAAAATCTACCACACTTTTGGACACCTTTTTTGTACTCTTCAATTCTCTTTTAACAAGAGCCCAATATCTCTCCACTGGCCTTAGCTCCGGGCAGTTTGGAGGATTTGCCTCTCTTGGTACAAATACCACATTATTGTTCTTGTACCACTCAAGGGCTTGTTTGCCATAGTGACAGGATGCCAAGTCAGGCCAAAAATAAGTGGACACATTATGAAGTCTTATGAATGGAAGCAGCCTTTTTTGTAAACATTCCTTGATGTAAATTTCGGTATTTATAGAGCCCGTTGTAACAAATGAGTGGCTTCTTTTGCCGCAACTGCATATTGCTTGCCATACCAAGAACTTTCTGGGAAATTTTGTCTGCTTTTGGGTCCTAAACTTTTCTTCAACATTCCCTCGAGCATCAGCAACATAAAATTTTTGACCTGGAAGTTGCGAAAAATCTGCCAGAACATACGTTTCGTCATCCATTATGCAGCAAGAATATTTTTTTATAAAACTTGACTTCAATTTCCGTGCTCTGTTTTTGGCCTCTAAATTTTTAGTAGCGTTCCTGTCAGGAACTTTTTGAGCCTTGTATGTTTTTAAACCTGCATTAGCTTTAACTTTTCGTACCAAATAGTCCGAGCACTGAGCTAACCGGGCTGCTTTCCTACCGGATGTGTTGGGAGCTCTTTTGAAAATGCGTTCTATTTTTTTGGCTTTAGAAACATCATGTGGACCATTCCTTCTACCTGAACCAGGTTTTCTATCAACTGACAAGTTCTCCCGGTACTGTTTAATAACATTGGAAACAGTTTGACGGCAGACCTTTGTATGCTTGGCCAACTTTTTGTAAGACCAAGTTGGGTTTTGTTGAAAATATTTAATAATTTCAGTACGCACTTTTTTCTGGTCACTCATTTTAATCAGATTAACAAAAAAATTAATATAATTGACATTACACATAATAACTGACATGTTTTTCAAAGGTAACTTGATCAAAAAAAAATTCAAATAATACTTGGGTTAAAAAATGTAATGAAAAACGTGTGTTAAGAATTTTTCGATCTCACTCCTTATATGGAAAAGTTAACTTGGTATTCTCAACCACTGTAAATATATTTTTGTAGAAAATACGAACAAAACACAAAATGAATTTACTAAATAATGATAAATTATGCGTCACTGGAAAATGAGTAACTGCTCAAATAACTAATTTTAAAACTATCAACAACGCAATTATTAAAATGTATTATATTCCAATATTTCCTACCTTTAACATTAAAATTGTCTATATTAGAATCCATATAGTATTTAGAAATAAAATAAATTATTGTATAAAATATTTTATAGACTCCATTTTGTATTTATTTTTACACGTAAATCCATAAAAATTAAATCCTATTACAGATCTGCTATCAAATAAACAACAATAATAGTACTGCATAATTTATAATGAGCAAATATCTATAAATTTGATATGACTGAAATGATATTGAAATACAATTTTAAACAAATTGTCAGGGTGCCATATCTAACAGTTACAACTGACGCTTTTTATCTATTCTATTTTCCTACCCCTTTGAATGAATGATACAACTACCTTTTTCATGCACTTTTCCTCTTAGTACCATCTAATTGCATGCCAAAGTGCCATTTTAGATTGATAGGGGGGTGGGTTTAGCAAAAACAAAGTAGCAACGACTAACAAAAAATACAAATTGCTACAAGTATTTGACAGTTGTGAAATACATGCATAACAAACAAACTGAAATTTGTTTTTATTATTTCTAGGTTAAAATATAGAATAACTTTTAACTTTAGTTCCAAAAACAAAATCTACTCAACTCATTGATGTTTGAAAGTAAAAGTTTTTGTATAATTCTACTTTAATTTAAATTTAAACTACTTCATGCTTTAAAACGTTATAAACTATTAATGAAACTTTTAAATTTATAACAATGAAATCAAATAAAAATATAATCTAAAATATAAATCCCATCTACATCTACATATATACGACTATAAGTCACACATACTGTAGCTGTCTGTTAAATTTTCAACTCAAGATCTTGAGACTTCATTCAATCTTTAGCTTTAGTTATGTTGTATCTCTTACTGCACCAGTTCCTTTATGTAATGTTAATATTCCTAAATTATGGATAAGATCTGATTTGCAATATTAATTGTTTTAAATTTAACAACATTTTGGAAAGTAGTCATAGTCTAGTCTAGTCATAGTCTAGTCATAGTCTAGTCATAGTCTAGTCATAGTCTAGTCATAGTCTAGTCATAGTCTAGTCATAGTCTAGTCATAGTCTAGTCATAGTCTAGTCATAGTCTAGTCATAGTCTAGTCATAGTCTAGTCATAGTCTAGTCATAGTCTAGTCATAGTCTAGCCATAGTCTAGTCATAGTCTAGTCATAGTCTAGTCATAGTCTAGTCATAGTCTAGTCATAGTCTAGTCATAGTCTAGTCATAGTCTAGTCATAGTCTAGTCATAGTCTAGTCATAGTCTAGTCATAGTCTAGTCATAGTCTAGTCATAGTCTAGTCATAGTCTAGTCATAGTCTAGTCATAGTCTAGTCATAGTCTAGTCATAGTCTAGTCATAGTCTAGTCATAGTCTAGTCATAGTCTAGTCATAGTCTAGTCATAGTCTAGTCATAGTCTAGTCATAGTCTAGTCATAGTCTAGTCATAGTCTAGTCATAGTCTAGTCATAGTCTAGTCATAGTCTAGTCATAGTCTAGTCATAGTCTAGTCATAGTCTAGTCATAGTCTAGTCATAGTCTAGTCATAGTCTAGTCATAGTCTAGTCATAGTCTAGTCATAGTCTAGTCATAGTCTAGTCATAGTCTAGTCATAGTCTAGTCATAGTCTAGTCATAGTCTAGTCATAGTCTAGTCATAGTCTAGTCATAGTCTAGTCATAGTCTAGTCATAGTCTAGTCATAGTCTAGTCATAGTCTAGTCATAGTCTAGTCATAGTCTAGTCATAGTCTAGTCATAGTCTAGTCATAGTCTAGTCATAGTCTAGTCATAGTCTAGTCATAGTCTAGTCATAGTCTAGTCATAGTCTAGTCATAGTCTAGTCATAGTCTAGTCATAGTCTAGTCATAGTCTAGTCATAGTCTAGTCATAGTCTAGTCATAGTCTAGTCATAGTCTAGTCATAGTCTAGTCATAGTCTAGTCATAGTCTAGTCATAGTCTAGTCATAGTCTAGTCATAGTCTAGTCATAGTCTAGTCATAGTCTAGTCATAGTCTAGTCATAGTCTAGTCATAGTCTAGTCATAGTCTAGTCATAGTCTAGTCATAGTCTAGTCATAGTCTAGTCATAGTCTAGTCATAGTCTAGTCATAGTCTAGTCATAGTCTAGTCATAGTCTAGTCATAGTCTAGTCATAGTCTAGTCATAGTCTAGTCATAGTCTAGTCATAGTCTAGTCATAGTCTAGTCATAGTCTAGTCATAGTCTAGTCATAGTCTAGTCATAGTCTAGTCATAGTCTAGTCATAGTCTAGTCATAGTCTAGTCATAGTCTAGTCATAGTCTAGTCATAGTCTAGTCATAGTCTAGTCATAGTCTAGTCATAGTCTAGTCATAGTCTAGTCATAGTCTAGTCATAGTCTAGTCATAGTCTAGTCATAGTCTAGTCATAGTCTAGTCATAGTCTAGTCATAGTCTAGTCATAGTCTAGTCATAGTCTAGTCATAGTCTAGTCATAGTCTAGTCATAGTCTAGTCATAGTCTAGTCATAGTCTAGTCATAGTCTAGTCATAGTCTAGTCATAGTCTAGTCATAGTCTAGTCATAGTCTAGTCATAGTCTAGTCATAGTCTAGTCATAGTCTAGTCATAGTCTAGTCATAGTCTAGTCATAGTCTAGTCATAGTCTAGTCATAGTCTAGTCATAGTCTAGTCATAGTCTAGTCATAGTCTAGTCATAGTCTAGTCATAGTCTAGTCATAGTCTAGTCATAGTCTAGTCATAGTCTAGTCATAGTCTAGTCATAGTCTAGTCATAGTCTAGTCATAGTCTAGTCATAGTCTAGTCATAGTCTAGTCATAGTCTAGTCATAGTCTAGTCATAGTCTAGTCATAGTCTAGTCATAGTCTAGTCATAGTCTAGTCATAGTCTAGTCATAGTCTAGTCATAGTCTAGTCATAGTCTAGTCATAGTCTAGTCATAGTCTAGTCATAGTCTAGTCATAGTCTAGTCATAGTCTAGTCATAGTCTAGTCATAGTCTAGTCATAGTCTAGTCATAGTCTAGTCATAGTCTAGTCATAGTCTAGTCATAGTCTAGTCATAGTCTAGTCATAGTCTAGTCATAGTCTAGTCATAGTCTAGTCATAGTCTAGTCATAGTCTAGTCATAGTCTAGTCATAGTCTAGTCATAGTCTAGTCATAGTCTAGTCATAGTCTAGTCATAGTCTAGTCATAGTCTAGTCATAGTCTAGTCATAGTCTAGTCATAGTCTAGTCATAGTCTAGTCATAGTCTAGTCATAGTCTAGTCATAGTCTAGTCATAGTCTAGTCATAGTCTAGTCATAGTCTAGTCATAGTCTAGTCATAGTCTAGTCATAGTCTAGTCATAGTCTAGTCATAGTCTAGTCATAGTCTAGTCATAGTCTAGTCATAGTCTAGTCATAGTCTAGTCATAGTCTAGTCATAGTCTAGTCATAGTCTAGTCATAGTCTAGTCATAGTCTAGTCATAGTCTAGTCATATTCTAGTCATAGTCTAGTCATAGTCTAGTCATAGTCTAGTCATAGTCTAGTCATAGTCTAGTCATAGTCTAGTCATAGTCTAGTCATAGTCTAGTCATAGTCTAGTCATAGTCTAGTCATAGTCTAGTCATAGTCTAGTCATAGTCTAGTCATAGTCTAGTCATAGTCTAGTCATAGTCTAGTCATAGTCTAGTCATAGTCTAGTCATAGTCTAGTCATAGTCTAGTCATAGTCTAGTCATAGTCTAGTCATAGTCTAGTCATAGTCTAGTCATAGTCTAGTCATAGTCTAGTCATAGTCTAGTCATAGTCTAGTCATAGTCTAGTCATAGTCTAGTCATAGTCTAGTCATAGTCTAGTCATAGTCTAGTCATAGTCTAGTCATAGTCTAGTCATAGTCTAGTCATAGTCTAGTCATAGTCTAGTCATAGTCTAGTCATAGTCTAGTCATAGTCTAGTCATAGTCTAGTCATAGTCTAGTCATAGTCTAGTCATAGTCTAGTCATAGTCTAGTCATAGTCTAGTCATATTCTAGTCATAGTCTAGTCATAGTCTAGTCATAGTCTAGTCATAGTCTAGTCATAGTCTAGTCATAGTCTAGTCATATTCTAGTCATAGTCTAGTCATAGTCTAGTCATAGTCTAGTCATAGTCTAGTCATAGTCTAGTCATAGTCTAGTCATAGTCTAGTCATAGTCTAGTCATAGTCTAGTCATAGTCTAGTCATAGTCTAGTCATAGTCTAGTCATAGTCTAGTCATAGTCTAGTCATAGTCTAGTCATAGTCTAGTCATAGTCTAGTCATAGTCTAGTCATAGTCTAGTCATAGTCTAGTCATAGTCTAGTCATAGTCTAGTCATAGTCTAGTCATAGTCTAGTCATAGTCTAGTCATAGTCTAGTCATAGTCTAGTCATAGTCTAGTCATAGTCTAGTCATAGTCTAGTCATAGTCTAGTCATAGTCTAGTCATAGTCTAGTCATAGTCTAGTCATAGTCTAGTCATAGTCTAGTCATAGTCTAGTCATAGTCTAGTCATAGTCTAGTCATAGTCTAGTCATAGTCTAGTCATAGTCTAGTCATAGTCTAGTCATAGTCTAGTCATAGTCTAGTCATAGTCTAGTCATAGTCTAGTCATAGTCTAGTCATAGTCTAGTCATAGTCTAGTCATAGTCTAGTCATAGTCTAGTCATAGTCTAGTCATAGTCTAGTCATAGTCTAGTCATAGTCTAGTCATAGTCTAGTCATAGTCTAGTCATAGTCTAGTCATAGTCTAGTCATAGTCTAGTCATAGTCTAGTCATAGTCTAGTCATAGTCTAGTCATAGTCTAGTCATAGTCTAGTCATAGTCTAGTCATAGTCTAGTCATAGTCTAGTCATAGTCTAGTCATAGTCTAGTCATAGTCTAGTCATAGTCTAGTCATAGTCTTATCCTTATTCTGTAACTTGCATGTCCTTGCATATAGGAAAAAGATTTTTTAAGGAAATTCAGACAACCACACAAAATTTAGTTTTTTTTTTAGTTTTCAAACATTTATTAAAATTTCAAGAGCATAGAATATATATGAATATGTTTTTTTAATATCTTTTTGTTTAAGATAAAAACTACAAGTGCTTCAAATCACGCATACGAGTACATTGATTTATTTAGACAACTACTTTCAAAGATAATTTTGTATCATTAGTTAGATAGTAATCCAAGTGCAATTAGAGTGATATAGTTTTGAGAAAAATCCAATCGTTTGAGAGAGTTCTACAAGATTAGAGTGTGCCAAATTGTACCTCATCTTCATCGGCTGTCTCATCACTACTCTCGCCATCTTTTACTACCTTTTTGCTGGATGTTGGTTTTTGGGGAGTTTCAGTATGGACGACTATTTCGTTCGATTCATTTTCCAATTGTTCGTGATCGTCTTTTGTGGTGCTTGTGGTTGAAAACACATTCATTACCTTATCTGCTATTTCTTTAACATTCTCTTTCAGATTGTCTGCCATTTCTTCCAGCTTATCGCCAATATCTTTTTCTTTATTTTCGATAGAATTTTCACCATCTTTTTTGAATTCTTCTAGGGATTTGTTTAGGTCTTTGAACTGGTCATCGATCGTTTGCTCTGCTGTGTTTGGTTTATTTAAATCGTCTGTCTCATTAGTTGTTGAACTGGTAGTTGCTACTACTGTGGTCAGTTTGTTAGTATTATTATTTTCATCTTCATCAGTCTTATCATTTTCTTTCTTGGGAGATTCTTTTGGTGAAGTTTTGGTTGTTGCTGCGGGTGGAGTTTTTGGTTTAGTGTTTTCATTTGAACTATTGGCATTTGCAGTATCTATTGTTGGGACACCAGTGTCTGTTTGTGCTTGTGGTGGAGCATTTTCTGTTGATTTATTGGAATCTTCTTCGTTAGATGTTTTTGGAACATCGGAACTAGTAGATGGTGGTTCTGGAGCATTTTCAGTGCTCTTTTTAGTTGTTTCATTGATTTTCTCATCTGCTGATTGATTCTCCTGTTTATCAGTACTTTCTATCTTTTCTTTACTTTCGGTCTCCTTTACCTTGTCTTCTATAGTGTTATCGTTCTGTTTCTGTTCATTTTCTTTTTGTTCTTGATCATTACCGGTAGTTTGTTCTTCTACTTTTGTATTATCTTTTTTGATATTTTCATCATCTTTTTGAATTTCGGTTTCCTTGTGATCATTTAATTCCTTACTTTCTGTACTGTGGTCTTCTATTGGCGTATCGTCTTTTTTGAGCTTTTCGGTTTCCTTATTATCATTTAATTCCTTACTTTCCGTACTGAGGTCTTCCATTGGCGTATCGTCTTTTTTGAGCTTTTCGGTTTCATTATCATTCAATTCCTTACTTTCTGTACTATGGTCTTCTAATGGCGTATCGTCTTTTTTAAGCTTTTCATTGTCGTTTTGATTTTGTGTTTCTTTATTATCATTTGATTCCTTACTTTCCGCTGTCTTCAAATCATCATTTTCGTTATTAATTTCTACTTCTTTAGCTTCATCGTTGCCACTAAACACATTTTTAATTTGAGTGGCCAAATATTTGACATTATCTTTCACTTCGTCCTTGATGCCTACTAAAGCTTCTCCTATTGTTTTAGAATCTTCTTTGTCTTCACCATTTTCTTTAACTTCTTCATTGGCATTTACTTCTCCAACGTTTTCTTCACTAGCCTTATTAATTTCTTGGCCAGTTTGTACTTCACTATCTGGTTTGATTTTATCGTCAGTTTTTTCTTCGTCATTTACCTTCTTCTCGTCATCGATTTTTGTCAACTCTTCTAAAGATTCTTTACTCTTTTCATTATTATCCTTGCCATTTATATTCTCATCAACACTTTCTTTACTCTTTACATCATTGTCAGGCTCACTTATTTTCTCATCTAAACTGTCTTTAATCTTCTCACCAATTTCTTGCTCTTTAGTCTCGTCGTCTAAAACTTCTTTACTACTTTCATCATTGTCTGTTTCATTTTTCTTCTCATCAGCTGTATCTTTATTATTTTGTTCAATGTCTTTCTCAGGTGGTTTGTCATCTGGAATAGCAGTTTCGTGCTCAATTTTCTCTACGCTCTCTGTGCTCTCTTCGTCGATCTTCGCCATTTCACTCTCCGTTTTAAGATCGTCTATAGGGCTGTTATCCTTATCATTTTCGTTCTCGTCTTTATGACCATTACTTTCATGGCTCTCATTGTTTTCCTTCTCAGTTTTGCTCTCAAGTTCAACGGCATCTTCTGAGTCCTTTGTTAAATTTGCAGTAGTTTCGTTAAGAGTTTCAGTTTGTTGTTTCTGCAAAAGTAAACAATTGTCGACTGATTTCTTTCTAAATTCTTTAAAACTTAATTATTTATTTATTTAAAAATTGTTTTTAATTAAAAACTTTTGTAAGAAATTAAGAAACAATGGGAATTTTTAAGCAATATATTTTTGTATGAATAAACAAAAAAAGAACGATAACGAAAGTATTAAAAAAAAATAATAAAACATAATCAATACTTACGAAAAGTTTAGTAAAAAATTTTATAAAGAAAGTTTGTATTTTGTTATTTCTTATCAAGGCCGACAATGGCTTACTTTTAACAGAAATTTTATAAATGTCAGAAGAAATGTTTATTTACAATATAGATTAAAGATTTTAAAGCTTGATTTTATACATTTAGCATACGAGAGACAGAAGAGAAGAGGCTTAAAAGAAAAGCTTAAAAGCTTTTATTGTGCTTTATTATGCTTAAGTTAAAAATAAGTTCAAGTATTTGTTTTAGATGTTTTGTATGTACATGTCCATTTTGTTTTCATGGTTATTGTCAATTTCGTAATTATACAATCCCAATTATTTCTTTCATTAAAAACTCAAAAATATTTTAAAAGATCCTCATCAAATAAAAAAATAATTAAATGAATCGCTTCAAAAAGCTTTAATTTTAATGTATATACAATCCTATCGGGTTTAAAAAGTGCTTTAATTGCTAACCTTAATTATGGATATGAGAGTATACGAAAGAAAACGAACTTACTTCATCTTGTGGTTCTTCGTCTTTATTGTTGTCTTCTTCTTGTTCATCCTCCGTTTCTTTCTCTTGATCTTCGTTCTCCTCCTTAGCATCAATTGGCTCTTCTTCATCATCCGCTTTCTCATCTTCATTTTCTTTATGGGACTGTTCTTCTGTATCTTCAGGTTCATCTTTGCTTTCCTCTTCTTCGTCAGCGGCTTCTTCATGATCTTGATCATTTTCAACAGCTGGCTCAGCATGTTCATTTTCTTCTCCATCTTTAGACATTTCTTCATCTTCATGGCCACTAGCACTTTTTGAAGATAAAAAAAATAATAATAATTGTAATATGAACAAGTAAAAAAGTATGGTCGGTCAAGCCCGACCATATAATACCCTACACTAAGTAAAAGAGCAAAAAAAATTTGTCTTTTATAATTTAAATAATTTATATTTTTGAGTGATTTTCGGAAGCGGGTCTATATGGGAGCTATGACTAAATATGGACCGATCGTAACAAAATTTGGTGACATGAATTTTGTGTATATAAAACTTATTTGGAGCGGAATTTGTGGAGATACATATGGGGCATTTCATGTCAAGTGAACCAACTTTTGAAATCGATGTCTTCCGATCAGGATGAAATTTGCACCAAGGTTAGCTCTATTGGATAGTAACTCAGACACAATTTTTCAAGAACATCGGTCGAGAACTCTCTGAGTTATAGGGGGTAAAATTTTGACAATTTCGTCAAACAGGGGTTTTTTCTTATCCATGTAACTTATTACCTATTGTTCTTAGCAAAATGTGTCCCAAATAGTATAGATAGCTATTTCTTCGATCTTTCGAAAAAAAATATTTAAAAAAAAAAATAAAAAATTTTTAATATTTTTTTTCCGAAATCAAAAACTTTTTTGACTTTTTTTTAAAATTTTTTTTTTTTTTCTTAAAATAAAGTTTAGATATTTTCCTTGAACACCTACTTGGTCGCTTAGTGGGATGCGAGTGGGATATCTATCAAAATAAATATTTTGTAACTCAAAACATAAAATTTTTGACTTTTTTTGCAAAATCAAAAACTTTGTTGACTTTTTTTTTTCAAAATGGACCCTTTTTTAATCTTTTTTTTTTAGGTCAAACAAAAGCTTAGATATTATCCTTGAAGACCCTTTTGGTCGCTTAGTGGGATGCGAGTGGGATATCTATCTAAATAAATATTTTTAAACTCAAGACTTACAATTTTTTACTTTTTTTTTTGCAAATACGATTTTTTTTCCAAATGGGCCCTTTTTTTAAAATTTTTTTTGTAGTCAAAAGAAAGCTTAGGTCCATTCCTTTAAGATATTTTTAGTCCCTTAGTGGGATGCGAGTGGGATATCTATCAAAATAAATGTTTTAACACAAAAATTGTATGTCTTGAGTTACAAAACATTTATTTTGATATATATCCCACTCGCATCCCACTAAGCGATCAAAACCATCTTAAAGGAATAGGCCTAAGCTTTCTTTATAGCAAAAAAAAAAAATTACAAAAAGGGCCCATTTAAAAAAAAAGTCAAAAAAGTTTTTGATTTTGCCAAAAAATCAAAAATTGTATATCTTGAGTTACAAAATATTTATTTTGATAGATATCCCACTCGTATCCCACTAAGGGACCTAAAATATCTTAAAGGAATGGACCTAAGCATTCTTTTGACTAAAAAAAAATTTTTAAAAAAGGGCCCATTTTGAAAAAAAATTCGAATTTGCAAAAAAAAAGTCAATAATTGAATGTCTTGAGTTACAACATTTTTATTTTAATAGATATCCTACTCACATCTTCCTAAGTGACAAAATAGGTCTTAAAGGAAAAGACCTAAGCTTTCTTTTGAGCAAAAAAAAATTTTTAAAAAAAAGTCCCATATTGGAAAAAAATTTCGATTTTGCAAAAAAAAATTAAAAAATTGTTACAAAATATTTATTTTGATAGATATCCCACTCGCATCCCACTAAGGGACTAAAAATATCTTAAAGGAATGGACCTAGGCTTTCTTTTGAGCAAAAAAAAAAAATTAAAAAAGGGCCCATATTGGAAAAAAATTTTGATTTTGCAAAAAAAAATTAAAAAATTGTATGTCTTGCGTTAGAAAATATTTATTTTGATAGATATCCCACTCGCATCCCACTAAGGGACTAAAAATATCTTAAAGGAATGGACCTAAGCTTTCTTTTGACTACAAAAAAAATTTTAAAAAAAGGGCCCATTTGGAAAAAAAATCGTATTTGCAAAAAAAAAAAGTCAAAAATTGTAAGTCTTGAGTTAAAAAATATTTATTTTGATAGATATCCCACTCGCATCCCACTAAGCGACCAAAAGGGTCTTCAAGGATAATATCTAAGCTTTTGTTTGACCTAAAAAAAAAGATTAAAAAAGGGTCCATTTTGAAAAAAAAAGTCAACAAAGTTTTTGATTTTGCAAAAAAAGTCAAAAATTTTATGTTTTGAGTTACAAAATATTTATTTTGATAGATATCCCACTCGCATCCCACTAAGCGACCAAGTAGGTGTTCAAGGAAAATATCTAAACTTTATTTTAAGAAAAAAAAAAAAAAAAAAAGAGAAAAAATTTTAAAAAAAAGTCAAAAAAGTTTTTGATTTCGGAAAAAAAATATTAAAAATTTTTTATTTTTTTTTTTAAATATTTTTTTTCGAAAGATCGAAGAAATAGCTATCTATACTATTTGGGACACATTTTGCTAAGAACAATAGGTAATAAGTTACATGGATAAGAAAAAACTCCTGTTTGACCAAATTGTCAAAATTTTACCCCCTATAACTCAGAGAGTTCTCGACCGATGTTGTTGAAAAATTGTGTCTGAGTTACTATCCAATAGAGCTAACCTTGGTGCAAATTTCATCCCGATCGGAAGACATCGATTTCAAAAGTTGGTTCACTTGACATGAAATTCCCCATATATAAATTAAACATTTATGACCGATAAAGTCCAATTTCGGGAGGACATTTGTATGGGGGCTAGGTGAAATAATGGACAGATTTCAGCCAGTTTCAATAGGCTTGGTCCTTGAGCCGAAAAAATAATATGTATCAAATTTCATCGAAATATCTTCAAAATTGCGACCTGTACTCTGCGCACAAGGTTTACATGGACAGCCAGCCAACCAGACGGACGGACGGACGGACATCGCTTAATCGACTCAGAAAGTGATTCTAAGTCGATCGGTATACTTTAAGGTGGGTGTTAGACTAATATTTTTGGGCGTTACAAACATCTGCACAAACGCATAATACCCTCCCCACTATGGTGGTGTAGGGTATAAAAACTCGAAATTTGAGTGGAAGACCTCGTAAAATTTAATAGCAGAGAAGATAATTTAATAACAAGAGAGTTTAAAAAATTCCAAAAATTACTACTCGGGAGGTTATAAATAATCTAGAATTGGGAATTTGTTAACGATCTATTAGCCTCAGAACAAATGATCCTGGTCGCTTTCCCCCCGAGAAGAAAACTTTTATTACTAAAAAGAACCGCACTACTCGTATATAATTTAATAAAGAACAATGGAATACTGTTCTCTTTTTGGATGAATCTGAATACAATTCAAGAGGCGTCTTACAGCCGAAAAGAAAAGAGACTGGTATTCAAGTACATAAATAAGATAGTCAAGTTTGTCGCTGGCAATATTATGGTATGTAGCTTTTTTCTTGGCAAGGTATGTGTCCAATTCATATCATAAAATATGAACGGATGTGGATTCAGATCTAATTGATATGTATCCATACGCAGAGAAAAAATGCTCAAATTTATTGCTTGGAAATATATTTCAAAGGAGACGATTGAATATTTAATTGGTTCAATGCATCATCGCTGTGAAGCTGTAAAAACAATGGATATCAAATAAAATAATCAGTCACTAAAAGTCCCAGACATTTTGTGTTTTATCAATATCATAGTAATAAATACTTTTCTGGATTGTTTCATATTTTCAGAATTTAACTACTTAAGCTACGTTTCCGCATACACCGTAATCGGCACCGAAAACGAAATTCCATACATTTGCACCGAAAAAAAAGTTCGTTTCAGAAAATTTTTTTGGTGCAAATGTATGGAATTTCGTTTTCGGTGCCGATTACGGTGTATGCGGAAACGTAGCTTTATGGGGAGGAATCAAAAATATTTGACAAGGCATCGCACATTATCCTTTTCTTATTTTTTAAAACTTAAAAAATAAATTCGCTTTGGTTTGATTTTTATTAATGTTCAAAATTCATTAATATTAGTCTTATAGAAATCGTAGGGACTTCAGTTTTCTTAGTATAGCATCCAAAACTCTATTTTGGAAGGAAAAAGTATACCAAATTTCACTTTAGGAAAGTATATTTTAAAATACATGTCACTAACTTTTTTACATTATTATTTTAATGTTGGGTGTATGAATTAAAAATGTGGGATTTACAATAGATGTCGTATCTTTTGAAAGCGGTTTTTATTTTTAATAACTTATTTTGAAAGGTAATCTGTTATCTATTCCCCCTTAATTACACTGTCCAAAAAATTTAGATTTTTTGATTGGAACAGAATACCGACCTTATAATGCTGAAAAGGGCCTGTTGAGTAGATCATTTTTGTAGAATAAACTTATAGTCCAGCTGGTCTGAATTTTTTTTACAGTGGGTCAAAGTTTTCATTTTTTGATCGAAGGGAGCATTATACTAACTGAAAAAAATGTTGTATGTTAATGTCTGAGAGAATTCTTATTGTCAGAGTTATCATTTGGAATTTTATGGGAATCATTTTTGTGCATGATCTTAACCCTCTTTTTAGGGGTCAATTTGATTATTTTTTCGAAAAAATTATAAAAAAGTCCTTTCAAAAATTACATTTAAAGATTGAAATATTCTACGAAAATGTTTGCCGGAAAATTTCAACAAAAGTTGTAAATAAAGCTCTTTAAGCTTAATTAGCAAAATTACAAACCACCTCATTTATTAAAAAAATCACCAAAAATCCCAGTTGATCCGAAGGAGCAGAAATTTAAAATATAAATAACCCGTAATGAGATCTACATAAAACATTCATATATATCTAAGTTATATATTTTAGTTTTAGAGATATTTAGGTATTTATTTATTTTTTTTTAATTCTGCTCGATCTTTTTTAAGTTGTGGTTCGAAAATTTTTTTTAATATCATATATATTTGCGATAAAATTTCGAATACAATAAAAACAAGTAAGAAAGTATGGTCGGTCAAGCCCGACCATATAATACCCTACACCAAGTAAATGAGTAAAAATATTTTTCTTTTAAAATATCAATAATTTATATTCATGAGTGATTTTCGGAAGTGGGCCTTATATGGGAGCTATGACCAATTATGGACCGATCACATTGAAATTAGGTCGTGTGATTTATGTATATATTAAATTTAACTATGTTGAATTTTGTGTGTATACCAACATTTTTAAGCGATTTATGCACGTTAAAGTGATTTTCGGAAGCGGTTCTATTGGGAGCTATGACTAATTATGGACCGATCGTAAAAAAATTTGGTGACATGAATTTTGAATATATAAAACTTATTTGGAGCGAAATTTGTGTAGATACATAGATAAATTAAACATTTATGACCGATAACGTCCAATTTCGAGGGGACTTTGTATGGGGCTAGGTGAAATAATGGACCAATTTCAGCCAGTTTCAATAAACTTGGTCCTTGGACCGAAAAAGTAATATGTACCAAACTTGATCGAAATATCTTCAAAATTGCGACCTGTACTCTGCGCACAAGGTTTACATGGACAGCCAGCCAACCAGACGGACGGACGGACGGACGGACGGACGGACATCGTTTAATCGACTCAGAAAGTGATTCTAAGTCGATCGGTATACTTTAAGGTGGGTGTTAGACTAATATTTTTGGGCGTTACAAACATCTGCACAAACGCATAATACCCTCCCCACTTTGGTGGTATAGGGTATAATAACTGGCTGATAGTTATCTTGTCCCTATAAAAAGTTACACGCATAATAATACTTGGATTTTTGACGAGATTCAAGCCGAGAGACCTTGAAAAAAGATTTTGCGTGTACGAAATGATGTTTGAACGCTATAAAACAAAATCACTTTTGCACCAAATCAGACCAATCGACACCAAAGCTAAATATCCATGGCGCTAAGATAATTCTCTGTATTTGGTGGGAGCAAAATGGTCCTTTCTATTATGAGCTGCTGAAATCTGACTAGACTATCACGGGGAACCTGTGCCGCATGTTTTGGACGAGACCATCAAATGGAACCTGTAACGCATATTCTGGGCGCTTTTCGTGAGGTCAGACATGAAACCGTAACATTACATCGTGACAACGCTCTGCCACACTATACCTGTTAAAAACTATTTAGAATGAAGTGAAATCTTTTCATATCTTGCCAGCGTAAGTGTAGTATTATTTTAATTTTTTACTCGAAAACAATAACAAAATTAAACTTTATCTTATGACATTTTTCGAATCCCGTTTCCAATTACTGGCACGTTTTTTCCAAAAGTATAAACAAAATTTTTTAAAAACAAAATTCAAAAATTAAGGACATAAATTTCGTTATAAACTTCTTAGGATAACTTTCAATTTGAAACATTGTACAATATAAATTGACTCAAAAAATTTACCATACAACATATGGATTCCGAGCGAATCATACCAATTTCGGATACTCTGTTGTAAAGTAAAGCTCATCCTAGGATGGAGCAATATCTGGATTATAAAGCGGGTGAAGCTAAACTTCACTACTACTTCATTTTAAATAGGTTTTAACATGTATTGCATAATGTGCCCAAACGTTTTCAAGATGGAATATTACAGTTTCATGTCTGGCCGCATATGTCTGGACGATTTTCAATAAAGCCTCGTTTCAAACGAATCAGTTGCGTACGGTAGAGGTTCCATGTGATGGTCTGGCCAGATTTTGCTAGCTCATAATAGATAAGACCCTTTTGGTACCCCCAAATACAGAGCCTTATCATAGCGCCATATTTTTCTTTAGGCTTCACGTGCGATCTCCTGCGCTTCGGTTTTTTGTAAGTAATGATTCGGTGCAAACATCATTATGTACACTCTAAATCTTTTTTCAAAGTCTCTCGGCTTTAATGGTACCAAATTCGACTTTTGGATGAATCCTGCAAGATCTTGTTGAGTTTGTTTGACTACAATCTTCGTGGAGTAATGCCTGCAGTTCTTGGTTTTCAAACTCTTTTGGCTGCCCTGGGCGATCTTTGTCTTCAGTGTCAAAAATACCACTTCTCAACCAAAGAAACCATCTCTCGCACATTGAAACCGATTAAAAACATTTACCATAAAGGAGGAATCGGTGTGCATCAGCGGCACTTGATTCCAATTAAAGAAGTGAAGCAAAACTTCCCGCATATGACGCTTTGTTGGCACAAAATTCGAAGTTTTCGAAGTAACAAAAAATTTTGTTTACACTATAATATTGAACAACTAAGTGAGAATAAATGACTGATATTTCAAAATGACATATAAGTTATTAAAAAAAACTTTCAGCCCATTGTGCGTTCTAATTCATAATATAAAAAGAGCACTGAATATTTTATAGTAATATTAATATATTATCTTCAAGACTACAATAACACATATTTATTTGCCAAAAGACCTTCGTAACACCCTAATACCTATGTATGTATGTACGTGACTGTATGTATATAAATATTTAACTTACGCTTCTGTCATTTCGGCTTCCGATGTATTCTCATTGCTTTCCGCATTTGAATGTCTACCAAAACCATTCATTTCGGGTATTTTAATATCTAGTTTCTGTAAAAACAAATGCAAAACTAATAATTATTTTAAAATTACTAACAAAAAACAATAGCAATAAACCACCTTGCCGTCACCACTATCATCGCTTAGAGCTTCCCAATCGGTGGCAACATCCGGTGACACACGCGGCGCTTCCGGTACATACGTTAAAAAAGCACGTTCAATTTCATGAGGTTTATGACGATAAAACGAAGGTGTTTTCATTTTCTATAAATTTTCCCCAACAAATTTGTTCAATGACAATTTATGAGTGCAAAGGAACATAGACATTTAATATGATTGAATATAAATTTAGTTACAAAAAACAAAAGACTTACATAGTCGACGGCCTCTTCATCACAACCAGCTTGCGTGAGCAATGTATAACAGCGCATATTATTTTTGGCACTGGCAGCCCAATGCAAAGGGGTTTTACCCGTTATATCTGTCTCGTGAACGCCATCGGGCCAGGTGGTTATTAAATATTCCAAAATTGTAGCATGACCCAGACCGGCCGCCTTGTGTATGAGATTTAAGCCATTCGCATCACGACATGTCACCAAAGCCGGTGGTACGGGCGGTTCCAAATTAGCCTGCAGAGTTTCTAAACTGTTGTCGATAACCGCCTGATGGACATCTTTAATAGAATTCTATAATATTTATGAAGAATATTTAATACTTTTTGGTATTTATTAAAATATATAATCATTCACCATCACATGTGGCACAGCCGTTAGAAATCTTTTCACTTTGGGATTTGTGCTGGCCTGCTGTCTCAAACGATTACCCTGTCCTGTCCATAGTACCCGTGTCAATTTGCCAATATCCTTTTCATGCATCCATATTCGTATGGTGGATAATTTGACTGAAAGATCTAGTGAAATTGAAAGTGAAAATAAAAGCAATTGATTATTTTCTTTGACTAACTTTTCAAGTGTTGAGATTAATTTAGTATTTTTTTCTCTTTTCTTTTGTGAATTTATTTTTGGTGTAAAGTTTTTCAATTTTTCTTTAGCCTGCTGCAAATTGCATGTTTGCATGCCAATCAATTACAAAATCACAAAACTATTTCATTTTTTGAACTAAATTATTCAAAATAAAGTAGTTTATCATTCAAAATGCAGAGGAAGTTTTTTTTATTATTATTATTACTTTTTTTCATTTCTTTCTTTTTGCAATGAAATTTTATTCAAGTGCAATTATTATTACTAAGGAATAGCAACATTTATTTTCATATATTTTTAGCTTGCCGTAGAAACTTTTACTTTTGAGCAATTTATTCTATACGTTGTAAGGCACAGTGGTAGAGGAATTCGTATTTTACTAGAGATTATGAAAATGTGTCTTATGTCCAATGAGGACATAGTCTTACTCTTTTAAAGGCTTCCTAAATCTATAAAACCTTCATAAGAAATTCACCCCTATCGCGAATCAATGTTTCACATGAAATATTTTCCCTTTTCCTTTTTTCGTTCATCAACTTTGTTCACGTGAAAAAATTCCCCTTGTTGTGAAATTTTTAGATGGAATTTTGTAAACAATAAACAGCTGTTACGAACAAAATCAACTATTGTGAATGTAAAGTTAATCCTGATATTCCCGATAGCAATTTTCCCTTCGAGGGAAATGGATATTTCATGGGAACAAAATTTCACATGTTATTGCCGATAGGGGTGATTGTTACGTTTCTACCTTTTAAAAACGGTGTTTTATTTCTTTTAAATAAAATGTATTCATTTAATTGGAAATAAAAGCGATCAGTAGTTTAAAAATTTATTTATTATACACATTTACTAAGTATTACGTACCAACTGTATTACTTAGAAGTTGTTTAGTAATGGCTGAACAACAATCTAACATATAAGTCCATATATTAGACATTTACATGTGAACTGGAATCAACGTGCGAATAATACAAGGTCCAAAATATTCCATGTTTTTATCAGGGACCGTAACGGTTATAAGTGATATGAAAAAAGTTATTTTATAACCCTTATTTTGTGACTTTAAAAATAAAAATCCATTAAATAGCCGTCATAAAAAAAGTAATTTGAAGTCTTTTATTTTTTCCGTCATAAAATAAAACTGATTTTATGTAAAGTAACACCTAAAGCTTGATGCTGGTCAGATCATTACAATTTGTAAAGCCCCTTGCATTGCAATTGAATAATTTTTCATTCAAATAAAATCAAGTGGGATTTTAATTTGTTATTGTTTGCTTGCTATTATCAAATTATTGTTTTTTTTTTTAAATTACTTCAAACATTATATCAGATAGACTCAATAAACAAATATACTGAAAAAAGTAGAAAATAAACGAAAAGAGTTTTATTTTCTGACGGGAAAAATAAAACTCCTCAAATGACTTTTATTTTATAACGGAAAGTCCTCAAATGAGTTTTTTTTATGACGGCTATTTAAAACTCCTTTTTTAAGTGTTTCATGAGAACTTTTATTTTTACGTTGAAAAATAACTGTTAACTGTGGAGTTGAGATCAGTTTTAATATCACCATAGATTCTGTAAGAGCACGTCAATACGAATCTATTGGTATATAACAGTATAGGTCTCCGTTAACTCTAACATAGAGATTTTTTGATTTAAAATTTTTTGAATAACCGTTATTTACGGTCTCTGGTTTTTGTTTATATTAAGAATATCTTTCAGAGACATTCAACCTTCAAAAGCCAAGAAAATGTGTCTACATCTAAATTTGAAAATATTGTAAACCGCAGTTTTTCTAAGAGACTTTCACGTATTCTAGAAAAAAATGCATAGAGTATTTATTGTTCATCGAATTCAGTGTTACTATTTCGTTTTTTGTTTTCAGTTATTTTTTCTTATTTTTATAAAAAACGATAGTTTTTAAATGTCAATCCTTGATTAAAGTAAAAATGAAAGTGTTTTGATTTTAACTCTTTACACCGTTGCTGGAAGAGTTAAAAATGGATTGTGAAAACTTATTACAAAAATTTCGAAATTTATGCTGAGACCTCTCGCAAACTTCGAAGAATTTAAAGTCAAGTAAGTGCACCTAATGTGTCAACTATTCGAAGAGTGGTCAAACAATTTAAGAAACTGGGTGGGTTATGGATAGTAAAACTCAACGTACTGAACGTACTTGAAAACGGCATCGTTCTCAACAACTTAAAATTTCACGCACAGAATTTTGACAAAAGACAACCACCTTCATGCGTAAAAAAATCTTCTTACTAAGAAGCTCAAACCAGCAGACAATGGAAATTAGCCGGAAATTCGTTCAATGGGTAATGAACCGAAGTGAAGTCAATGACAATTTTTCGAAAATATTCATATTTTCCGATAAAGAACATTTCCGTCTGAACGGCTTCGAGAATACACAAAATTGTGGAAATCGGGGCTCTGAAAATCCTCTTGCAATCCATGAGAAACAAATGCACCCACAACGAGCAACTGTCTGGAACGGATTTTGGTCAACAATTCATGCAATATTTTATTTATTCCAGCAACGATTTCCAGAACAAATTATCTGAAAAAATTCTGATTTCAACTGGACACCAAGATCATGCGGTTTAACGCCGTGCGATTTTTTCTTTGTTGTGTTTTGCAATCTCGGGTTTATGCGAATAAACCAGAAACAATTCCTGAGCTGAAATCCGATATTCAACGCATCATCGGTGAGATACAGCTACATCTCTGTGAAAAAGTCATGGAAAATTTCATGAAATGAGGGGCCGTGGGGGATATTTGACAGATATTTTATTGGATATTAAATGAAAGGCATTTAAAAGACCAAAGACGTATATAACATCATAGAAATCAGACCGAAAAAGGTTTAAAAAAAGCGAAAAATATTTTTCAACTCGAATTTTTTTCATCAAACATTAATTTTCAACAAAAAAAATAAAAATATTTTTGATTTTTCCATCTTTATCTTAAAGTATACTTTGGTGAAAGGTATATTAGATTCAGTACGGCTGATTATACCACTCTTATTTGTTTTCACAAAGAGTAGCTTAATCTGCAAACTGCTCAGAACTCAGATACAAATACCCAATGAAAACATCTAAATTTTCTAACTGTTAACCATGATCTCAAGCCTTTACATTTGGCCATCGATATAAGATAAGTATTGGCATTTCATTTTATATACCTGAGATCTGTGACACCGAATTTATTATTATACCCTACACCACCATAGTGGGGAGGGTATTATGCGTTTGTGCAGATGTTTGTAACGCCCAAAAATATTAGTGTAACACCCACCTTAAAGTATACCGATCGACTTAGAATCACTTTCTGAGTCGATTAAACGATGTCCGTCCGTCCGTCCGTCTGGTCGGCTGGCTGTCCATATAAACCTTGTGCGCAGAGTACAGGTCGCAATTTTGAAGATATTTGGTACATAGTATTTTTTCGACCCAAGGACCAAGCCTATTGAAACTGGCTGAAATCAGTCCATTATTTCACCTAGCCCCCATACAAATGTCCTTCCGAAATTGGACTTTATCGGTCATAAATGTTTAATTTATAAACATATATCCACAACTCGCGCTCCAAATAAGTTTTATATATACAAAATTCATGTCACCAAATTTTGTTACGATCGGTCCATAATTAGTCATAGCTCCCATATAGACCCGCTTCCGAAAATCACTTTAACGTTCATAAATCGCTTAAAAATGTTGGTATACTCACAAAATTCAACATAGTAAACATTCATATAGACACAAATCACACGACCTAATTTCATGGTGATCGGTCCATAATTGGACGTAGCCCCCATATAAGGCCCACTTCCGAAAATCACTCAAAAATATAAATTATTGAAGTTTTAAAAGAAAAATGTTTTTACTCTTTTACTTAGTGTAGGGTATTATATGGTCGGGCTTGACCGACCATACTTTCTTACTTGTTTTTTAAATAATTTAGTTATTTATCCTCAGCCATTCAGCCGTTTCTGAATGAAATTTCCGATATGAAAAAATTAATGTATCTCTATTCATGTTCATGTGTTATTTGGGAGCCTGGAAAAATTTACGTAAATAGACAGATGGATTGACTCCGATAGCCACGAGGATTCAAAATATTGGATAGCAAATACAAACATAATGATGGCGAAGGGTATAAAAAATCAAATTATGGATTTTCATAGTAAATAAATATGTATGTATTTCTATATAATTTTATATTGGTAAATGAAATAACTTTATAAAAATTAACTTTTCTGTTAAATATTTAAATATGTTATTATATAATAAGGCCACCATAAGAACGTTTTTAAGGATACATATCTTAGTCATACAGCTTTTCAACTGACGGACCTGCAAGTACTTCTATATAGTCACATTCATATGAATATACATGACGTAAACCGTCACAAGACATAAGGTTAAAAGGGTCAGATATACACAAACATTATTCTTGTACATATGCATGTATGTCAAGTTTAATTGTATTTCAATATGTAAAGGACATTTGTAAGTATTCGTTTATTAACTCACATGTAGGGAAATCAATAAAACTACACATAAAAAGTAATAAATTCATTTACAAGAATATTGATTCAAGGAAAACAATTCTTAATTTACTTATTTATTCTGTTTAAGATACTGCGTTCCCTCGATTAACTAGTTAAATTTCAAATGTTTATAATGGTCTTTTAATTTCACAGTGAAAAACAATTGTTATTAACTGAAACAGTACAACAAATTTATTTAAACCTTATTTAAGGAAAAGACGAAATTTTTTGTATATCACAAAATATTGTTACATTTTTACCTCTTAAAAACTGTACTTTTTTTCCTTTAAATAAACCGGATTCATTTAGTTGAAAATAAAAGCGATCAGTAGTTTAAAAATTGTAACAACTCTTTATTTATTTTTTCAATTAACACAGCAATTTACTAAATAGTCACTCTCTTTTAATACACACACTTTATAATTTACAGGAATACACTGGTAATACAGTTATTCCTGTAAATGCAATTACTATTTATAAACACAGCGCCATCTTCTAGAGTGCTCATGAATAATCTAACGGCAAAAAACTCTCTTTTAATACACACACTTTATAATTTACAGGAATACACTGGTAATACAGTTATTCCTGTAAATGCAATTACTATTTATAAACACAGCGCCATCTTCTAGAATGCTCATGAATAATCTAACGGCAAAAAAACTCGAATGCTCTATAGATTCCACAATGATCACCTATAGCTTTTAAAGCTGCTTCACAGTTAATGCTTTCATACTTATAAACAATGTTAATAACAGCGTGCTATCAACATTGTTGATAAGTAGTATATTCTACTAATTGAAATGTTTATAAACATGATAAATGTTGCAAGCAACCATTACAGACCATTAAATTCAAATTGATAATACAATTTTGAAACAATATAAAAAAATTAAATTTCAGATTAATGTTTTTCATAACTTATTACGGAAACTTTCTCACTTTTGTTAATAAAGGCTTAGGTGTATGTATATATATTCGTATTTTTATACAAATGTCTTTATATTCACATGTATACACCTACAACAATTTTTCAAAAGACGCTGTTTAGGAAAACGTGGCAATTGTCTGTTTGTTTTCCCACAAACTTGACGTGTTAACTACATACTTTTAATTTAAGGACTTTAATTGTCCTTATGACTAAATAATAAAACAGACATGTTAAAATTTTAAACTGTTTAGTAGAAGTGTAGATTGGGAAAGATGATTTTTAGTCTAAAGTATCTACTTAGAAGTAAACAGCCTTAATTGTCTTTCTTAATCCTTCGTTAGAGCTTGGAGTTCAATAAAATAAATTGTTAACTGTGAAAATTTAGTTTTTAATGCAAAAATAATAAGTATTTTTACATATTTAAAAAACAACAATTTAATTATTAGTTTATTCATTTAATTATAACAAATTAATTTTTAATTTTGCATTGTTAGATCAACTTTAGTATTATATACTTTAAATCAAATATCAGAGTCCAAAAAAGGGATTTATAAATCGCCAACGCACTTCTTTTGACTTCATAAATCAAACCATAAAAATGGATTAATATCTCACAAATATTTAAAACAATGAATTTTGTGACGTTTGCACACTAAGCGAACGAAATATAATATTTAATGTCCTTGTTTAAGATCAGTTCACACCAAAAGTTACAAAGTCTTGCATGTTTGAAGAGAAGAGTCAAAGGTTTAAAATATAAGAAGAGAAAAGCTAAAGAAATCCCATATTATTGCTTACTCATTATACTATTGATCACAAAGGGGACCCAATCGTTAAATGGCAATGAGAAGCTTAAAAGGAAGAAAATAAAAAATTGAACACGCTTAATTGTGAAAAATTATCGTCCAATTAAGTCCAACAAAAAGTGTTTTATGAACAATAAATATGTTTTTCGAAATTGACCCATAGTGGGTAAGAATTTATAACGAGATATATACGTCGTTGGAAGGGTCTTTCATTTGACATCCATACTGTTTATGTATATAACTTAGTAATCGAGGTATATGTAGATGAACAAAATCGAGGTAGCCCAATTTTTTCGATTTTAAATAGCAGCCGAACAAGGACAATACCCTTTTCAACAGACAGCCGGACATGGATATATCGTCAACGCTATCTATAACGATACAGAATATAGTATATGAGGAATTTCATTACCAGTGAACCAACTTTTGAAATCTATGTTTTCCGATCGGGATGAAATTTGCACCAAGGTAAATACTATTGGATAGTAATTCAGACACATTTTTCAACAAAATCGGTCAAAAACTTTCTGCGTAGGAGGGGGTCAAAATTTGACAAACTGACGTTTTTTCTGATCCATGTAACTTATTACCTATTGTTCATAGCAAAATGTGTTCTAAATAGATTAGAAAGCAATTTCTTCAATCTTTCGAAATATAAAATATTTGACATTTTTTTTTCCAAAATTAAAAACTTTTTTTACTTTTTTTTCAAAATGTGTCCATTTTTTCAAAAGACTTCGAGTTGGATATCTTTCAAAATAAATTTTTTGTAACTTAAGTCATACAATTTTTGACTTTTTTCAAAATTCAAAATCTTTGTTGACTTTTTTTTTATCAATATGGGCCATTTTGTTAAGAAAGGATGTATATTAAATATTAATAGAAATTTTATATAATAATATAAAATATAAATTTTTAAAGATTTTTCTAAATCAGAGCTTGATGAACTTTCATTTACTTCTGACCAACAAGGCGAATTTATTACAGGTGACTTTAAAAAGCCATCTGATTATTTTTTGCTCGATATGTTTTCTGACTTCTATCTGTTAAAGTTTGCTAACTTGGTTTGTTAATTTAAATATAACATTATTATATTAAAATTTGTTTAAAATTAAAAAGTGAAATAGATAATTATTTAAAGTATTCGCATAAAATTTTAAAAAATATTCGATTTTGTCGAATAATTCGAGACAAAGAAACCGGTTTGTCGAATAACTCGAAAACCGTCCTTTTGTAAAAACCGGTTTAAAAAAACCGGAAAATTGGAAATAAACCGGTTTTTCGAATAATTCGAAAACCGGTTTGGCAACTCTATAAGCACCATAGTAATAGTAATTCTTCTGTGTCAACTAATTTCCTGTTGAAAATATTTAAAAAATCTTTAGGTATAATCGAATCCTTCGATTTTTTATAATTGTAAATAAAAAATTTAAAAATAAAACTGGAAAATATTGAATTTGCTAACTAAATTTAATGTCTAATAGTCTGTAATAAAAAGACACGAACACTTTTGCAAATCGTAAAATCCTCTCTCACGGGCAGGAATATTTAAAATGCTTTGCCATTAGACAGATTTTAGCTCGACCAAGAACCATGGACATAAGAGCAGATTTCATTTTTCAATTGAAAAAACTTTCTACATATAGATAGTAAAGTTTTATGTACAAATAGTCGTAATTTTAAAGGACTTGATTTTTTAAATGGAAACAAAGTTAAAGTCAAATTAATATTCCGATATAAAATTTAGTCCTTATATATGTACGTAAGAGGGGCGTCGACCCCAAACTAGGCCAGTTGAACTGAAAACATTTTAATCGATACATCCGATAGACATATGTTGGTCGTTATTTACTACTAGATTATATCAAAAATTAAATTTTTTCTTTTCCTGAAAATTCTATTGTTTTTAAAAGGCAAAGCAAGTCATACAAATTTTAGAGTTAGTTTTATTTTTTATTTGTATTGAAAACAAAAACAAATTTTTGATATTTATTTTAGTTTTCCATATAAAACATCGCTTGATGCCGGGATTTAGAAAATATGGTACTTTTTTGTTTGTAAATTTCAAATTCTAATATCAAAGAACGAAGATATTCAATGAGGATAATTTTTTTTTTTTGTTTTTAAACTGCTTATGTTGTAATTTTCCAATTCTTTATAAGCATTTGTATAAAATTTCAAACTCCAATATCAAAGAAAGAACTTTATTATCCTTCAATAAATTCACGATACATATGTAGATTAGAGTGACAATCAGTTGTATGGAAAAAAATTTTTGTTAAAATTTTGAAGAGTGCCGGGTGGAATATTGTGACACTAGGCCTAAATGTTAAGTGCTGAAAATTTGAGCCAAATCGGGCAACGATTTCTGGACGCGCATCGAGGTCAAAGTTCAGACATATGCAAAATTTTACTGTTAATATGGAATAAATAGGTGAAACTCGTTAACTTTCTGCATTGTTTTCTAGAAATATGTAGATTTATTTATATTAATGAATATTACATTAAAAAAAAGTTTTGGAAATTAACCCTGTATCTCCTTTGGTTCAAAATGACCCAAAAACTGTATTATCGCCAAAATTAGAGAAAAATGCAAATTTTTCATTTTTTGAAAAAAATTTGCTACTAAATAAATACTTTTGCAATTGAATGCAAAAGAATCGAAATATGTACGTAATTATCGTTGTAATGAGATATAAATGACAAAATTTGATTAAAAAATGTTAAAGTTATTACAAATTCGCCAGACCATTACCGTGTTTCAGACCACTTGAACAAAAAATTTAGAAACAAAATTTAGATATTTCGAGAAAAATTAAAATAAAAGCTCATTTTTACTTAAAATATGTCCATATTTACTTGTATATGAGTTTTTGTCTTCGTAGGATACCGTTAACCTATTCGCAGATATGGCCAAAAAAAATATTTTTTTTTAACGGCTGTTTCAAAACTCCATTTTCAAATTTTTAAAAATTTTGTTAAACAAATTTCAGTTTTTTTCGATCATCACATTGGGGTTTATTGAGATCAAAATAGGGAATAAAAATATGAAAAAATTATGTCAATACCTCTTACAGTTTTTCCGTACCTGCGATTGAAATTTTGCGTTTTCAAGAAAAACTAATTTTTTGTCCATATTTAGGCGAATGAGTCCAATTTCCTTATTGTTATAAATTTTAAGTAAAATCTATTCATAATATTATAGTCCTTGTAATTCTAAATATGTTCTGAAAGTTTTACTAAAATCGGAAAACGATAACCTTTGAATCGTGAAGGTCAAATGCCAAATTTTTCAATATTTGGAATTTCTAATGAAAAGATAGCGAAATGTTACATATTTTTGGGCCGATTTTCATGAAACTTGAGGAAAATATATATTGGGGTCTAGAATTTACAACAACAGTGCAAAAATGAATTTTAACCTTTAAGAGGACTTGGGGTCAAAATGGTTGTGTTTTTCTTGATTTTAAAAGTTGAGAATAATTTGGACCCCAAGTGCTGCTAAGGGTTAATTTCCATTTTTGTGCTGTTATTTTAAATTCTGGACTTTATGTTATATTTTCCTCAAGTTTCATGAAAATCGGCCCAAAAATATGTAACATTTCGCTATCTTTTCATTAGAAATTCCAAATATTGAAAAATTTGACCTTTGACCTTCACGATTCAAAGGTTATCGTTTTCCGATTTTAGTAAAACTTTCAGAACATATTTAAAATTACAAGGACTATAATATTGTGAATAGGTTTTACTTAAAATTTATAACAGTAAGGAAATTGGACTCATTCGCCTAAATATGGACAAAAAATTTGTTTTTCTTAAAAAACGCAAAATTTAAATCGCAGGTACGGAAAAACTGTAAGAGGTATTGACATAATTTTTTCATATTTTTATTCCCTATTTTGATCTCAATAAACCCCAATGTGATGATCGAAAAAATCTGAAATTTGTTTAACAAAATTTTTAAAAATTTGAAAATTGAGTTTTGAAACAGCCGTTAAAAAAAATTATTTTTTTTGGCCATACCTGCGAATAGGTTAACGGTATCCTACGAAGACAAAAACTCACATACAAGTAAATATGGACATATTTTAAGTAAAAATGAGCTTTTATTTTAATTTTTCTCGAAATATCTAAATTTTTTTTCTAAATTTTTTGTTCAAGTGGTCTGAAACACGGTAATGGTCTGGCGAATTTGTAATAACTTTAACATTTTTTAATCAAATTTTGTCACTTATATCTCATTACAACGATAATTACGTACATATTTCGATTCTTTTGCATTCAATTGCAAAAGTATTTATTTAGTAGCAAATTTTTTTCAAAAACTGAAAAATTTGCATTTTTCTCTAATTTTGGCGATAATACAGTTTTTGGGTCATTTTGAACCAAAGGAGATACAGGGTTAATTTCCAAAACTTTTTTTTAATGTAATATTCATTAATATAAATAAATCTACATATTTCTAGAAAACAATGCAGAAAGCTAACGAGTTTCACCTATTTATTCCATATTAACAGTACAATTTTGCATATATCTGAACTTTGACCTCGATGCGCGTCCAGAAATCGTTGCCCGATTTGGCTCAAATTTTCAGCACTTAACATTTAGGCCTAGTGTCACAATATTCCACCCGGCACTCTTTGAAATCTAAAAAAAAAAATCGGCTGTCACTCTAATGTAGATCTTAGTTTAACTTACCATCTGGATCACGCCTTCGGCGGCCATTAGTATTAGCTATTTGACCATTCATGGGTAAAACTGAAATTAAAACAATAACGAAACAGGTTTTTAATTTCAACAAAGAATTAAATTATTTTTAAATAAAATGATATACTTTATTAATAAACAAAGAGAAAGTAAAAACCAATTTATAAAAAAATCAATAAACTACATGCATGCATGACCAAAAAAAAACACATAATATAAAACTATTTTATAAGTCTGTACAAATATTTATTAGAGTCCCTTACAATTACTTTTTTCTACTTTATATCAACAATTTTTTTTTAGTTTTAGTTTATTTTTTTCGTTTTTTGACCAATAAACGTGTAATATGTTAGAAAGCCGGCTAACAACTAAATCAAAAATTAAGTTCATAGAACCTTTTAAAAAACCACGTCTATATGTAAAAGTTAAGTTATATGTTTGTATATATTTTTATAATGGGGCAAATATGTGTACATATGTATTGTGTTGTTGTTATAAAGAAAAATGGTCAACAATCAACCATGCAGCCAATAACAAAAAATACAGGACCAATATACATACATAGTTAAACCTACAAACATCCAACTCACAGTTAATGTTACTGTTATCAACTCCATCGAACTAGAAAATATAACAGCCAAATAGTTGGAAAGTTTTCGTGGAACATACATATATATGTAGTTGCTGGTGGTAGTAATGGTCAAATAATGAAGTTTCCAATTAACTGATATTTGTTGGTTTTAGTTAACATGTTGATGCATGCACGAGTGTATGTTTGTATGTTATAATCTGAGGATATTCCCAGCAGTTCTAGGAGACTGTCCCGAACTGGTGATTTTACATATCATTTAGGGTGACAACTAGTTACATAACTAGCTACGTAATGAGTTATTTCAAAATGTGCAGCTCTCTTTTAAATTACAATGAGACTATCTGATAGCTGGTCCAAAGTAGTCTACGCATTGGATAAATCTAGTTTGTACGAATTACTCACAAAAAAGTGCAGTACGAATTATACGTTTAAATTTAATACACTCTAGACTATTTAGAGACACTTAAATGACAATTGACTTTACGCTAGATTACCTGGGATGTATAAAGTAACCAATTGAATTCTCTATGCACTACAAAAAGCAAATGATCCAAAATATATTAATTGGAGTCAGATAAGTGATCAGACATTCGTGAAATTTCTTGTCTATAAGGGAGACATTGACTACTTTCTTAACTGCTGGATTAATAATATTTATACCCTACAATCAAACACCCTTTTATATTTCTTGTTAATCTTTTTTTTCTTGGATAAAAATAAAATACTACTTATTAGTTATATTTGAAAAATTCATTGAAAAATTAACTAAGAAGTAAATGTGTATAAAAATAAACAGTTGTTTTTTGTGGAACAAAAATACAAAGAAAACAAGTAAAAAAGTATGGTCGGTCAAGCCCGACCACATGATACCCTACACTGAGAAGATGATTATTAAATTTTATTTGAATACCAAAAAGTTTAACCCCCTGTCTATACTTGACAACTATTTATCATAACAATTAATGACTTTTGTTGTCAAGACAAAGTTGTCTGAGCAAAAGCACTAACAATTTTGTCATAACGAAGCAATAATACTAATAAATGGAGACTATACCTAATAATTTTATATCTTGACAACCATTTTGTTTATCAGGTATAGATTGGGGGTAAGAGATTTATGCTAGTTTTTTTTATAATAAACTTATTTTTCCGATTCAGCCAGTTGTCAGATTTGACAAAAATCGCTTGACAAAAATCTACTCTAGGTGACTTCATTATTTGGTGACAAAAAATTGAGGTAAGAAAACTATATTTGGCTGTGCCGTATCTTATATACTCTTCACTAAATTTTCAATATTTTTTGTTAATTTTTTTTTTTAAATTTTTATATACACCAAAAAAAATAATTAATTTAAAAAAAAATTTGGTGAAAAAATATTTATTTGACCCATTCATTGTAAGTCTAACTATAGGAGGTTTTTCATACTTTTTACATATTTTTATTTCCTATTATGTGCTCAATAAATCCCAATGTGATGATCAAAAAATTTGTTTAACAAAATTTTTAAAAATTAGAAATTGGAGTTTTGAAACTGCCTTTAAAAAAATTCAAAATTCGCAATTTTATTTTTTTGGAGCCTCTAATTATGGTTTTTAATTTCTCGACCTTTTTTGATTCCACGGAATCGGGAAATTTTTTTCTAATGATACTGTAAATTAGGAATATTATAGCCAAATCTTTATACAAGATGGTGCAAAAGTAATCCTCCTATCAGAAGATGCTATAAATTTTGCGATTGGCCCCTAATGTCAGTTCTGTTTTGACATTTGTGTAGTAAATACATGCGAAATACACGTTAATAAACAATGTTACGCTACACTGCTCCAGAACGTGGAATATTGCTGACTATTTATTTGACCAATAATCGGTAGGTGATTAATCAAAAATAATCATGAATGATGAGGCCCATTTCCATCTTATCGGGTACATAAATAAGCAAAATTTACGCTTCTAGGGCACTGAAAATCCGCGTGTAACCCACGAAGAGCCATTACACCCGCTCAAAGTCACTGTATAGTGTGCTGTTTTGGCTGGAGGAGTCATCGGACCTTTTTTCTTCGAAGACGTCGCGGGCCAAACGGTTAGTGTGAATGGTGAGCGCTACAGAGCAATGATCAACGAGTTCTTTTTGCCGCAACTTGATAAATTGGGATTGGAAAACATGTGGTTCCAAGAGGACGGTGCAACGTTTCGGCGATTTGCACTGGCCAGCAAGATCGCCTGATTTGACCGCTCCAGACTTCTTTTTGTGGGGCTTTTTGAAGTCGCGGGTTTATGTCAACAAGCCTCAGACTCTTGCAGCTCTTAAAGACAATATCCGTCAAGAATGTGAGGACCTATCGCCGGAAGTTTTGGCTAAAGTGATGGAAAATGGCTTAAAAAGGGCTCAAATGACAATAAACTGTGGCGGTGGCCATTTACATGACATCATATTCTCGACTTGATGTAAAAAAAAACTAAAAGACCAAATAAAAATAATCCACAAGAAGAATCACAGTTTTTCATTATTTTTTTTAATTACAGACAAAAAAACATCGGAAGTTTACTTTTGCGCCACCTTGTATATATAATTCTTCTGTACGTGTGTTAGTAACTGAACTCCTCCTTAACGACTGGGCCGATTTTGATGAAATTTGTTGTGTGTGTTTGAGTGGGTCCCTGGATGGTTTAAATTAACAATTGACCTCTATATAAGTACAATGAGCATGGCACCTCCCATACGAAGTAAAAATTTATTATTGCATATCTGGAGTACTATTATAGAAGAAGTCTTAAAACTTAGTGTGAGCTATGGCAGAACAACGTTTGCCGGGACAGCTAGTTTCATATAAAAACTTAGTGTTAGAATTATTAAATATCAGATCTTCGAATTAATTAATAAAATTTGAGCTTAATTCACTAAAATCTTAATCCGTAATTAAAAAATGTCAGCCTTTCATTCCATAAAACCCTTCCTAATATTTAATTTTTTAGATTCATTCCAGTTAGTTAATTAATAACAGAATTTATTCAAACATTGAATGATTAAATTTTTGTTAAATCAAATCATTTCCAAAATTAATTGAAAAAATTGTCTTTGTACTAGATTTTAATTGAAGAAAAATTTAATCATTTAATAAATTTTTGAAGCTATTTTGTTATGGATTTGAAGAAGAAATTTAAAGAAATTAGAATGATTCTTTTTAAAATTTCATACGAAAAATAATAACAGATAAATAATAATAATAAGCGGTCTATTATTGCCAAGATATAAGCAAAAAACTTTTCACTGTATTTGTTGAAAAAAGCAGTGTTCTAACTTGTTTTCTATGTATTTTTGTTAGTTTTTAATTCCCGGGATTTTTAGTCGGGAAGTGGAAAATTTACATAATTCCCGGGAAATTTGTACCGGGAATTCCCGGGAAAAAAACCATAACTCTAATGCACATATTCAATGAAAAAAGTAAATAATAAAATAACACTTTTGGAGGTTGTTGTATAAAAAACTTATTTCTAATCGGAAATTTGATTGATCTCAAATCAAGCCATCTTTCTGTTTAAACGCTAATTTATAAATCTATAAATGATTTAAGATTTTTAGAATAGATTTTTGATCAGAATTATATGTGATTCCTAATTAAATTCAATTACAAATATTTTATCGATTTAAGATTTTTTAAAATTTTTTGTATTAAAAATCGATTATTGGTCTGAATTGTTGTACATATAGGTAATCACATACCGAGCTCCTTTTCTCGATTAAAAGTTAATTTTCAGTTATTGAGTTTTTCATATTAAAAATTTTGATCACTCAAAATTTGAGTGATCACTAGGGTGGCCTTATTTTAAACTTTTTCGATATTCGAATGTCCCAAGGTTTAAAATTGTACTCCGTCATCTAAAATAAATGCTGACAAGCATTTTTGGATACTGTTTAGAGATTGAGTATTTTATGTTTCGAGTTTTGGGTCAAAGAAGTAACATTTTCAAAAAAAAAAAATTGAAATTATAAGTTAAATTTTTTTTATTTTTAATTTCCCAGGGGAAAAATATTTTTTTTTATATTTATAAATATAAAAACCATATTTTTCAATTTCAACTCATATTAACAATGTTTAAGCCATAGATAAGTTCACATATATCGGAAACTCTTCTGTAAAAGACCTAACTCAGTTGTCAAAAACATAAGTGGTGATAATGTTTAAAAAAAACTATATGAAAACAAAAACAGCACTAATATGTCCGATTTTTTTAGTAATTTTTTTTAATTTCCGCTCTATCTTTCTTATGGTTCTAGCCATTAGTTTATACTTTTTTATATCACTTAATATTTATATTAATATTTACAAATAATATTTATTTAAGTTATGTTTTAAATAAATATAGAAATATAGCAGCTCAATATTAAGTAGATAAGTATATTAATTATGTTAATTATGTTGATTTTAGGCTTAATTTATTTATTTATTTGTATATTGTTAATTTACTTATGTCTATAAATATTTTTTTTTACATACATATAATAAAATGTTGATAAATACAATACATTTTCATGCAGCTAATAAACTTAATTTCTTTAGCTTCTTAACAAAGTTACTTTACTCTAGATAAATTAAAAATTAGACAAACATAAGATAATTTATCAAATAAAAGTTATGACAGTGATAGCTCATGGCTGATGTGTTAGTAGGGTTCTAGTCATTGCTCCTTTAACAACAATAAAAATCAATTAACCTGTAATTTTTGACAGTTTTATTATGTTTATAGTATGGTTGTAAGTATATGTGAATATATTTAACATAATTCCCAAGTCAATGACATATGAGGGATGTTCAAGGATTTAATATTGATTAGAATCAAATGTGTTAGTTTTCTGAGCACAATGATAGCAATTCAATAAATTTCCCTTTTTATACAATGGAATTGTTAGTCATTTCAAAAAAAAAGTGAAAAATACTTTTTTTAGATTTATTATTAAAATTATACTTTTTAACACATTTGGACTAGTAAAGTGATATGTATTCCTTTAATTAGTCACGGGACTTGTATGTCTTCAACAATTTGCACTAAGTTCCTGAGTATTACATCACTTTGACGTATGAGCGTACAATTAGTATTCAATTAATAATATTCATACGCCTAAGTACATGAGAGGAAAATCAAAAGTTTTGGAGAATTGCTTTGAAACTTACAAGAGTTTTTTCATTAATTTGATATCTGTACTAACAGTTTCACTTTATGAGGGAAAGTTATATAGAGGTTTGTTTTTAAAAATTTTATAAACTTTTGAACACTTTTGCGAAATTTTAAAATTGTTTTCTTAATTTTTTTTTAATAACAGATGTGAAAATATCGTAAAATATCTGTAAAAAATAATCGTAATGGAAAACATTTAAAATTTAAATTATTATATTTCTACTTCATCGGGCATAAAATAGCTTTTGACTTACTTACTTTTTCTAATTTTGTCAAATTTCAAAAATCGAAAATCGTGAACTAAATCGCGAGTTTTTCAAAATTAGACAAATTAAATATGGAAATGTAAAAATGGCTCCATAGGATGTATGTGTGCCAAATTAAAAAAACCGGATGATCCACTTTCAAATACTGCAATTTTTCATAAATCTTTTATAGAAATAATGACATACTTTCTAACATGAACACGTATGAGTGTTCAATTATATTCTAAATTATTTAATAATACTCATACGCCAAAGAGTATCTAAACAGAAATTAAAGTACACATATTATTTTTAATAAATAATTATGTTTAAACATTTATCCCCCATTAACACGAAGTCTGGTTATGCGTTAACTAATAGTTATACTGTCGATTAAAAAATTTTTTATTTCTCACAAAATTAAATGTATAAAACTTAAAAATTATACCAAAATATTCGAAATTGGTTTAAAATGTCAAAAAAGATTTTGACAAAAATTGCTACAAAAACTCTGACATAGACTAATGAATTAGGGGTCCTAATTTTTAATCGGAATAAAAGCAATAAATTCTTTTGTTTTATAAAAAAAAAAAAACTAAAAATTCCGACCATTTTAAATGTTTAAAACATGGTTCAAATTTGATTGTTATTATTTTCTCTAAATATGAATATACTTGCAAGGATTATGTTAGCCACCTTAATAATTCCATTAAGAATGGCTGAAAAATTGTAGTTGTGAAGTGAAAACAATTTGGTTATTTCAACCGTAAAGCTTCTTTACCAACAGACTATCTGTTGATAGAACCAAGAAATTGTTGCATATAATGGAAACATTCAATCGGCAACGAATTTGGCCATCACAACGAATCTGAATATTGTAACTTTAAGAAGAAAACTTATAAAGAAATTCCCGACAAAAATTTACCGAAAATTTCCAACAAAATATTCCCGCAGAAGTTTAACAATGAGTAACACTATTTGATTATAAACAAATAAGAGAGCTATATTCGGCTGTACCTTCACATGCCCTTCACCAAATACTTGAAAATAAAAATTTTAAATATTTTTTTTAAAAAAAAAAAAACAATTTTTGTTAATATTTTAATTTTATGGCAAAAAAAAAATTATTGAATTTTTTTAATTTAAAATTTTTTTTTTGTTTTATTAGTGAAACAAAATTTAAGTCAAAAATTATTTTTTTTTTGTGAAAAAAAAATTCCGGTAAAATCATACTTTTCCCGATTTTGACCCTTTGTATATCCCAAAGGTCTTTGAAATATCTATCATTTGAAATCCATATTGTCTATATTAATGACATAGTAATCCAGATATACATCAAAAATGGGTCAAAAATCGAGGTTGTCCAGGTTTTTCCCCTTTATCTAGCCATTTGTGGACCAATTTTCTCGATTTTAAATAGCAACCGAGCCGGGTCTATATGCAAATTATTTAGGGCTACGGAAAGTTGATTTCAACATACAGACGGACAGACGGACATGGCTATATCGACTCCGCTATCTATAACAATCCAGAACATATATACTTTGTGGGGTCGCAAATGAAAAATGTAGAAATTAGAAACGGAATGACAAAATTATATATACCCTCGAATGGCTCATAAAATATAAAGTTAGCGCGAACTTCGCCTCGCCCCCTCGCAATTCAGTGGTGAAGGTTAATTTGCGTCACCCTCACCATGCTCAATATGTACAACGGTGACGTCGGCGTCCTCCTGGTCAGAATTCAGGAGGGCGTCCTCGTCCACCGCCTCGTCCATCCGTTCAAAGAAGGTACCAAGCATTTCGGAGACCGAGTTGGTATCTTCAGTGTCGATTGGACCAGCGGCGTCATTGCATTCCATGCCCTCTTCCGAGGCCATACTTCAAACAACGATGCGACGGCAGTCTTGAGTAGCAACGCTGAGCGTTCATCCACACAAGACATGAGTTTAACGTGACCCTGGTACCAACAAGCATCATCGCATTGAGGAGGAGTGCCTGGGTTCTCTTTGAGAACTTTCCAGAACACCCCTTGTTGTCTTTGACAATCTCGCTAAAGGACTTAGCTATAGATCGTTGTGCCGCTTTAGGCCTTTTCGGTCCCGGTTGCTGGCTCTTGGTTGGCGCATCCTCCTCTGAACGTTGCCGTTTAGGCACCGCTGATGACTCAGCAGAAGGAGGGGCGGTCTTGAGACCAACAATGTGAGCATTCGCCCACGATAGTGAAGCCTGTTGCTCCTTTGTAAGGTCCTCGGCTTTTTTAGAGCCGAGAGCCTCAATGAAGCGAATGGCGGAACGCCTGGTGATAGCAGCCCTTCTGGCAGGATTTTTAAGCCTGAGACTATTATCAGAGCCGGAGTTGGCAGGGGGTGGTGCGGCTTCAGGGCAGGAGGTCGCTTCCCCCCAGAGGCACCCGAGACATGGGTTTTAACCGCCTTGACGTTTAGGGCTTTAGCAGCTTTGGAGGTACTTGGAGAGAAATCCAGGGGTACCTCGCCGCTTATGACACTACCACCAATTGCTTTTTGTTTTTTACATTCAGCCAACCTGGGTGTACCAGATTGACCTCCTGCGACACCAGTAGCATACAGACTAGTCTGGCCCGGTGTAATCACCTGACTAGCCTGGGTCACAGTAGCATTCGACTCGCCACAGCCCGTTACCATCGCTGTGGGAGTAGGGTCCCCGGAGATTATGAAGCCCCCGACCGGGTACATGGGACATGATTCTCTACCTTCCATGGCGTCCTTACGGACAAGTAAAGGTGCATTTTATACCTGCTGCCAGGTGTTGAATAACTGCCGCCCCATTGGGGATAACAGACGCAGACCATCAGCCTCCCAATATGGGAAACAGACGCTGATGGATTTCGAACGGACAATTTAAGAGCCCTTTCGGACCAGCCGGACAATAACCAACAAAGCCACCCCTCTCAATGAGGGGAAAATGGCTTGTTGGAACATCTGATAGCCGCCCCAAAGGAGAACAGACGCTATCAGACAGGGGGGAGGGTAATTCTTAGTGTCATGCTCACCGCGTGCCCTTCTGGAATGGGAGACCCTACCGGAGACAGCCAACTCAAGTTAAACTGTCCCCTCCAGAGGATTACACTAAGAACTTTCTATTGTTTGATTTGTAGAGCCATTAAGGAATAATAATTTCAAAATTTCATACAAATTTTCTTCCGCGAAAACCTTCTCCTCGAAAATACGAACAACTGACAAAAAATTTTACAGAAATCGGTCCTGCCGTTATCATTTTATGAATTACTATACATTTTTTACATCATTTTTATATGTATTATAGATTTGTATTTTCAGAGTATTTCAATAATTGTTAAATATGGAATCAATATTTTAACAACTCTTGAGAATTCTATAAATTGTTTTGCGTACAGGGCGAAAAACCAAATTTTAAAAATAATTTAAATTGAATACTAAAATTTTTTTGATTTTTCAATGAAACTGGGGCGTATGAGTGTTTAATGATAATAGTAATTATTAAATAAAAATCATACGCCTAAAAGTATCCTAAGAAATGATGAAGAAAAACAGAGTACATATTTATTTATTATTGAACTAAATTTAATGGGAAAAACTTATAATTTGTACCAAAAAAGCCTAAATTTGTTTAAACTATCAAAAAATCATTCTAAAATAAAAAATCCATTGATTTGTTTGTAAAGCTTAGATTTTGACAAAAATTTCTACAAAAATTCTGACATAGACAAATGAGTGCTAATGATTGATAATTAAAGAATAACAAACTCAACACAACTTAACAAAAAAATCTAAATAAATCAACAACCAAGAAAATACTTAAGTATTTGTATTTTCAGAAAAAGAAAACTTTCTCCTTATTATGATTTCTGACAAATTGTGACATATTTAGCAATAAATCAAACATACACCAATATGAATGTTAAATTCTCAACCTACCCTGTTCTTTTTCCAACTAATCATTGCTAAATAACTTTGTAAAAAAACTAAAATACAAAAATCACTTGTTGCGGTATAAACAAAAAAAAAAGATTTCATCATATATAAATTCCCTGGAACATGTTACAACGTGTTAAGCCACATAAAAAATTCATCATATAAATAACTGTAGACACCTTTAATTAGCAACAAAACTAAGGTATTTAGTTTTTTCCCTTCCATGCCTTTATATAAACTCCAATACAGCAAATTCCAATTCCAAAAAAAAACAAGTAAGAAAGTATGGTCGGTCAAGCCCGACCATATAATACCCTACACTAAGTAAAAGAGCAAAAAAAATTTTTCTTTTAAAATTTCAATAATTTATATTTTTGAGTGATTTTCGGAAGTGGGGTTATATGGGGGCTATGATCAATTATGGACCGATCACCATGAAATTAGGTCATGTGATTTATGTCTATATTAAAGTTAACTATGTTGAATTTTGTTTGTTTACCAACATTTTTAAGCGATTTATGCACGTTAAAGTGATTTTCGGAAGCGGGTCTATATGGGAGCTATGACTAATTATGGACCGATCGTAACAAAATTTGGTGACATGAATTTTGTGTATATAAAACTTATTTGGAGCGGAATTTGTGGAGATACATATATAAAGTAAACATTTATGACCGATAAAGTCCAATTTCGGAAGGACATTCGTATGGGGGCTATGTGAAATAGTGGACCGATTTCAGCCAGTTTCAATAGGCTTGGTCCTTGAGCCGAAAAAATAATATGTACCAAATTTGATCGAAATATCTTCAAAATTGCGACCTGTACTCTGCGCACAAGGTTTACATGGCCAGCCAGCCAGCTAGCCAGCCAGCCAGCCAACCAGACGGACGGACGGACGGACGGACGGACGGACGGACATCGCTTAATCGACTCAGAAAGTGATTCTAAGTCGATCGGTATACTTTAAGGTGGGTGTTAGACTAATATTTTTGGGCGTTACAAACATCTGCACAAACGCATAATACCCTCCCCACTATGGTGGTGTAGGGTATAAACACGCAATACACGCATTTTTTCTGCATACCAACATATTTCAGTTTGTATTAATGTCACTGGGTTACAGAAAAAGCCCAACGGGGGAATTAATTTTCATTGAAAAAAAAATCAACTTTTCTACAATATAAAAGAGCTCAACTATTTCCTTTGCATGTTAACGAAACATAAAACTAACAAAACACTTTGCAGATTAAATTGACAATTAAGCAGGAGAAAAAAGAAACTATGTTTGTAGTGTTTGGAATTCACATTTAATAACGAAGACAATTATGTTTTTTTTGCAACTTTGTTGGCATTTTTATGTTCTATGAGACATTAAATTTAAGAGACACTAAAAGGATTCAATTCCCTTAGAGGTTTTGCTTGGCCAAGGCAATTAGTCAATGGTATGTTTAGTACTTTATAGTTTTATTTCTTGGTTGTGGTGCCTTAAATTTATTTAGTTCAATAATCAATTATGATAGAAGTACTCAAGGTTATTGTAATAATAAAATGAAGTACACCATTTTATCTTAAGTTGAGGCATTTACACCATCTAAGTTAGTATCTAAGCAAAATAATTTAAACTACAAAAATGTTCCTCAGCTCACTTAGAAAGTAAAACCTTTTGCTTCCACCATATGCAGAGCATAACCTTAGCGCCATGGATATATAAATGGTTTTACGGGCTTCACGTACGATCTCTTACGCATTGTGTTATTGTAATTGATGCATTTTTTATCGCAAGTAATGATTCGGTGAAAAAATTATCTTCTTTTATAGCGATCAAGCTGCATTTCGCACATGCAAAATCGTTTTTCAAGGTCTCTCAGCTTCAATTCGTATGGTACCCAATTTCCAAGTAGCTCCCAATGATTTTTCAAGCTTTTGTTGAGTTTGACAACAATTTTCATGGAGTAATGCCTCCAATTCTTGTTCTTAAAAACTTTTTTGGCTGGCCTGGGCGATATTTGTATTCCGTATCAAAATCACCACTTCTGAGCAGAACAAACGATCTCTCGCACGTTGAAACCGCTGAAGCATATTCACCATTAGATTCGGTGAGCAATCGGTGTGCTTCAGCCATGAGTGGCAAGGGTATATATAAGTTTGTCATTCCATTTGTAATTTCTACATTTTTCATTTGCGACCCCTAAAAGTATATATATTCCGGATCGATGTCCGTCTGTCCGTCTATCCGTCTGTATGTTGAAATCAACTTTCCGTAGCCCCCAAATAACTTACATACTTCATTCATACATCAAAATATCCTGCTCGCTTTCTATTTAAAATCGACAAAATCGGCCCACAAATGGCTGGGATATAAGGAATAAACCGGGACAAACTCGATTTTTGGCCCATTTTTTAAAAGTCCATTGCAACGATGTATATAAGGCTATAGTAAGTTGAACCCACAATGGGTCAAAATCGGGAAAAATATTTTTAACCCGAATTTTTTTTTATCAAAAAAATTTAAAAAAAATAAAAAAAAAAATTGGTTTGAAAAAAAAATTTCAAAAAATAATTAAATTTTGATTATCTAAAAATATTTTAAATTACAATTTAGTTAAGGGTATATAAGTTTCGTCACAGCCGAATATAGCTCTCTTACTTGTTCAAATTAAAGAAGTAAAAGAAAAAAGAAGTTATTAAAAACATAAACCGCATTCAAACGATACGCCATCTATAGTAAATCCCGATTATTCATAATGGAGCGCCTTACGAAAGACCTACGCGTTACAATTGTGAAAACTTATTACATAAAATTGGAAAGTTTTTCCGAGACCGCTTGCAAACTTTCAGTCGAGAAAGAACACCTAATGTGTCAACCATTCGAAGAGCGGTCAAAAAATTCGAAGATTTTAGGTCGATTATGGATAGTGCATCAATCGGTTCAGTCTCTTGAATAAATTCACAACAACTTCAAATTTCACAAATCACTACGCAACGAATTTTGACAAAAGACCTCCAGCTTCATACATACAAAACTCAGCTTACTTAGAAGCTCAAACCAGCAGACTCTGGAAAACGTCGGCAATTCGTGCAATGAGTAATTGATTAATGTGATAATGTCAATTCCAATATTTAGTAAAAAAATCATCTTCACCGATGAAGCGCATTTCCATGTGAATGGCTTCGTGAATACACAAAATTGTCGAATTTGGCACTCAGCAAATCCTCATGCAATCTATGAGAAGCAAATACATTCACAACGAGTAACTGTCCGGTGTAGATTTTAGCTAGGAGGCGTGATTGGGTCTTCCTTTTTTCAAGATGATGCCGAAATTGAAGTTACTGTGAACGGCATTAGTTACAGGAACATGATAACGGAGTTCCTGTGGCCTCAACTAGACGGCATGGACCGTGACGAAACGTGGATTTAGCAAGACCGCGCTACCTGCCATACTTTACATATAACAGTTGATTTATTGCAGCAACGATTTCCAGAACAAATTATATCAAGAAAATCTGATTCAACTGGCCTCCTAGATTATACGATTTAAAGCCGTGCAATTTACAATCAAAAAAAATACATGTTTTTATTTTAAAATAAAAAAGTAAATTCTTACTGAGACACCCTTCATAAAATTTCTATTGAAAATTGTTGATATTCAAACAATTTCTATAGAAAATTGTGGCGATTTTGAACCGATACAATTTTCTACCTAAACTGTATAGTGATTCTAGAAAAATCAATAAACTTCTTTGTAATTTATTCTCACTTAGTTATTGAACAAATTTTTTTTCATCGGAAAAAGCTTATAGAGAATGTGTTAATCCCAACACCAGAATTTCCAATTATATTTCAGAAATTTCTAATTATATTAAAGATTTTTCCAATTGAATTTCAGATATTTTTAATTATATTTAAGAATTTTCTACTTGTATTTCAGAATAAATTGGAAAAGTTTGAAATGCAAATCGAAAATTCTAAAATATAATTGGAAATTTCTGGAATACAATTGGAAATAGTGTAGAATTTTTTATTCTAGAGCGAATCTAGAGAAACTATACAATTTCTATTAAAAATTTCGTAATTCTAGAAAAGCGATCAAATTTTTATTGAAACGTTGTCCTGTCCAAGTTAAAAAATGCGTGTGTTCGATTTGGGAATTTGTGGGTTTTAAAAGGGTAAAAATAGTTATAAAGAAAAAAAAACGTATTATTGAATAATAATTTTTATTCATATAGGACATAGAATAAAATATATATAGAAGCGCTAATGAGAGACAAAGAACCTAAGTTTGTTGTCAAAAACCTAAGTCTTGCAAGAACAGAATACATGTAAATCAACGTACACATTTTGAGTTTTTATACAAGTAATCGAATTTTTGGTCAGAAATATGAGTGATCACAGATCGAGTTCCTTTTCTTGATTAAACGCTTATTGGCCGAGTTATTAGCGAATTTAGATACTTTGAGTTGATTGATCACAGACCGATGTATTTTGCAGATGTATTTTATAAGTGGGCGTATTATTGGATGTGGACAATTTTTATTTATGTAAAAATGTTTGCGAACTATGTATTGCGAACCATAAAAAAATTAGTTAAATCGGTCCAGGCGTCCTGTGATTTTAGATATATCGAAAGAAAAATTGGCGTGGTCAATTTTTCTTTCAGTCAAAACTTTAATTGGATTGCTATGATCATTTAAACAAAAAATTAGCCAAATCGATGTAGCCGTTTTCCAATTTTAGATAAAAAAAATGGGCGTAAAAGTGGGCGTGATAAATTTTTCAGTCCGTAAAAACCAACGAACGATATTTGATTTTTATTTACATAGATTGTAGCGATTGTAGAAAAATTAATAAATATTCTTTAGAAAATTCTAGAAATTCCAGAGAAGCGATACATTTTTTTGAGAAAAATTTCCTAAAATTATTAAGAAAATTAAAACTTATAAACAACAATGAACTTACCCTTTGGTGGTGATGAATGATAATATAAACCTTGAAATCTGCGCCTACGTTTTGGTGGCATGATGAATTTGTTTCCTTTGTCCTTTTTGTTTGTTTTGTTTATTTTCTGTTAATTATTATATTTTAATAACAAAATAAATAGACATTATTGACCGCTGTTAAACCAACTCATAGGAAAATCCATATAAAAATTAAAATTTCCTTTATAATTTTCACAATATTTAATGTAATTTTCTTTATATTTTTTATAGTTTACACTGGCTGTTGCCTGTTTGTTTTTGTGTTTAAATTAAATCGTGCCTTAGTATAATTTATCACTTTTTTGTAAAAAAAAAAAACACAACTCACTCATTCATTTGCAAAACACATTATAATTTCAATTATTTATAAATTGTTGTTGTTTATTTTAGAATTGATTATATTTTATTAAAAATTTATAGACGTACGGGGATTGTACAGTACAACTATGATATATAATGTATATAATTATGTTCAAATGGTCACTCGAATACACAAAACACTGCTAATATTTCACAATAAAATTGCATACAAATTCACAACCTAAACTGCAAACGGAAACAAGAGAGAGTGAGAGAGAGAGCAAGAATGAAAGAAAAACAGGAAATAATTTATATTTAACATTAACTGTTTTAACACGTTTTATTAGGAATTTCCTTCCTCTAATGGTCACTTTGCTGTCAATTTTGCTTAGTTCTTTTAATTTAATATTCTTTCTATTGTATTTGCTGTTGCTGATTTCCTCGAACTGTAGGCGTTGAGAGTTTATAACAAAGTGTCATTTGCATTGAAATTTTCATTATTAACTTCCGTTTAGTTCGAAAACTAAAACACTGAATATTCCATTCATTGATATTCGAAACTATAAAAAACACACTGCTGACACACTCATCGTTTACACAGCAGAGTGCTGGCATTGGCGCTGGTCATTTATCTTCGAAAATGTGTCCTCAGTACTCGTTCATAAAAAAGGACAATTGTAGAAAAAACGGAAAAACACAAAATAAAAATCATGATAGTAAAAACTCTCATTGAAAGAGTATCTCTCTAGCTGTGTCAATATATGTGAGTAGGTGTATCATTTTAATATTCGTATGCTCTTTTTAACTTACTGTGTTCGTTTCAATATATTGTTCGTGTTTTTGATTTCGTAGTTTTATTTTTTTTCGTTATGTTTTTAGTCCATTTTCTTTATAGCATGTTGCATTTGTAATGAGCTTTAATGACACATATATGATACTATGATGCACATACATGCTAAAGAGACACTAGCAGATTGGTCAAACCCAAGGAGCACCCAATAAGTAAAAGCTGAAGAGTTGAGATACGATTAAAACAAGTGAGAATTCTACATTAAGATACAATAAAGCTAAGAATATATCCAATACAAGCACGTGGCTTCATCAATTTAGTTATGATTTCATCGACTGAGTCGAATTTTAAAGCACTTTTTTTTTGTAAATTTAACAATGTTTACTCAGCATTTTTATAGTATTTCACACTGTTTTATAAAACAGTGCAACACGAAAAAAACTACCTATATACTAGGGTATTCGAATTATTCGATTTTTCTCTTGTTCGAATAAAACGAATAATTCGATTAAGAGATTTTTATTTATTCGAATAATTCGATCACACGTTTTAAATTAATCGAATTATTCGAATAATTTAATTTTTTTTAAAAGTAAAGAATGAAGTATTGATGCAGGTTTTTTAATATTTTATTGTTAAAGAAAAACAAAAAATTACATTAAAGTTATCAATTCAAGTACTGATAATGTTAAAAAACATTCGAAAACAAATTTCATCATTAAATTTTCATCAGAAATTTCCTGATCAGATTTCGTCCCGAACAATCTACAAAATAATTGACTAGCAAATTGTTTAGTTTCCGTTTTGGAGCTATGCTTTAACAAATTTGAGCTAGTTGGACATGATCCTTAATTCAAGTACAATATAAACGTGTTAAGAACTTTTTAATGTCGTTGATTAATACGGGTTTTAAGAAGAGTAACTAATTCTTTAGGAAATGAATTATTCACTTTTTCTAAATTATTTATAACAAATTGTATTATACTGTCGCTTTTTAATGTTTTATATTTTATTCCGTACCTTTTATTTTCATTGGTTCAAGTCTTAAATTAAACATTTTGAAAGACTTGTTTTTAGAATTGTAACTTCTTGCAGTAATCTATATATATAAAAGAGTAACGTTACTGACTGAATGACTGACTGACTGATTCATCATCGCACAGCCCAAACGGCTAAAGCTAGGTTCCTCCCTCCCCAAAACGATCCGATAAGAAGGGATTTTTGGAAATTCGAACGTTTAGGGGGTAAAAAAGGGTAAAAACGGGTAAATTTGGTAACATTATATCTTCAAAACTAATAAAGATACAAAAAAACTTAAAATAGCATATTACTCCATTTAAAAGATAAGCTGACAGGTGTTTCGTACTTTTTGCAAATTCGAAACTTTTAGGGGAGAAAACGGGTAAAACTGTATTTTGGTACTTTTTTTGCACCCTATGTATCTTTTAAACCAATAAACATAGAAACAAATTTTAAATCGTATTCTTTAATTAACAAAAAATAAAAAATATAAGTTTGGTACTTTTTTTAAATTCGAACCCTTAAGGGATAAAAATTGTGTTTATTTTTGGTACTTTTTCATAAAATATGTTTTTCTATAATTTGACATAGACAAGCGAATATTTTATTATGAGCTCCCACCACGATACAGAAATTTATTTGAATTAAATTTTACCAAAGCAATGGGGATAAAAAATGTACCAAAAAGGGGATAAAATCGGGAAAATACATTTTATTGAAATTATTAAGCCAATTTTGATAATTTTTTAACATTGGTTCCTGGATTCGTACAAAAATTAACTAACAGGGTGTTATTTGGAACTCGAGTGCCAAGGTGTATATTGGGCCAAATCCGGGTAAACTGTTTGGTACTTTTTTTAAAACATATTTTTTCTTGGGCACATTAACACAGATTTTAATGTTTTGAGACATGTCTGTACCATAAACAATATTGGCAAAATGGAATATTTTTAAAGTTCGAACTTGATTGTTTCAAGGAAGAAAAGGGAAATTGGTACTTTTCTCCTAATGGTACTTTTTTTAATATTTTAAATTATTTCACTTATCGACATTAAAGTTAGCTGATATGTATCTGAGTGAAGTTTGTGTTAGGAATAGGGAACTGAACTATAGGTACTTTTTTATTCATCTAATGGTACTTTTTAAATTTTATATGACAATGGACTTAGAAACATGAAATTAAGCATATATGGTCCTAAGTGAGTGTGAATTTTAGGGGTAGACTTTTTGGTACTTTTTCTTTAATCGAATGGTACTTTTTGTATTTTCTTCACCAATGAACCAAGAAACATGAAATAAAGCTTACATGGGCCAGAGTGGGTGGGAATCCACAAGTGTCTGCTTTTTGGTACTTTTTCTATATTATAATGGTACTTTTTGAATTTTCTATAATAATGGACCTAGAAACATGAAATTAAGCGTATATGGTCCTATGTGAGTGAAAATTCAAGCGGATACTTCATGGTACTTTTTTTTATTATATTGGTACTTTTTTAATTTTCTAGAACAATGGACTTAGAAACATGAAATTAAGCATACTCGGTCCTAAGTCAGTGAGAATTGTAGGGGAGACTTTTTGGTAGTTTTTCTTTATTCGAATGGTACTTTTTGTAATTTCTTCACCAATGAACCTAGAAACATGAAATAAAGCTTATATGGACCGGAGTGAGTGGGAATCCACAAGTGCCTGATTTTTGGTACTTTTTATATATTGTAGCGGTACTTTTTTGAATTTTCTGTAATAATGGACATAAAGAACATCTTATATGTTCTAAAGTGATTGAGAATTCTAGGGGGAGACTTTTTGGTACTTTTTCTTTATTCTAATGGTACTTTTTTGAATTTTCTATAACAGTGAACTTAGAAACATGATATTTAACATATATGGTCCTAAGTGAGTGAGAATTCTAGAGATAGACTTTTTGGTACTTTTTCTTTATTCGACTTTTTGTAATTTCTTCACCAATTAACCTAAAACCATGAAATTAAGCTTATATGGGAGTCAGTGGGAAACCACAGTGGGGGCTTTTTTGTACTTTTTATATATTCTAATGGTACTTTTTGAATTTTCTGCAATAATGGACATATAAATATGAAATAGGCGTCTATGGTCCCAAGTGAGTGAAAATTCAAGGCCATACTTCTTGGTACTTTTTCTTTGTTCTCATAGGTACTTTTTTGAATTTACTATAATAACGGACAAAAAACCGAAGAATTTCAAAACCGCGGTTTCGTTTTTTTTCGGTTTTGTTATAATTAAATAAATATTAATTGTTATAGAAACAAAATTAGTTGATAATATAGGAAAGGCTACTTTAGTGGTAACTTTCTTTTGCATTTTCTATAATAATGGACCCAGAAATATGAAATTAGACATTTGCAATCAGATTCACAAAGGGAGACTTAATAGTACTATTTCACTCTTCTAATTGGGGTGGCGAAGCGCACCGCGTCAGCTAGTATTTATATATTTATTGAAGGAGCAATCGGACCACTTATCTACAGTGATAGAAAGACTACCTTTATCTATAGTTACTTGTTGAATTTAAGAAACAATACAATTTTTGTAAGTCATTATTACTTATTTAAATTTTGAAATTAAAAAATTTTAAGCAATTTAATAAATTTAAATAAATATGTACATTTATTCGTTTTATTCGATTATTCTACATAAAATTGTTCGAATTATTCGTTATTCGAAAATGGTAATTTTTAAATTGTTCGAATAATTATTCGTAAGAAATTATTCGATTAATCGAACGATCATTACTCGAAGGAATACCCTACTATATACAGACACCTCAACGTGATAAAAGACCAAAAAAAAAAAGATTTTAACAAGTAATGTCTCATTTTTTTATATAAAAAAATAGGTTCTCATAGAAAAAAATTAAAATAACTATTGTTGAATTTGAAAAATTACGAAAAATATAAAAAAAAATGCGAAACTTTTTATAAAAACTTACATAATTTCATGAAATATGCAGATATTTATGAAAGATTAATTCGATGCCACTCCATAATTGTTTAAAATTTTGAAATCGGTCTAAAAATTTGTGAGTTAGAGGCACAAAAATGTATTTTTAACCGTTCATAACTTTTTGTTAATAATTCGATTTTTATGATTAAAAATACATATTAAAGCTTAAAGTCCAACCTATTCAAGAAAAAAAAATCTTACAAAAATCCTCATCCGTTCAAATGTTACAGATTATTGATCCGCAAATGACCAACATTTTCCAATGTGCCTCGGTGTCATTTTTGCAAAAAAGTGATAATTTTCTCAGGCTCGGAATTTTGACTCTTTACTCTCTGAGGCAAAGTTGTAGCCCTTTTCATAAAGAACAAAAATTGTAAACACATAAAATCAAAAAACATCATCTTCAAGATCAAAATCGCAAAAAAACTTAAAAAAAAACGATTTTTTTACATTTCTTCCCTGTTCAGGACCATAGGTAGCAAACAGTTCAAAATTCAAGGAAACAGTTAACTACAAAAATGTACCTAAGATCAACTTTCTAGAACATATGAACTACCTAGGAATGATTCCTAATACCGTTAGTAAGAAAAAACTAAAGGAATTAAGTGTTTTGGACCATAAACTATTAAATTATTATAAACTAAAGCATACTTTTAGGCAGCTTTAACAAATTTATTTAGAATATTTTAAGTTTTTACCGATTTTGATCTTGAAGATGAAGTTTTTTTGATTTTATATGTTCCCAATTTTTGTTCCTTATGACAGGGGCTACAACTTTTCCTCAGAGATTAAATCAAAATACAGAACTGTTTGCAAGATATGAGCCTGAGAAAATGATCACTTGTTTGCAAAAATCTAGTTTGACAATAAAATATTTTTCATATGTAGGGTTATATTATAAGCTTCAATTATGGACGGATCCTCACAGAAGTTGATAGAATGATGTAGATTATAAAACATGCTTATGTCCAATTTCAGCACGATATTAATTATAATTAATATCGTGATGAAGAACATTAACAACTCAATTTTATGTATATCAAAGAAAAACCTAAAATTTTTTGAAAATGAGAGAATTCACTTAATTGTGAATAAATTCAAAAATAATCAATGGATATTTATGATAGATATTTTATTTTGTAACTATTATATGTGGCTTTGCGATAAAGTAATAAATCTGAACAAGTTTTGCCGATTTCGGTTTTTTATGATTTTTTTAAAATAAAAAAAATTTGCTATTTTCACATAAAAAATATATTTTTTGCTTCAATTTGTTTTTATAACTCGGAAACTACTGTGTCGATTGAATCGCTATATATATATAAAAATTTGTAAATTGCAAGGGGAAAGTGTTTTTAAAATTCAATCAATCTATAGAAGAACATTAACTACTCAATTTTATATATATCAAACAAAAAACTAAAATTGTGTGAAAACGAGCGAATTCACTTAATTGTGAATAAATTCGAAAGTAATCCATTGATTTTTATGACCGATATCTTATATTGTTCCTACTATATGTGGCTTTGCGATAAAATAATAAATCTGAACAAGTTTTGCCGATTTCGATTTTTTATGATTTTTTTAAAACAATAAAATTTGCTATTTTCACATAAAAAGTATATTTTCTGCTTAAATTTGTTATTATAACTCCGAAACTACTGAGCCGATTGAACCGAAATGTATATACAAAAATGTGTAAATAGCTTGGAAAAAATGTTTTCAAAATTCCATCAATCAAAAGAAGAACATTAACTACTCAATTTTATGTATATCAAACGAAAAACTAAAATTCTTTGAAAATGATCGAATTCACTTAATTGTGAATAAATTCGAAAAGAATCCATTGATTTTTATGACCGATATCTTGTATTGTTGCTACTATATGTGGCTTTGCGATAAAATAATGAATCTGAACAAGTTTTGCCGATTTCAATTTTTTATGATTTTTTTAAAACAAAAAAATTTGCTATTTTCACTTAAAAATATATTTTTTGCTTCAATTTGTTATTATAACTCCGAAACTACTGAGCCAATTGAAACTCAATATATAAACGGATTAAAGGCTATGTAAATCTCAACTTTTTCAAGTTTATTTTGATAACATCGAACTAACCATTTTTGAGTTATCATTAATTATCTATAAAATTAAAAAGAAACCTTTCCATAGAATTTAAAATTTGGATTGTGTATTGGTTTAAAAAGCCTTTAACATTTTTTAGATTTTGTTGCCATGTGTGATAGTAGATTCATAAATTGCTTTTTAAAATAACTCCTTAACATATCATTTCCTGAGCACACCTTACACTTAAGGTTTGACACATTCACCTCCTTGCTGTTCATAAAAGTGTACACAACCAATTAAATTACATGTATATGGACACGGACACGGAAACGTATCATATTCATTTAAATACTTCAATTCTACATGACCATATTTTATGATTCTTTTACATACATTATTTACACATAAAAAACACTATTTTATTGTTATCAGTGGACTAAGTGCGGGGACAACAAACTGACCGATGGCATTATTATTAGTTATTTATGATTTTTATTGCAAAATCGTATGTAAAAATAAACATGCAACTGCAATTTTATGCTTAATGATAAACTTAAATTTATTTATTGATAGAAATTTGTTGATACTAAAGGGCAACGTTACACATTTCATATGAATTAAGCCGGGAGATTTTAAATGGATTAACTAAGTAGCTTTGGAAAATGAAAAAAAAAAATAAGTAACAAATGTTGAAACTCTTTTCCGCAGATTATAAAAGATATGCAACAAATGACAGTTGTCAGAAAAGTATTATCGAACTGTATGATTATGTTGACGTTCTATATAAAAAAACGTTCCTTATAAAATTATAAAAAATTTTAATATAAAATTTTATAAATAAAAAAAAAATTTAAAGAAAATTATATAAAATTTAAAAAATTAATCATTTTCTATGTTAAATTTTATAATTTGTTTAAAAAAATTTGTTAGTATTTAAATACTAATGGCCTCATTTTGTATCTTCAAACGAATTTTCGTTTGCGTTTCCGTTTGGAACGAAAAAACAAAAATTTGGTATTTTAAGAAACGAAACTATAATTGCGTTTCAAGTCAATTATTTGACGTGGTACCAAGTTTGAAAACATCGTTTTATGTCAACTTTCTGCCAAATAAATTAAATTATTTTTATTTATTCTCCAACAAATAAAATTTATTGAAAACATTTTGAAATGTTTGATTCAAAGAATAACAAGAAGTGAAGCCTCTCAATTATTCTCACATACAGGTAGTATGTGAATTCAACACACTTGGGAGAGAGATTTAACTTCAAAACTTTTTCTTGAAAATTGCACTAAAATTACAATTTTAATACACTCTTTCACAAACACATACAATTTTTTAATTTTTTTCCACACATTTAAACGCTTAAATTAACCGAAACATGCATATTTTGCACAAACGAAAAATATATTTTTTTTTTTTGACATTAAATTTTTGGGTGTTGAAATTAAAACTGAAAAAACACATTTGTAAAATTTCGTATTGAAAATTAATACAAAATGTAAATAAGTTTAATTTTTGCAGAAATTATTGAATAAAAAGATGAAAAATCTATTTATAAAACTTTTCCAGGTCAAATATAAAATAAATAATTTGAGAATTGTTCAAATTTTTAAATTTAATTGTAATAAAATTTTGTTATAATTTTTAAGGTCGCTTTTTTACAACTATGTGTGTTTGAGGAGTGTGGTGAAAGTGGTTTTATCACCAATACATATAAACAATATGTTACCAACACATTCATATAGTTAGGTTTTTTTTGACAACCGACTTAGGTTTTTTTTGACATCGTTTCACTTCTTGTTATTAAAAAATCTATGAAAAATGTATTGAAACGAAAAAATATTCTCAACGTTTGATTTTGACGTTTCAAGCGCTTGGTACCATTTTGTTCTGTTTTATAAAATTCAATTTTATATATATAAACGAAAAAAACGTTTTCAAAAATATGAAAATTCAAAAATGTCAAATTTTTTCGAAAAAAACGTTTCGTTACGTCTTACAAAATTAGGGCATAAATTTTTACATAAATTGGTGTCAATTTTAAATCGACGATTTTGTAGGTAATAGAACACATTTTTAAATATTTAATTTTTCTATAGAAACTGCATTAATTTTTAAACACCGAACTATTTCCTATAAAAAATGTACATTTATACGTATCCGGAAAGGGCATCACAGTAAAATAGGTGAGTAAAATGGTGTGTAAAAATCCTATTTTTCGACCACTCAATTTTAAAAATCCAATGATGCAGTTTTGTAGAGAAATGTTTAAAGATGAAATGAAAAAATTTATTTATATTTGGTGGTTTCTGATAATACAATTTACTTTTAACATATTTGAAAAATATAGCATTTCTCCCTAAATACTAAAAAAAAAAAATATAAACCGTTAAGAAGATATGGCCATATCTACATATAAGCCTTTAAAAATTATTTTATTTTTGAATTTCCATGGAAAAACATAATGTAGCCCCACTTTACCCCAAGCTGTTGTTTTAATAAAATGAAAGGTTTGAGTGTCTTCTTTCGATTAAAAAAATATTAGTTCCCGGAAGTTTTCGGAACAGGATGAAAACTTAACATATTTTGTCTATAATAAACGAAATATCAAAAAAAAATTATCTATGTATGGGTTTTGTGGGCGTGACCGATTTTATTGAAACTCGGCATGCGTTCTTTTTTTGTTTCAAAAAATGTATGTACCAAATTTCTAGACTTTTGCTTCGATATCAAAAATTTTATGCGAAAAAATCAATTTGGATTGTATGGGCAGTGGACGATTTTGAAAAAATTTGATATCTTAATTTAGTCCATATAATTCTCGGTGCCAAATTTCCATGCTCTACGACCACTTCTTATAATTTTTGCACAAAAATGTATGAAGCCATCGCTCTGTGCGTTGCACGAACAGAACACCCATTTTATATATAGAATTTAACAATTTTCAAAAACAATCGCACAAATTTATATAGAAATTTAGAATTTTAAAATGTCTAAAGATTTTCTAAATTTTTTCAAAAATCTAAGAATTTTCTACTGAATTTGAATACAGCTTTCTATAGAAAATTTTAAGAATTTAAAAAAGAAATAATTTTACAGAAAATTTTATAAATTTTATTGGGTTATGACTTAAAAATGCTGAATTTACAATATCTTTTGAACGTGGTTGTTTTTTAATATCTTATATGTTATTTTGAATTTCTTTTCACTTAGTTATGGAACATTAAAGTGTAAACCACAAATATTTTTTTTTGCTTCGATAACTTTGAATTTTGTGCCAACAACGCATCATATGTGGGACGTTTTTCATTACTTCTTTAATTTGAAAAAAAAAGTGTCGCTGAAGCACACCGATTGCTCACCGAAGCTTATGGTGAATGTTTTTCATCGGTTTCAATGTGCGAGTGATGTTTTGTGCGGTTCAGAAATGGTGATTTTGACTTGGAAGACAAAGATCGCCCAGGCCAGTCAAAAAATGTTGAAGCAACAATTTCAAAACGTTTGCAAGCAGCTAAATTCACCCAAAAGCAGGGAAATTGGGTACCATACGAATTGAATTTTGAATGTCTGAAATACTGTTTCAACGCTATCGAAGAAAATCAGTTGTGCATCGAATCATTACTTGCGATGAAAATGAAGCCATTATGATAACCCGAAACGTTCGAGATCGTATATGAAATATCCATGGGTCTAAGGTAATGCTCTGTATTTGGTGGTACCAAAATGGTGCTTTCTATTATGAGCTGCTTTAATCTGGCCGGACCAACACAAGGAACCTGTACCGAAAGCAACATATTCGTTTGAATCGAGCATTGGACGCAAAACGGTCAGAATATGCGGCCAGATACAATGAAAATGCTCGGCCACGTGTTGCAATTAGAGTTTTTCATTTCCCGAGATTTATTTTGAAATTTCCCGGGATTCCCGACTAGAATAAATTATTAAATTTTAAGAATGAAGACTTCGTTAGAAATCTAAAAAATGTCTTTGGTTTTAAAATGTAATTTGGATACAAATAAAAAAATCCGAATGGCTGTAATTTCCATTAGATTTTATTCTACCTTCGTTAGATTCCAATTATTTCTGTTAATTCGCAAAAAATAAATATTTTTTTTTTAATTTTGAATTGCATTGTTTTGCTTATTAAACCAAAAATTAAGTAAGATGTTAATTAAACTTTGGTTTGATTCCAAAAATCTTAGTTTTACTCTTTGTGAAATAGCAAAATACTAAAATAATTACACTTTCGATAAGATAGAATTCTGTGACAGCTGTGAACATTCAAGAGTTTTTGGAATATTTTGAAGAATGAACTTGCTATTAGCCTACATATTTGGGTTTAATCTTTATTCTTGAATGAATCTTCTGCATTTGCTTTGAAGCTTTAAGCTTCTTTTAGAGAAAATCAAGTTAAAAAAATATACGCTTCACTCTGGGATACGCTTCACTTCAAAACAGAGTATCCGAAATAGGCTTGATTCGTTCTTGGCCTCAAAAGATGAGCAGTTCATTTGGCTCGGAATCAATATGTTGCCAGAAAGATGGAAAAACGTCATAGCTAACAATGGTCAATCATTTAAATAATTTTATTTATTATTTATTTACATGGTATTAAAATTATATAAATACAAGATTAATATATAAATAGTAATAGCACTGGCTGCCATTTGCTAATGAATAATGGCCATTAGCTAATTTTATATTGTACAAATGTTTCAAAATATAAGCTTAAAATTTAAAAAATTTCGCATTTTTAAGTCATACACCCAATAAAACATCGAAATTAAAAAGTTTTATCAATCGATTTTATGACTTATACATATAACACTGAGCAAAAATTGCAGGTCATTGACACTAGCTTCAACAACTCCAATGAAAGTTCAACATTAACTTAACAAAAATGACAAAGGGTTTTTAAAAGTTAGCTTGAATTTAATTTTTATGGTCTCTTGATGTTTGGCCATTTTTGACCATTTTTTGCACTATGAGTGAAATTTCAACAAATGGTGGGCTTTATAGGCGTGGTCAAATATAAAGGAATTTTCAAAAAAAAAAAGTGCACCATATGATCGATAATTTCTTTATAATTGACAACGCCTATAAAGCCCACCATTTGTTGAAATAAAGAAAAAAATATATTTTTTCACATTGGATTCAATGCAACAACAAGTACGCACAATTACATTCCATTAAATATTTTTATATATTTATACGTTTCTTTTTTTAAAAAATTTCACTCAAAAATGGTCAAAAATGGCCAAATTTTAAGAGGCCATAAAAATGAAATTCGAGCTAAATTTTCAAAACACGTCGAATATTTATACTATTTGTATATTTTCTATAGAAGATATATAGATTTGATATATTTAATCTAAAATTTTATAAAGTCTCATTTGCTTTTTTAAAAAATCTAGATATGCGAATCTAGATAAAAAAAAATAGATATGTAAAAACATCGAAAAGTAAGCTATAGAAAAACGTGTAAGTTTTCCAATATCAAACAGTTTTCTATGGAAAAAATGTATAAGGTTAATTTCTATTTAAATATTAAAATTCTTGTATACAAATGTGTTCTTTAAATCCATATTACTTCATTTAATTAGTTGTTTATTTGACTTCTTTTTATATCCTTCACCATAGTAGGCAACATAAGTTTGTCATTCATTTTGTAATTTTAATTTTTTATTTGCGACCACATAAAGTATAAATATTATGGATAGCGGAGTCAATATAGCCATGTCCGTCTGTTGATAATTCTGCAGATACACCCAGAGTATCTGACGGGAATCGAACCCGCAACCCACAGATTATTAATCCAGCACACTATCGACTGGTCTATCGGGGCACCCATATGATTGAAATGATTGATACATCAATATATCCGCTATATTATGTTGATATTTAATGGCTGATTTTTCCAAACACGTTTTTCATTCAACAAAATCTTTTTCAATCAAATTTTTTTTCACCAACATTTTTTTAATATTTATCTTAAAATATACTTTGGTGAAGGACAGATAAGATTCGGCACTACCGAATATAGCTCTCTTACTTGTTTTAAATAAAGAAATGCTAACTTTTCAACAATAAATTATCATTGATTTATCTTGATATTTACTCAATATTTTGAAGGGTAATTTGTCAAATTATTACAAACGGGAGATAAGTTAAAGGGCTACAGTGGTTCAAACTGGATAAATAAAAAAAAATCCTATAAATATTTAAATAATTCCACTCAATACAGCAGAAATATAATTCCAGTTTTAATTTTCATGGAAATTATTTACACATGAAACATGTTTTCCAATATATTATTAATTAACCACTGTACTGGCATACAAATCGATCACATGCTTATTACAAAGATATATTCAAGGTTATATTTTTAACTCCAAATTAAAATAAAAAAATATCTAATCTATTGACACATATTGACATTTAACAGACATACAACTCTCAAACCAATTTATTTTGGCCACAAGACAATGACCAATATTTTCGAACTTAAACCAAATTAGATTGTGTGACAAAATATAGGTCATTTAAATATAAAAATTAGAAGAAGAAAAAACAAACTAGTAAAACTACTATGAATGTGAATGTGAATAAATTATGCGTGTGTCAGATGTTGAAGAAAACAAAAGCCACTTAAGAATGAATTGTTAAGTTTTTCTTTTAGAGTAATTTCCTTTTTATTAACTGACTATCTTACCCACAACATACATAAAAAAAAACTTATAATTAAAGACAATTGAAATTGTATTATACAAAATAACCTTCGAATTAATTTGAAATATATGTGTGTTAAGGGTTTTTACTTGACCACGCAAAACGCACAGTCAGTAATAAAACAAAAGCAACTAATAATAGACAATTACAGCTAAAGACACTCAAAAAGGAGTTGTGCTATTTTAACATAATGAAAAAATGTTGTCGGTTGTGTTGTAAAGAATTTTATTTCCATGCTTCAGAACAAGTACAATTGTACAATTGATCCATAATTATTGAAATTAGAGAAAATTTTCTATATTTTAATCGTGTTGTACAATTTTGTATAGAAGATTTGTGGTTATTTAGATAATGCCAAACATATTTGTAAAGTTTTAGGCTCCTTAACCCTTTACTTTAAACCAGAAAAAAATTGTTGCCAAGTTAAAAGAATTTCAACATTGCGTGTACTAACGTTCAATTTGTTTTATTTTCTTATAGTTTTTAGGCAAAACAATAGCCATTTAATCAGTATTGCTTTTGAAAAAAAATAAAAAACTATAAATATTTTATAAGCTTTAGAATTTCTAATTTAGCAAATTGAAAATTTTAATTTGTTGCCAGCTTTTATTTTTAAATATAAAAATTAAGTGAAAACTAAAAACAAATTACAGTAATTTCATAAAGCAAATAACTATAATATATTTATTCAACTAGTTTCTCCAACCCACATACACCTGCCTGTTATTATTTATTTGCAAATAAAATATCTAAATTTGTACTGCATACTTTAGGGAGTTTTTTTATTACAGTTGACTGGTCTAAAAAAAAAATACATGGACCATTTCATTTTTATATATATATATATATATAAATCGGCCGAAAAATATGTAACATTTCGCTATCTTTTCATTAGAAATTCCAAATATTGAAAAATTTGACCTTTGACCTTCACGATTCAAAGGTTATCGTTTTCCGATTTTAGTAAAACTTTCAGAACATATTTAAAATTACAAGGACTATAATATTGTGAATAGGTTTTACTTAAAATTTATAACAGTAAGGAAATTGGACTCATTCGCCTAAATATGGACAAAAAATTTGTTTTTCTTGAAAAACGCAAAATTTAAATCGCAGGTACGGAAAAACTGTAAGAGGTATTGACATAATTTTTTCATATTTTTATTCCCTATTTTGATCTCAATAAACCCCAATGTGATGATCGAAAAAATCTGAAATTTGTTTAACAAAATTTTTAAAAATTTGAAAATAGAGTTTTGAAACAGCCGTTAAAAAAAATATTTTTTTTGGCCATACCTGCGAATAGGTTAACGGTATCCTACGAAGACAAAAACTCATATACAAGTAAATATGGACATATTTTAAGTAAAAATGAGCTTTTATTTTAATTTTTCTCGAAATATCTAAATTTTGTTTCTAAATTTTTTGTTCAAGTGGTCTGAAACACGGTAATGGTCTGGCGAATTTGTAATAACTTTAACATTTTTTAATCAAATTTTGTCATTTATATCTCATTACAACGATAATTACGTACATATTTCAATTCTTTTGCATTCAATTGCAAAAGTATTTATTTAGTAGCAAATTTTTTTCAAAAACTGAAAAATTTGCATTTTTCTCAAATTTTGGCGATAATACAGTTTTTGGGTCATTTTGAACCAAAGGAGATACAGGGTTAATTTCCGAAACTTTTTTTTTAATGTAATATTCATTAATATAAATAAATCTACATATTTCTAGAAAACAATGCAGAAAGCTAACGAGTTTCACCTATTTATTCCATATTAACAGTACAATTTTGCATATATCTGAACTTTGACCTCGATGCGCGTCCAGAAATCGTTGCCCGATTTGGCTCAAATTTTCAGCACTTAACATTTAGGCCTAGTGTCACAATATTCCACCCGGCACTCTTTGAAATCTAAAAAAAAAAATCGGCTGTCACTCTAATATATATATATAGATAGATTATGCATTATTTATGAAAACATAAATATTTAAGCATTTCAGCTTAGTTGGAGCGTATACTTTATGTCAAATTATAGTTAAATAATAATCATACGTAAAAGACAAATATAGACTGACATTTATCATGTTGTCATGTATTATTGTAAATTTAGGTTGCCCTTAGTTTATACTTTTTAGATTTTTAATGCTCCCAAGGTCTAAAATTTGTATTCTTACATAAAAACCAAACGCAGAAAATTTGAGGAAAAAGTCAAAACAAGGAAATCAAACTAGTTATTGTATTATAAGTTAAAACACGATTTTAGACTCGAAAATATATCTACAATCATAGAGAAATATAAATAGAGCGGAAAATCTTCTGCTGTCAAAGACCTAACTCAGTTGTCAAAAACCTAAGTGGTGAGAATGTATTAGTAATAAAAACTATGTGAAAACATAAACAACTCTCGTATGTGTGATTATGTGAGTATTTTTTTGGTTGAGTTTTTTTTTCTAGTTTCCGCTCTATGTTTCTCTATGTCTACAATATTCTTCTAATTGTACTCTAGCAGTTAATTAAAGTTTTTTATGTTGAATTTTGTGTATATACCAAAATTTTTAAGTGATTTAAGCACGATTTGAAAGCTTTATACGCCAATATATTATATACTAACGTGTAGGAAATTTTTTTTTTTTCAAAAATCTATAAAATTTTAAGATTTAAAACATTGATGGAAAACTTTTTTCAAAAATATGGGAATAAAAAAATGGTAGCTGATTTTGTTGGAAAATTTTAGTTTTTAAAATGCAATAAAAGGTTTTGTTATGCCTCGTTTTTAATGAAATGTTTCACTTATATAGAAACTTTTGATCAAAATCCAAAAGTGAAAAAGAAATTTGTGAATTGTTAATGAAAACCCCAAAATTCCCAAAAAAATTTCAAAAATCACAAAAATGGTATTTTTTAGTTTTTTGACTCTGTTGACGGTACCGAGTTCCGGGCTATAAATCCCGTCTGAAAAGAGGTTTAAATTTTATGAAAGCAAGTATGCGATTACAAAAAATGTTGTCTAAAGTTGAAATTTACTCTGGACCACGCAGTAATACGAATTTTGATATTACATTGCTTTAATAACACTATAAAACAAAATAATTTTTTTTCCAAAATTACAAGGTCCGACCAATAAATTTTGATAGAGGAGACAAAAAAATACACGTGTATCGGCGTTTTGAAAGTTTACATCTGAATTTCATTTGACTGGGGGGCTAAAGTTTCCCAACTCTGGCACATTCTTATTGTTAATCGGCACAAGAAACCATGTGATCCTTACATTTTAGGTATAAAATGTGTTCAGCTAATTTATGTAAAATGTTACGGAGAACATGTTTGTAGAATATTTTAACCCTCTAAATCCCCAAGGCATGGGTCTTTTTTGTCCTTCTTTTAAAAAAGAGCAAAAAACACCATTAAAACAGGGATTTAAGGGGTTAAAATGTTCCGCAAAAATATTATCCATGACATTTTACTATGAGTCCCTGAATACATCAAAACGGAAAATTCAAGCAGAAAGTCAGAAAGAAGACATAACAAAAAAGAGCCGAGAGTTAATATCGCATTTATTAAGAATTTTATTTTAAAGTACCCCAAAAATATAGCATAAAAAAAATAGTTCAAATTTAACTAACAATCACTAATATCTGTATTATTTTACATTCGATAGCAAATTTTAATACAAAGTATTCATTTATTACATTCAGATGTAACTTCAGATGTAAACATTCAAAACAGCCGATACACGTGTCTTTTTTTTTGTCTCCTCTATCAAAATTAATTGGTCTGACCTTGTAATTATTTTTGGTGTTGTACAGTGTAATATTTCCCGAAATGATATCATTCCTCATATCAGTTACTTCTTCAATGGAGACTCATTCTGATAAAATATCGCGATTTGAAAATTGAAAAATATGTTAAACATTTCTAAAAGTATATACACATAATTGCCCATAACTTTGAAACTACCAGCTTAATTTTTGAATCCATTTTAAAGGCAAAGATATTGTTTTTAAAATGATGTGAATAAAATTGTTTACTTCTAAAATTTTCGGAGTATATATTTCAATGTAAAAAATATCAAAAATCGCTGTGTTCAAAATTAAAAAAGGACATGGTATGAGAACACCGAAACTTTTCGTGCAAAAACTTTTCGATGGAGACTCAAGTAGTTCAGTAGTTATTAAGAAAAAAACCATTTTAAAGACAATATCTCTTCCTTTAAAATAGATTCAAAAATTAGTTTGCACTTTGAGTAGTTTCAATGTTATGGGCAATTATGTGTATATACTTTTAGAAATGTTTAACATATTTTTCAATTTTCAAAACACGATAATTTTGAACTGGAATGGGTTTCCGATGAAAAAGTTATGGATTGAGTAACCCTTTGGAACCGTAATATGTGTGATAAATTTCATTAAAATCGAAGATGTCAAATCCGTAAATAGCCGTTTTGTGTACGTTTTGAAACGGATTCTCCCTATATCAGAAAATTACAAGATTCGCTACTTGTTTTATTAGGAAATGTAGCGAAATACAGATATTCCAATGTTGGCTACCGTTGCCAATAAGCTACCGTTAATCCTAGAAAACTCATTCAGCTAGACTACCGTTACACAGAAAAAACTATTTCTTAAACCGTTTCAATTCAAATATTTGTCAAATATAGAACTGGTTTCAATTGTTTCATAATTAAATCAAGTATTCATTTGCTCAAAACCAAATTTTCTTGATATTTTCTATTGAATTTTGAGTTTTGAATTTGATTATTTTGACAATTGAATATACAATTTTCGTTATTGGTTGAATTTCAAATACAAAAATTATTGAATAGATAATTTTCGTAATTGAAAACACATTTTTGTTATTTTTTGTGTTTTCTATTACGAAAATTATCTATTCAATAATTTTTGTATATAAGTTCAACCAATAACGAAAATTGTATATACAATTGTCAAAATTATCAAATTCAAAACACAAAATTCTATAGAAAATATCAAGAAATTTAGTTTTTGAGCAAATAAATACTTGATTTAATTATGAAATAATTGAAACCAGTTCAATATGGGATAAATGTTTGAATTGAAATATAATTTTTTCTGTGTACTGAAATAACAGCAATTATCGGTACTTTTAAAATTACATTAACGAAATAATTCAAATTACCATTACCGTTACCTTTTAACCGTTTCGAATCGGTAGTCAACCTTGCGATATTCTTAAAGTTGCAACTTCAGAAAATCATAAGTACATATCGTCACCTAAAATGCAAAAGAGCCTATCATCACTTTTTAAAATTTTTCAGGAAAAAAAAAAACTTAATAAAATGAAAAGTATTTTGGTTACAAATATGAGTTGTGTGCCTTGATGCGCTGTACCAATATTCATTAAAAACTCAATTTTGAATTGTTTGGTTGTTACGCTGTTTTGCATTTCAGGTGTCAGTTATGAATTTGATTTTAAAATTATTTTTATACCCTACACCACCATAGTGGGGAGGGTATAATGCGTTTGTGCAGATGTTTGTAACGCCCAAAAGTATTAGTCTTACATCCACCTTAAAGTATACCGATCGACTTAGAATCACTTTCTGAGTCGATTGAACGATGTCCGTCCGTCCGTCTGGCTGGCTGGTCGGCTGACTGTCCATGTAAACCGTGCGCAGAGTACAGGTCGCAATTTTGAAGATATTTCAATCAAATTTGGTACATATTATTTTTTTGGCCCATGGACCAATCCTATTGAAATTGGCTGAAAGCGGTCCATTATTTCACCTAGCTCCCATACAAATGTCCTTCCGAAATTGGACTTTATCGGTAATAAATGTTTAATTTATATATGTATCTCCACAAATTCCGCTCCAAATACGTTTTATATATACAAAATTCATGTCACCAAATTTTGTTACGATCGATCCATAATTAGTCATAGCTCCCACATAGACCCGCTTCCGAAAATCACTTTAGCATGCATAAATCGCTTAAAAATGTTGGTATACACACAAAATTCAACACAGTTAACTTTAATATAGATATAAATTACACGACCTAATTTCATGGTGATCGGTCCATAATTGGTCATAGCCCCCATATAAGGCCCACTTCCGAAAATCACTCAAAAATATAAATTATTGAAATTTTAAAAGAAAAATGTTTTTGCACTTTTACTTAGTGTAGGGTATTATATGGTCGTTCTTGACCGACCATACTTTCTTACTTGTTTTTATTTACCTTTCAAACACAAGAAATTCCATTGGAAAATGGTTGTGTTACGGTAGTTTAAGTTTCAAAAAACGCGGGTTTTTCAACAAATTTTTATTTTCTTCACCTAAGTTGATCGTGAGACAGTCAAATATTCTTTCTTATTTTAGTGAAAAAGCATACTGAAGTAGCTTTGCAAATTCAATTTCGTGTTTTTCATACAAATGCTTGAGTGTTCTTTAAAAAAAAAAAACAAGGATCGTTTTTCCGATCGATTTTTACCAATTCTTTTTGAATAAAAGTTAAAAAACATATCTGTCACACAAAAGAAACAATTTTAAAATTAGTATCTAAAGAACATACATATTTATGATGTTTTGAATTTGTAACTTTATTCTTAACCCTTTCAGTAGTTTTGTCGAATATATTCGACATTACTGTTTCTATGCTATTTTACTGTATAATAAAATACAGTTAGTTTTAATTTTTTTATTTTAAATAAAAGACAGACACTAATTGTATTTATAATTGTTGTTTTTTAAGGTTTTTGATCTGTTTTGTTATTTTAAAACCAGTTTTAAAAGAGTAATCACGTTCGTAAAAATAATCTAGTTTTATGTATAAAAAAAATATATTTTAAGAGACCAGACTATATTGAAATAAATTGTAAGTATTGATACAAGTGTGAACAAACGTGTTTCAATGTATTCGACATTCTGTAACAGACTTGGGAGCAACCAAATACAAACAATTTTATTTTTCCCGGATTCAGCATATTCAAATTACCATAAATATAAATTTTCAGATTTTTAGCTCGACTTAAATTATTTTTGATCCTGAAAGGTCAAAAAGGTTAAAGTTATTTCACTAAAACAAAGTGATCGAGAAAAATTATAAGTATTTCAATACTCTTTGGACTCCAAGAAAACAAAATTGCTACATTATAACCACTGCATATTTATTTCGTTCACTTTTGTATCACTGAGTAATTTATGGACATTTCGAATAAAAAAATTTTTTTTTTTGGTACCAAATTAAAAAGGTAAATGAAATTTTGTTTCAAAATATTGCTTTTTTGACTTAAAACTCGAAATTTTAAATAAAATTTGCAACCTTTAACGTTATCCGATTCTTCTTAAATTATCCACATTTGTTGTTTAGAAGACTTGAAAAAATTTTAGATCTTGGGAAATTCTAAAATCGGAAAAGTGGAAAATAAAGGCCACCCAAAAATATATTAACGATCCAGACTGAAAAATTAAAAGCTCATTTTCATAAAATTTATCATATTATAGCATTTCCATTGTATCCTTAGTTCCAAATTGAAAACTACAAAAAATTGATTCTGATATTGTTTTTTTATTTCTTATTTTTCTATAGAAATAAGTAACAGTTTTTGTTTTTGCACAAATAAATGGCGAATACCATGAATTTTTAATAAATATTTTCTTTCCATCAAGTGTTTGTTAATTATTATTATTGATTTATATACATTTGCATATCACAATTGATTCAATTAAAATAAAATTTTTTTTCACAACATTTAACCTTCAATTTTTCTTTCCTACACTTTCTTGAGCACACACAAATTCACTTAAAATTTTCACAATGACCCTGTTCCATTGATTTCTCACAAGACTCTTTTTACATGGTCAATGTCCTTTTTAATTTATGCAAATTTCTAAAAAAAAAACAAAATAATCACAACAAACCACAAATCATGCACATTTAAAGTTTTGCTTTTTGCAACAACTTCTTTTTACATGTGTATACACACAAATACGTCTGTTATAAAATAATTTTCTTTTTTTACACTATTAGTTTATTTTCTGCATTCTTTTCTTTAAAGTTTTTTATTTTAAATTTTTCCTTTTAAATCGCCTTTTTAGTTCGCGTATCCTTTGAAGACTGTGTCATATCCGTTTAATGCATGGGTGTTTTATCTAATTTTTCTCTTGAATGTATGAATGTATCTATGTTTGTATGCGAAAAGAAAATTTTCAATTTTATATGAAAGAGAGCATTTTCACGTTCTAGGCAAACTTACATTTACTACTTGTTGTTTGTATATGAATGTTATTGTCTTATTGTTTTTGCTGAAATAGTTGTTGTAGTTAGTAGCTGTAAGTTTGTGTATGGAAAAACAATGCAATTCTGTCGGAGGCTTTGTGTCTGTATAGAATTTAGCCATTACGTGAACGTGGGCGTTTTTGGGTGGCAGACATTTTATTTGTCAGGGTTCTAACAATGTTTTTTGTAATATTTGTCTGAAAAATTAATTGAATGATGGTTTGGTTTAATTTCACACATCACCACATGGCTGCCAAAGGTATTTGCGATACTATTGAATTTTGTATCACATAATCTCATAAAAAGTGGTAAATTCGACAAACATTTACTATAAAGCGGCAGTTCTGGTGACTGTTAACTAACGGTGCATTTACTTACCACTCTTTCCCTCCAAAATTTTTTTCAGGTTTAGAAACAAGAAATAGTAACATTCATTCATTCATAGTCAAATTCATGGATTTTTGTCATGAAAACTGCACATGTGTGTACCCTTTAGTGCAGGCAATTGTGAGCAAACGCGGCACCCATATTAGCCAGTCAGTTAAGAGGCGGAATTGAACCTAATATGAGGGCTATAATCAAATACGAGGTGATATACACAAAATCCAGCCGTTTGTATTTTGCATACATATTACTTAGCTGTGCAAAATTCTGATTCGATATTTGTAAGATTATTATGTAGGTTAATGTGTTATTAGGAATTATTCCTTATATGAAAGCTATGATGGATCGATCTTCACAACATTTGGCACTACGATTTCTATATTAATGAGGATTATTTAAGCATAGGCCGATCTTTTTATAATTAGGTTCGGTGATTCTTGTATACGTGATAATCCTCATGTACGCAAGAATCGCTGAAACTTTGATATTTCCTTCCCCTATAAATTCTAAAAGTATATGCTTATGACCAAATTATATATAAAAACTATTGGGGGTATGACTTAAAAATGCAGGATTTACAATAAATGGCATATCTTATGAACGCGGTTATTCTTTTAATACAAACTTAACTTATAACAAAGCGTCAGATGGGGGAAGTTTAGCTATGCTTCTTTAATTTAAAAAAGGTACCACTTAATCAGACCGTGAAGCTTATCGTGAATGTGTTCCATCTGTTTCGGGTATTGTATTGAAAACGAAGCTAAGGAAAAGGCAAACATTTGCTCCCGACTGCAATCAATCGGTACCTGTGATACCCACTGTAATTGTATTATGCCTAAAATATTCTTCTGAACTCGGGCAGTTAAGAAAGTTCTATCCGGACTCAACGTGAATAAATCCTCTGGTCCAGATTGTATTCCAGTACTTGTGTTAAAAGGATGCTCGTCATCGCTGTCCTGTCCACTTAGGAACCTTGTCTACCCTTCATATCAATCTGGGATTATTTCCAATTGCTGAAAGGTTGCTAACGTATGACCTCTCGAAGGTTATGGAGAGTATGTTAAACTATCACCTTGTTAATTATTTAGAATCGAATTAGTCGTTCAACTGGGGACCTAATGTCGTATATTTCAGAACAGTGGTGTCAATCAATACACCGCATGAGAGAAAGTAAATTCGTTGCACCCGACATTTCGAATGCATTTGACCGGTTGTGGCATGGCGAACTAGTTTCCTTCGTGGACGTACTACAATGATAGTAATATATGGGGTTAGCTCCGAGAACTTCATATTGAGCTTGGAATCCCCCAGAGCTCTGTTGTTCTCCTTCCCTTTTTTAACGTTCAATTACTAACAATTCCTTTAAAATCCAAATCCAGTAATATCTGCACTCTTATTCATTAGACCATAGACCAACTCTTTCTGAGATTAAACTCTCAAGAATGAATATGAAAGACTTAATAAATCGTGACCTTATAACAATCTCCAGATTGTTGGAGTTTCAGTGTGACGTCAGTTGAAATCGTCATATATTCGATGTTGCAAAGAAAACTTTTAAGTGCTTCGGTTTCTTGAGACACCGACCTCCTGCGTATATACACATTCGTCGAAAAATGGAATATAATTCCCACATATGGACAATTCCATGTCATTGTACGTGACATTTGTACGCTTATATGCTAATTGGAAGCTTAGTTTTCGCCGAAATTTTAGCCTAAAACATTACAAAATTAAATAAAGTCAGTTTAATCTATATTTTTGGGTTCAAAATGTTGTAATAAGCTCTAAATACTTTCACATAGTAATATTTTAGTATTTCTGTTATTCAAATCGTTTGAAAAAAAGTTTGAATGGTTTTTGTTTTTTCACTCGTGGTAGTCATTCTCGACCATATGTGACGAAGCTGCAAGGTCAATTCTAGAGCCGCTCGATCGGGCTCAAAGAAGGGCGGGGATTTATCGATACTTTAGAACAATGTCGGAATGTGATATTATCACGGGTTGTTCAGCAGACATAAGTAATCTCATACCTAATACGCGCACTTTAATTTGGAGTACACGACTATCACGCAGATCGCACCCGTATGCTATAAATTTGAATATTATTATTTAGTTGAACCATATGTATCTTTTTTTAATACTTGGACTAGAAAGAGATTTAAAGGGGGGGAAACCGGTAAAATCGGCTGCACCGATTTGATTGAAATTTGGAACATAGATATTCGTTTACCTGGAAGCAATAATAGACTATATAGTTTTTCTTAACTTGGACCACAAAGGGACGAAAGAGGGCAAAATTTGTACCACCCATACAAAGTAAATAGTTATTTTGGAATATCTGCAGAACTAAAATTGTGACTATATTCAAACTTTATACGAATCAATTTCGTATCACTGTTTGAAGTTTAACTAAAAATGGGACGGATCGGAACAGGGGGTGTGACACCACCCATACAAAGTAATTAGTTATTTTCAAATATATGGTGAACTATAATTGTGGAAGTATTGAAATTTAGTCCGAATAGAACCCTTATCATTTTACATGGATTGGCTGAAAATGGGCGATATTAAATTAGTGGGCGTGGCACCTACCAAACAAAGTAAATAGTTATTTTCGAATATCTGGAGAACTGTAAATGTGAAAGGCTTCAAACTTCATATGAGTTAATTTCTTATCAGTGCAAGAAGTTAATAAAAAAATGGGAAGGATCGGATCTCGGGGTGAGTCACCTCCCATACAAAGTAATTAGTTATTTCTAAATATCTTGAGATCTATAATTACTAGATTCTTCCAACTTTGTCCGAATAGCTCTCTTATAATTTTACATAGAATGAAAATGGGCGGCAGTGGATAAGTGGGCGTGGAACTTCCCATGCAAAGTATATAGTATTTTCGAATATCTGCAGAACTATTATTGCGACAGACTTCAAACTTTATACGAATCAATTTCTTATCAGTATATGAAGTTTATCCAAAAATGGGACGGATGGGAATAAGGGGTGTGGCACCCCTTCTTAATTTCTGGCATAACAGGATACTGGCATCAACGTAATTTACACAAAGTTTAAAGACTCTTACAATTAGATTCACTTGATATTCGAATATTTATATATTTTATCTACAATGGTAACAAAATAACTCATTTGAAGCATTACTTTAACTATTATAATAAATAGCTTTCATATCATTATAAGGAGTCTGACTAAAAATAGGCGAATGTCTTAAAAAAAGCTTCAAGATTTTTTAAAATCACTGGATATTTTTTATACCTTCAACGGCATAGTATGCAATTAATCACAAACAAGAAATTCCGGTATTAATTATATTCATTTATTTGCTTATAAAATCTTTTCACATTTTTTTTATTTTACTTCAACAGGGGTAGCGAAGCGCACCGGGTCAAGCTAGTAGTGGTATAAAAACTTGCATTGCTTCGTTCTTGGCCTCAATAGATGAGCAGTTATTTTAAAACGGAATCCATGTGTTGCCAGAAAGATGGATAAAGGTCATAGCTTACAATGGCCAATACTTCGAATAAATATAGATCTCCCGTCCTCTCAATAACGAGGACAGTGGAGCAGATTTTGTAAATATATGTATGTAGTTTCGGTTATTTTTTTAATTTCCTCATACATAGACATATAAAATAATTTTGTTATTAAATTTCCAATTCAAAGCAAGCAATCCATACCCTGCCTTGTAGTAATTGTTGGCAGTACATACTTGTTGTTGTTGTTGTATCAGGTATCTATCTAACATTGTTCTACTCTAATGGAATTTCTATGTTAGCGTGCAGTAGACTCTAAACCATTTTGGGTGTCTCAATAATAGAATAAATCAACAAATGAACGATTAAAAAACAACACAACAACATACCAACAAACTAAAGACTTTTTGAAAATAATTTAGGTACTTACCAACACTGGAGTGCAAAAACACAATTGCTGCGTTGACAGCAAAATGTTATAAAGTAAAAGATTTTTAAAATTAACATGAGATTTCAAACTACATTTTTGATTTATTATTGAATAAATTGTAGCTTTGTTCAATTTAAGCTTGGTTGCCATTAGTTAAAAACTAAAATATCACGTCTTAACAGCAAAATATATTTATATGTATGTATATAATTATGTATATTTAATACTAAATATATAAACTTAAAATTACTATAAAAAAAAAAATATCAATAAATATTCCGATAAATTACATATTACATAAAATTAATTTTCATTCAGTTCATCCATAGAATAATGTATAGGATTTGTAAATTCGATGTGATCATTTAAAAGAGAATCATCTGTAATATTAAAATAATTATAAATTAGTTTCTCTAAACTGTAACTGTTTTAAGTACTGCATGTTTTATACCCTTAAATTGTTTCTCTTCGAATGTTATAATACTGTTAACAATATTGTTGATAAATTCTTGTGTAAGAGTTTCCGTTATATTTACAGGCTCATAAAACAGAAAACTTCTCTTGTTTCTTGAGAGCTGCTTAGTTTTGTGTTTCTTTAACGATCGCCTTGATCGAAAGAGTGCTAAACTTATGTGCGACTGCTTGAGGGGAATTTGATCGGCTCCAAATTCCAAACATTTGCCTTGTACACAATAGCGATCATCGGTGTTGGAACATTTGGTGCCTAGAGGGAAATGCCCATAGTTACCATTCACCAAATAGAAACGATGATGTATAAATTCATCTTGACAACCCACACGACAACTACGATCGGGATCTTCAACGCTAGCAGCTATTTGTGTGCCATGGCCGGAGAGGCCACGTACTTTTAGTTTGTAGCGAGAACAGGTGTGATCTGCATATTCGGTGGTTGTTTGTAGGCGTTCGCAAGGCTGGTAAAAGAGATTAAGAAAGTTTAAATTGAACTATTAGGATTGAGTCCAACCTACCTTTACCGAATGCGTACACAACTGAATATTTTTAATACCCGTTTCACGATTAACCACCACCTGTATACCCCGCGATTTTGCCATACAGCTGGAATGGCAACCAGATTTCACTATCCAATCACCATTATCACTGCGTATTGAAGAAGTTTTGGGCTGTGAAGATTCGGCCGGCACATGATCATTCAAATGATAACTGTATTTGTTCCAAGGTGAATAGGTTTCCGTCTTACGTTTGTAAGTATTGTCATTAGAATACTGGCCATGAAAAGGACGCAAAGCCACCTCTGAAATAGTAAATATTATAAGAAAATATTAATCAGTGTTAAAATAGGAATATAAAACAGATACAAACCATTTTCATATTTGCTTCTTACAGTAGTGGGTCCATAAATACGATCATTATTATTAACACCTCTTTCATTGTCATAATAATTGTTATTAACATTATTGCGATATTTAAAATTATCATTACGATCTACATAACCCGTATAGGAAGCCGTCACCGGTATATGATTGCTATACTGATTTGATGATCTTCTTATTGTATCATTCTCCATAGAATTTTGTTCGTATTTATCCTGGCGCTTACAAAATATCGCATCAATCTTATAATAATTTGCTGTGGAATTATCACATGAGAATTTTTCACATCTACCCTGTATGCAGTACGACGGATCATCGTTACCATACAGTTTCGAACGACATGTAGTGCCATCCGGAAATTTCCACGATCTAGATTTGGTACCATTTGTTTTGGTTTTACAATAAACCTTACATGACTCCTCTATATTGCCCACAATCTGTTCGCCCTCTCCCGTTAAATCGGTATCAAACTTTTGGGCTCTTTCGCAAGCCTGCTGAGCAAAGTTCTCAATTGTTATGATCGGCACGCTATAGCACTGCTTGGCCACACAAGTCTCGTATTTTCGATCTCTGCCAATGCAACGTCGTTTGTAGTCGATACATTTGCGTGTGTGTATTTTAAGGCCGGTACTACCTTCACGCAAACGTTTCGAAGGACCATAAAGACAGCCAGAGTCACAGGCGCTGGGTTCACTCCATTCGCTCCAACTGCTAGAGGGCTGGTAGGAAGGAACACATAAATATTTTACAAGGAAACACTAAAGAAAATTGTTAATTAATACCTTTTGATACTCATGCAGTAAATGGCCCACTTTAGAAGTTTCCAAAAAGCTAGTCTTATCAAAATTTGCTTTTGCTACACCCGCAGTTTGCTTGGATGATGGGTACGACTCAGAGCGTTTGGCCACACAGAAGCCACTGCGACACCACTGTTACAATAATTACAAATTAAACAAGCCATTTTATATTAAAAATGTCCCTAACTTACATTATTATCCCCACAGGAGGTGCCCTCTAAGGCCGGATGAGAAGTCCAAGTATAACGATCTCTTTGACAATGCAAATCACGACAAATATCCGCCAGTGATTGGGTTCTGGCTCTATTCGAATCCTTGCCATATTTCAGCATACACTGATGATTGGCATCGAAACGTTCACCCGGCAAAATGCCATCAGCCGAATGATCTAGATTTTGTTTAAACTGACCAACATTAAACAAACATTTGGCCTGTTTTAGTCTTAAATAAAAATTATTATTAGTTATTTTATTTAAAATAAACATAAAGAAAAACTTACTCCAAAAATTTATTCAACGACACCCTGGAGCACTGTGACCATGTTATTTTACCACTGCCCAGTGTGGGCGACATTATATGTGAGGTGGGATCACAACTCTGTTCCATTGTATCATGACGCATGCCTAAACTGTAAAATTTAATAGAAAAGTTAAGTTAATCGTAAATTATTTCTAGTTAGTTGTTATTATTCGCTGTTAACCTACTTATGTCCAATTTCATGGGCCACAACAAAAACACTTTCAAAGTGTTTGCCCTCATTGATGGTGCACGATGATGTTGGTATACACATGCCAGCCACTGGTGCGAGACCAACAACTTGACTGATCACTTTACCATTTTTACCCACCACATACAAATCAAGACCTTGAAAAAATCAATAAAAATGGATATAATGGCAAAAAAGCTTATTTAAGAGAAATCTCAAAAACAATACTGAAAAAATAATAAATTAAAAATAGAAAATAAAAAATAAAAAACATTTTGATGGGTAATTGTATTTCAATGTCAATTTGGGGTAATTTCCTTATGGTATTTTCAAAAAATCACTAGATAGAAAACTCAACAATATGTTGAATCTGCAAAATTGTAAAAGACAGCATTTGGTAATGAAGATTCCTTTTATGAATTTTAACTTGTTTCTCAGATGTACGAATAGTAATAGCGAGTTCTTGTAGAGACAATTATCAATGAATCGATTAAGTTTCCATAAAGTTTGCTGATACTTGATGATAATTCTAGCTTATTATTCAATGAACATCTGGAGAAAGTCATCATGAAACGAAGTATTGTTTGCAAACTTTACAACCTTCCAGCTGCGGAAACATTACAGCTATTCCTCTCAAATTGAGTAGAAGAGGACACTGATGAAACACCTTGACAACCCGGGAGTGAAACCTTATAAAAGGTTAGAAACTATTAAAACTTTTAAAATTTCAATAATTTATTTTTGTGAGTGATTTTCAGTATGAGAGCCATAGAGAAACATAGAGCGGAAACTAGAAAAAAAAACTCAAACAATAAAATTACTCAAAATAATCACACATAAGAGTGTTGTTTTTGTTTTCACATAGTTTTTTCTACTAATACATTCTCACCACTTAGGTTATTGACAACTGAGTTAGGTCTTTGACAGGGGAGCTTTTGATTTATGCGAATTTATCTATAATGGGAGCTATGTCCAATTATAGAGCGATCGCCATGCAATTAGGTTGAGTGATTTCATTCTATATGCAACATATTTATATTGAATGGTTTTTGAATTTTCGGAAGTGGGAGCTATGATCAATTATAAATCGATCGGCACAAAATGTTTAAGTGCATAGTGAAAACGGATTCGTTGTGATTACCAAATTTGTAGCCAATCGAATTATTCGATTATTTTCACAGATTTGTTTGGTTATAGCGAAAGAAAGTCAGATGAAGAATTATGATCGAAATATCAGAATTTTTCTACCCCAACAGAAAAAATCGGAAATAACGACTGAATGATTCGATTTGCCACAAATTCGGTTATCACAACCAAAACTGTTTTCTCTGTGTGTGATTAATTCGTGGGGATATCTATATAAATCTTGCATTTATTAGCGATAAAGTCTTATTCCGGGAGGACATTCGTATGGGGGATTGGTGAAATAATAGAACGATTTTTACCAGATTCAATAAGTTTCGTATTTTTATCGAAATATCTTCAAAATTTTATAGGTGGTTGTTAGGCTAATATTTTTGAGCGTTACAAACATCATCACTAACGCATAATTCCCCCCCTATGGTGTAGGGTATAATTAAAAACACAAAGCAAATATAAAATTTGGATTGAGTCTTGTTCAACCGTTCAAAAGAATTAATTATACCCTACACCACCATAGTGGGGAGGGTATTATGCGTTTGTGCAGATGTTTGTAACGCCCAAAAATATTAGTCTAAAACCCACCTTAAAGTATACCGATCGACTTAGAATCACTTTCTGAGTCGATTAAACGATGTCCGTCCGTCCATCTGGCTGGTCGGCTGGCTGGCTGTCCATGTAAACCTTGTGCGCAGAGTACAGGTCGCAATTTTGTAGATATTTCGATCAAATCTGGTATATATTATTTTTTCGGCCCAAGGACCAAGCCTATTTAAACTGGCTGAAATCGGTCCATTATTTCACCTAGCCCCCATACAAATGTCCTTCCGAAATTGGACTTTATCGGTCATAAATGTTTAATTTATATATGTATCTCCACAAATTCATTAAGTTTTATATATACAAATTTTGATACGATTGGCCCCATAGCTCCCATATGGACCCGCTTTCAAACATCACTTTAACGTGCATAAATCGCTTAAAAATGTTGGTATATACACAAAATTCAACATAGTTAACTTTCATATAGACATAGATCACACGACCTAATTTCATGCTGATCGGTCCATAATTGTTCATAGCTCCCATATAAGGCCCTCTTCCGAAAATCACTCAAAAATATAAATTATTGAAATTTTAAAAGAAAAATGTTTGTGCTCATTTACTTGGTGTAGGGTCAAGCCCGACCATACTTTAATATAGACAATATGGATATCTAATGATAGATATTTCAAAGACCAGTGCAACGACTTATATAAGACCATATTATGTTGGACCTACAATGGGTCAAAATCGAAAAAAAATATTTTTAACCCGAATTTTTTTTTTTACAAAAAGTTTTCTTTTCGCCAAATATTTAAAATAAAAAATTTTTTAATTTTAAAAAAACAATTCCAAAAAATGTTTTTTCCAAAAAATAAAAAATAAACAATTTGGGAAAAAAAATATATTTTGTTTACCTAAAAATATTTAAAATTTTTATTTTGAAGTATAATTTGGTGAAGAGTATATAAGATTCGGCACAGCCGAATATAGCTCTCTTACATGTTACTCGATTTTTTTTTTAAATTCACTGTTTTAGGACAAGGTCACATAAAGTAGGTTACATGTCTACATCGATTTAAAAATTTCTTATTAGTAATTTCAGAAGCTAGTTCCTTTTAAATATGTAAAAAAATCTTTGAGAAATATTAAAAACAATAGAGCTCCAGTTTCGTCAAATTTTAGCCATTTTTCAAACTAAATTCCAAATTTTTAATTCCATTATTTTTCACGACTAGGTGGCTTTTGATATGACCAAAAAATTTAGTTAGAAATCTATTAGAAATAAAAATATTAGAACATCCACTAAGATATTTTCGAAAAACAAAATAAAGTTAAGGTAATCAAGTAAGAGTGCTATATTCGGCTGTGCCGAATCTTATATACCCTTCACCAAATTATACTTCAAAATTTTAAAAATTTTTAGGTAAACAAAATTAAATTTTTTTTCCAGTTGTATTTTTAAAATTTTTTTTTTAAATTAAAATTTTTTTTTTTTTAATTTTAAAAAATTTTTTTTTTGTTTTTTAAATTTTTTTTTTTTTTAAAAATTCGGGTTAAAATTTTTTTTTCCTATTTTGACCCATTGTAGGTCCAACTTACTATGGTCTTATATACGTCGTTGCAAATGTCTTTGAAATATCTATCATTAGATATTCATATTGTCTATATTAATGTCTTAGTAATCCAGATATAGGTCAAAAATAGGTCAAAAATCGAGGTTGTCTTGGTTTTTTCCTCATATCTCAGCCATTTGTGAACCGATTTTGCTGATTTTAAATATCAAAATTCTCGAATGCATGTCTGACAGAATTATTGAAGATTTAGATCCCGAAGATATCTGGGGTCTTCAGAAAATTGATTTCAACAGACAGACAGACGGACGGACATGGCTTAATCGACTCCGCTATCTATAAGGATCCAGAATATATATACTTTATGGGGTCGGAAATGAAAAATGTAGAAATTACAAACGGAATGACAACCTTATATATACCCTTCTCACGAAGGTGAAGGGTATAAAAAGGAAAATTTCAAAATTTGAATATCTTTTAATATATAAGAGATAACTTAGTGAAGAAGGCACCTTCCTAAATAACTCCCCACTTGTATTCTAACAGAGTGATAGCAAATTTCATTTTCTTAGAGCCTATATCCTGCTTTACGATTCCTTTATATATCATTTTGCAATCGGAAGACGATTGCGACCCGAATGACGCCACTGCGTTGGAAAGTAATTCGAAATGTCTTTAATTAGATATCCATATTATCTATATACATATATATATGACTTAGTTGTCGAGACAAATCAGCTTCCAAGTGGAAGATCACGATACCAAAATCATGTCTTCTGTAAAGGCGACGATGAGAGCAACGTTCGCTAAACAGCTCCCGCAAATTGGTTTAATCACCATACAGAAGCAATGATTTTTATATGTTGAGTTCCCACTTGACAGCTTTATATTGCATCAAAAAAGCTCAATTTCGATGTACATGAAATAAAAGTATTTTACTCACCTGTCAATATCACCGCATGATCAAAACGCAGACCCGTATGCTCCGATGGATTCAAATCATTTTGCCATTTACAAAAATTACTCAAATATATATCAATATCACTAGATCTTCTCAATTCGGGTGGATCTTTTTCTAAAATTTCCAAACGTTTTAAAACGAAATTCACCCGTTTACCCAGCGAAGGATGATTGTATAGTAATTGTACGCCATTGATCATGGCCAATACGAAACGTATCAAATGTGAGCTGGTATCTTTGGGAAAGTTTTTCGCCATGTGTTTATACAAATCGATATCGACAAAAATGGCCGTTTCGATGTGTAAAATATCGGGTACATTTGAATATTGGCTGGCGGAGTTTATGTAACGTTTGTTACGCTTAGAATGCTGAGATTCTTCTCGATATTTGTGATCGTGATACTTGTGATGGCCACCGACTGATGATGTTTTTGCATTGTGATGATATTGTTGATGATGGTGATTGTGGTGATGCTGTTGATGATGATGATGTCTGGGTTTGAAACGTAAATTCAAGGGTAACTGATGGTGATGATGTTGAGCTGTGTGATGTATACTGTGTTGCTTATCGTCGCCTTCGATATTTCTTGTTGTTCTCATGGTGGCTTCATAGTCTTCATTAGTGGGCAGTTCTAAATTCAAATCATTAAACTCCTCTTCCTCCGGTTCAAATTGTATATTCTCATCTAATATTGTGGAATTTCTCCAAGATGTATCGAAAACTTCTCTTTCCGTTTCCAAAATAATATGCGAATTATTACCAAATCTTTGGGGTAATGGATGTATAATAAAATCCGTATTGTTGTGATGGAAAACTCCACGCTACAAATAAATATAAATAGAACTCTATTTTAATTAAACTTTCAACAACCTACCACATTTTCCTCATCGCAAAGGTCAAGTGCTGAGTTTTCATTGTGATAGAAACATTTCTCCAATCTAGTCACTAATTTATGGGAATTTTCAATCAGTTGCGATGAATTGGCATAGCGTCGTATGAACACAAACGAATCGTCAATTAATTTTGGCGTTTGCTGCAGCTTCAAATTGACCAAGTGTTCGTTATCTGTGGAGAAGTAAAAAAAAACAATTTTTGATTTCATTAGAGCAGAGCATTTAAATATCACTTTTGCTGTTTTGTGTTTGTTTGTTTGGTTGGTTGCATTCATGTCAGATGCAAATGTAATGGAAATGCATTGACCGCAAACCATTTTATTGTTTGTTTTATTAATAATTTCCAGCTCAATAGAAGAACACAAAGAGTTAGAAATGTTGTGAAGGTACTAGAGCGTACTTTTGAGTTGTGTTAATTTAGTTTTATTTTTTACAGTAGCAAATTGTTTAAGTATACAGGGTCGATTAGACAACCATAGGCCCTTATTGTTTTTAAAAATGTATCTGTAGTTTAAGTTTATTAGCCTATATAGGGCGGCACAGTGGATCCAAAACTCAAATATCTAAAATCTTTAATAACTCTGTTAATACTGCGATTTTAGCCAAAACAAGATCAATCTGTGATCACTCATATTTCACACCAAAAATCGATTTTTTGTATAAAAAACTCAAATATCTTAAATCGTTAATAACTTTGCAAATACTGCGTTTATAAGGAAAATAAGCTCAATCTGTGATCACTCATATTTTATACCACAAATCGATTTTTGGTATAAAAAACTCAAATATCTTAAATCGTTAATAACTTTGTAAATACTGCGATTCTAGCCAAAATAAGCTCAATCTGTGATCCCTCATATTTCATACCAAAAATCGATTTTTAGTAAAAAAACTCAAATATCTTAAATCGTTAATAACTTTGTAAATGCTGCGATTCTAGCCAAAATATGCTCAATCTGTGATCCCTCATATTTCATACCAAAAATCGATTTTTAGTATAAAAGACTCAAATATCTTAAATCGTTAATAACTTTGTAAATACTGCGATTTTAGCCAAAATAAGCTCATTCATATTTCATCGATTCGAAATAAAAAAAATTGATTTTTTGTATAAAAAACTCAAATATCTTAAATCGTTAATAACTTTGTCAATACTGCGATTTAGACTAAAATAAGCTCAATCTGTGATCACTCATATTTCATAACAAAAATCGATTTTTAGTATAAAAAAAACTCAAATATCTTAAATCGTTAATAACTTTGTAAATACTGTAATTTAAGCCAAAACATGCTCAATCTGTGATCACTCATATTTTATACCAAAAATCGATTTTTAGTATAAAAAAACTCAAATATCTTAAATCATAAATAACTTTGTTTAAATATAAGAAAGTTTCGAAATATCTTGCTTTTTATTTTTTGGAGTGTATAACAGTATCATTGCAATCAGCCCCACTATACATAGTTTTAAGAAACTAACTGTTGTTAGTTATTTAAATTTTTGTTAAACTTGAATAATATTCAATGCTAATTATTTCTACTAAATAATAAACAAAAGAAACTGTAAAAAACCCCACTATTTATTTATGATTATTCAAACAAAATTGTGCCTTACAATTCAAGAAAAGAGGTCAAAATGTTAAACATTAAAATGGTACCTTAAAAAAAAGCAGTACAAAGCAAACAATAAAAATTATAAGCCAAAATGTTTCTACAAAAAACATTCATCTGTACATAGTCTTAAATAACTAACAAGTAAGAATTTTATATTCGGCTAGGCCGAATCTTATACACCCACCACCAATATTATATGGTAACAGAATGTGGGTCTACGACCAATTATTTGATGTGTTCGAAACTTTTGGTGGAGCCACAAGATTTTGTAGTATGTTTTTTGCATATATGGAACTAATGTAAGTAAAATTTTGTTTCGGTATCTATAATTATAAGACATTTTTGTAGGTTAATGTATTTTTCGGAAGTGGTCCTTATTTGGGAGCTATGATTAATTATAGGCCGATCTTCATACGACAATTTTTATACATATTATAATTATTTTTGTATAATTTGAACTTCATAACCATCTTTATAAAGGATTTATGTGTATTTGAGTGATTTTAGAAAGTGGACTTTATATGGAACATATGATCAAATATGGACCGATCGAATGATAGTTTTTGATTTATTTTGACATGAAACTTATATTTGTTGAATTTTGTATGAATAATAGCCGCCAAATTACTTACATACATTATTCATACATCAATATACCCGCTATAGACCCGGTTAAATTGTATTTAAAATCGACAAAATCTGAGATATAAGGAAATAACCGGACAACCTCGATTTATGGTCTATTTTTGATTTATATCTGGATTACTAAATCATTAATAGACAATATGGATATCTAATGATAGGTATTGTAAAGTCCATCGCAACGATGTATAAAAGGCTAAAGTAAGTTGGACCTACAATGGGTCAAAATCGGGAAAAATATTTTCTAACCCGAATTTTTTTTTACCAAAAAAAAAATTTTTGTCATTGATTTTATTCATTAATAAAAAAAAAAGTTTTGAATAAAAAAATTAAAAAAAACTATTTTGAAAAAAAATCTTAAATTTTTGAAAAACAATTTTGAAAAAAAAAAATTTTTGTTTTGACAAAATATTTAAAATTTTTATTTGAAAGTATAATTTGAAGAAGAATATATATGATTCGGCTCAGCCCTACGTCCTTCCCTCGAAGTCCTATCGTGCCTTCAACAGACAGACGGACGGTCATTGATAGATCGTTTTAGAATCTTATGAGGACCCATAATATATATCTTTTTTATAACTACGACGAATTTTTCGACATGTTACAAACGGAATGACAAAATCAATAGATCCCCCATATTTTTGGTGGTGGATAAAAAAAAAAGTAGAGGAACAAATTCGAAATACTTATAAAGTAAACTCGTACATACCTTTGATTTGCACTGATACCAGTGGCATTGTTGGGGCGCCACCTTGACGTTTTGTTGTAGCTGTTGATTTTTCTGTTGTTGTTGGCGTATTAAGTGCTGCTGCTGCTTGTGCAGATGCCACATTGTCAGATCTCTTAAAACGTTGTACGCTTGCCTGAGTGGTACTTTGAAATCTTTTATGGGGAACCACCTCCTCCTCATCGTCATCATCATTATTATCAGCATCATGCTTGTTATTTCTGTTGCTGTTGTGTTTATCAACAACATCTTCCGCTCTAGCCTCCGCTACTCTTTCGGCTGTACGGTACTGTAGATGCACCAGTTTAACTGAACGTTCTATTAAAACAGGAGAAGAGAATGGAATAGAGTAAATGAAAAACTACAATCAATTTAAATAGAAGCAGTCGTTGTATAAAATCGTTTGATGTTGTTTTCTTTTTCCTTCCTAGATTCGTGCATATTGAATTCCTATTAAATACAAAGTTTAAGGTTGTTGTTTTATTTTTTCGTATGATGTGGTCTGTTCTGTTCTGGTTTGGTTTGGCCTGGTCTTGTATGGTTGGGGGCATAGTGTGTCGGTTTTGCGCCAAGAAAAACAAACATTTGCTACAAATTGCACTCAAGAAAAACAAATGAAAAAACTGCATAAACTGCATTGCACACAAAGTCAGTCGATTTAAAATACTTAAGCAGTCTTTTAATAATACTTTTAATCATTTCAAAACAAAAAGAGATCAACAAATTTAAGTTCAAGTTTACAATCATGCATATTTATGAATTAATAGAATATAAAAATTTAATTGAACACTGTTTTGTGGTTTTACCTAAATTTCATAATTTGCTTGATTGATTGATTGATTGATTGATTACTTGATCCGTTTTGATTATTTTGCTATTAATTTATTTTAATAATTAACCATAAGTGTTTTACATGTAATTTAATGCTTGTGGCGTGTTGCAACATCGATTTCTATTGCAAAAATCAAATCAAGTACAGGCGTCAGTTTAATGTGTAAGCACTAAAGTATGTGTTTATTTATTGATTTCAACAGATAGATGGACAAACAAAAATCGCTCTATTGACTCCGCTAATTATGAGAACCCAGAATATATATATGGGGAATTTCATGTCAAGTGAACCAACTTTTTAAGTCGATGTCTTCCGATCGGGATGAAATTTGCACTAATATTGAATAGTAATTCAGACACAATTTTTCAACAAGATCAGTCTGGAACTCTTTGAGTTAGAGTGGGTCAAAATTTGAAATTTTGCACAAACAGTTTTTTTTCTCATCCATGTAAGTTATTACCTATTGTTCTTAGCAAAATGTGTCCCAAATAGTTTAGATAGCTATTTCTTCAATCTTTCTAAAAAAAATTAAACAAGTAAGAAAGTATTGTCGGCCAAGCCCGACCATATAATATCCTACACTAAGTAAATGAGCAAAATCATTTTTCTTTTAAAATTTCAATAATTTATTTTGTGAACGAATTTCGGAAGAGTGCTATGATGGGAGCTATGACTAATTATGGACCGATCGCCATGAAATTAGATCATGTTATTTATCTCTATATGAGAGTATTTTATGTTGAATTTTATGTTAATACTAAAATTTTTAAGAGATTTATGCTCGTTAAAGTGGTTTTCGGAAATAGGCCTTATATGGGAGCTATAACTTATTATGGGCCGATCGCCATGAAATTTGATTGTGTGATTTATGTCAATATATTAATAAAATGTAAACAAAAATCTATGAGTTTTTTTATCTTTTGGCTGAAGATGACACAACGGTACCAGGTCCCTTTCGGTACCTTGCAGGTCCTCCACAAAGTAAATTTTGTAAATAACTTCCTGAATATTTCAATATTTCATAAAAAAAATAAAACTTTTTCAACGATTTAAAGTCTTGGTCCACAAAGGGTTAAAGTGATTTTCGGAAATGATCCTTATATGGAAGCTATGACTAATTATGGACCAATCGGTTGAAATTTGGTTGTGATATTTATGTCTATATGAAAGTTATTTGTGTTGAATTTTATGTATATACCAACATTTTTAAGAGATTTATACTCGTTAAAGATATTTTCGAAAGTGGGCCTTATATGGGAGCAATGAGCAATTATGAACCGATCACCATTAAATTAGGTCGTATGATTTGTGTCTATATTAAAGTTATCTATGTTGAATTTTATGTGTATAACAACATTTTTAGGAGATTTATACTCGTTAAAGTGATTTTCGGAAGCGGGTCTTATATGGGAGCTATGACTAATTATGGACCGATCATAATAAAATTTGGTGACATGAATTTTGTGTATATAAAACTTATTTGAAGCGGAATTTGTGGAGATACATATATAAATTAAAGATTTATGACCGATCAAGTCCAATTTCGGGAGGACATTTGTATGGGGGCTAAGTGAAATAGTGGACCGATTTCTGCCAGTTTCAACAGGCTCCGTCCTTAAGCCAAACTAATTATATGTACCAAATTTTATTAAGATATCTTCAAAATCGACCTGTACTCTGCGCACAAGGTTTACATGGACAGCCAGCCAGACGGACATCGTTTAATCGACTCAGAAAGCGATTCTAAGTCGATCGGTATACTTTAGGTAAGTGTGACTCTAATATTTTTGGGCGTTGCAAACATCTGCACAAACGCATAATACAAAAAAAATTTTATTTTTTTTTCAAAATCAAAAACCTTGTTGGCTTCTTTTAAAAATGAACCCTTTTTTATTTTTTTTGCTCGAAAGAATGCATAGAAGATTCATTGAAGATCTTCTTGGTCGCTTAGTGGGGTGCGAGTGGGATATCTATCAAAATATATGTTTTGTAACTCAAAACATACAATTTTTGACTTTTTTTTTTGGCAAAATCTAACTTTTTTCAGAGTGGGCCATTTTCTTAATTTTTTTATTTTTTTTTTTTTGCTCAAAAGAGTAAATATTTTTTTTCCGAAATCAAAACTTTTTTGACTATTTTTTCAAAATGGGAACTTTTTTTCTTCAACGAAAGCTTAGATATTTTCCTTGAAGACCTATTTGTTAGCTTAGTATGATGCGAGTTCGATATCTGTCAAAATAAATGTTTTGTAACTCAAAACATACAATTTCTAGACTTTTTTTGTAAAATCAAAAACTTTGCTGATTTTTTTATACCCTTCGCCGTAGGAAGGGTATATATAAGTTTGTCATTCCGTTTGTAGTTTCTACATTCTTCATTTGCGACCCCACAAAGTATATATATTCTGGATCGTTATATATAACGAAGTAGATATAGCCATGTCCGTCTGTCAGTCTGTATGTTGAAATCAACTTTCCGTAGCCTTCAAATAACTTACATACATGATATTGGGAATTTTTCCGGCTCGGTTGCTTTTTAAGCCCACAAATGGCTGAGATATAAGGCAAAAACCGGGACAACCTCGATCTGCATTACTATATAGACAATATGGATATCTAATGATAGATATTTCAAAGTCCATTGCAATGATGTATATAAGGCTATAATAAGTTGGACCTACAATTGGTAAAAATCGGGAAAAATAGGTTTTAACCCGAATTTTTTTTTCACCAAAACAATTTTTTTTCACAAATTCTTGTGCCGAAAATAACAATTTGGAAAAAATTTGGAAATTTTAAAAAATTTAATTTTGTTTAAATAAAAATATTTTTAAGTCTAATTTGGTGAAGGTTATATAAGATTCGGCACAGCTCTCTTTTCAAAACGGACCCTTTTTTAATTTTTTTCTTCGCTCAACAGAAAGTCTTTTCCTTGAAGACCTTTTTTGTAACTCAAGATTTTTTTTTGCTAAATCAAACTTTTTTTCCAAAATGGGCCCTTTTTTAATTTTTTTTTTCTCAAAAGAAAGCTTAGGTCCATTCTTTTAAGAGGGGTTTAGTCGCTTAGTGGCATTCGAGTGGGATATATGTATATCAAAATAAAATGCAGCAATGGCTAACCTTGCACGGTGGTCAATACCGGCCAAATCTTTATAACCGATCGATCGATAAATATTTCGATGTTCAAATACAGGGATTGGCCAAAAAAGCATGGACGATCTAAAAGTATACGATCAAAAATAAAGAATAAAATATGTGATCATTCATCAATGCCTAAAATTTGGTGTACATTTAAGAACAACACACTTGATCCATCGCAAAAAATATAAGAAATTACATACAGGAGTTGGCCAAATAAACATTGACGTTATAAAAGTATCGAAAAAAGTATGTAATTTTTGTAAACGGCTTCAATTAGGTTTATAATTATAAATAACATAAATGATCCATTGAAAAAATTTCGACATACAAATACACATTTTTCTAATATTAAAATGACAAGAAAAAACCTTTAACTTTACAGCACTATAAATAACCATGTAGTTACTTTAAGGCCAAAATTATAATGATACTGTATATTCTGAAGTGCTAAGAAAAATTTATCATAAAAATTTTATAAAAAATAAAAAATAAAATTTGGCCGGAATTTACCACCTTGGTGCAAATTTCATTGCGATCGGACGACATCGATTTTAAAAGTTGGTTCACTTGACATGAAATCCTCCATATACATTTTAACAAATCATATATTATTTCCCAAATCACTTAAGAGAAAACGCACGACTTGATTGTTTTATAATAACTTACTTTTTCTAGATTTACCAAATATTAAATCTTTTTCGTGGTCTTCTAAATGCTCCAGCAAATTGTTTTCATCAATCTGTAAAGAAAGTAGAGAAAAGACAAATTAATAATAAAAAAATATTAATAATAGAAAACTAACTAAATTTAATTAAAACAAAAATGAAAAGGTATATTCTTACATACATGAGATGTATGTATATGAATTAATATTTACAACTCTAAGTTAGCAAAATACATAAAATACAGGTGAAGTCGAAACCCCTAAATAAACAAACAGATACAATCATAGAAAACATCACTTTCACTTAAATCTTTATGTTTAAATCTAAAGACAACACTACTCTAATTTCAATACTGACTTTTTTTCAAAGAAAATTTTTTCTTTAGTAAAAAAAACTACATACGTTTACAAAAAACTAAAATATATAAATGAATATTAACAGCTTCGAGATCATATTTTTCCAAAGAAATTTTAAAAGTTTGAAGCCCTGAAAACAAGATAATTTACATACATGAAATTTTTTATTTTTTTTTTGTTCCATCCAACTAACTTAGTTGTTAATTAAACTCTACAGCTATTTTAAATATATGTTTAAGTAAATTATACGATTATGAGTTGAAAATAATAAAAACAAAAAGTCGTCTTTATGAAATTTCATGAATAGTAGTAAATAATTTGTTGTGTGGGGATCATCTGCCTCTAACACTGTGTAGAAAATAGAAAAGCTCACGCTTATGCGTATTTAATTCAGCCATGCATAAATTTATTTTATTTTATTGTATCCAACCCATGCATTTGTCTAAAACGAAAGAGTTGTAGTTACTTGTTGTTGCTTCTTGATGTTGGTGGCATAAATAATACTCCCCTCCATATACAACTCCTCCTCTATAGCACCACTTAATAAATAAAACACTACTTTGCTCTATCCATGCTCCCCGCATTTATTCAATAGTTTAACCACATATGAAGTATGCCTAATTAGGGAGCTTCAATTGGGAATGGAAAATTTAATACGATCGTGATTTTTGTTGATACTATTTCATATTAAAAAGTACCGTGATCTCCCGCGACACATTTGATATTTTTAAACAGCTTTCAGTATTTTATGTAAAAAAATATTCTTTAGACTCAGCATTATTTGCTGTTCGATATAAACATGTTCGTTCATGTTTTATTTCTTTTACTTTTAATTTTATCATAAAAGAAGACAGTAATTAAAACGTACGAATCCGCTCATTTAACTCATTAGAGTGTTGCAAAAACTCAATGATTTGACAATTGAACTTCTATGCATTTTCCATAGTCCAATTTGAAGAGAAAATGTTGTGTATAACATAATTTTTTAAAGGAAATGTTAGGTGTAACTGAATTTTCTATAGAACAATTTTGGGTATAACAGAACTTTCTGTTTAGAAAAATTGCGTATAACAGTATCTTATACAGAAAATGTTGTGTATAACAGTATTTTCTCTAGAAAATGTTGTGTATAACAGAATTTTCTATAAAGAATGTTGCGTATAACAGAATTTTCTGTATAGAAAGTTGTGTATAACAGTATTTTATACGGAAAATTTTATGTATAACAGAATTTTCTATAGAGAATTTTCTATAACAATATTTTCTATAGAAAATGTTAATAAAAATATTCAAAAAGTACTTTGAGGGTGAAAAAACGTACTATTTGAATATTAACTCCCTGTGGACCAAGACCTTAAATGGTTGAAAAAGTTTTATTTTTTATGAAATATTGAAAATAAGGACATCAGGAAGTTATTTACAAAATTTTAATTTTGTGGAGGACCTGCAATGATCCGAAAGGGACCTGGTACCGTTGGGTCAGCAACAGCCAAAAAATAAAAAACTCATAGATTTTTGTTTACATTTTATTAATATATTGATTAGTTTTGTAACTTTTATAAAATTTTCTATTACATGTCTATTTTATTTTAAATAAACACCACAATGAGAATATGAAATTATTCACCATTATTCTGGGTAAGCGAGTTTGCCAATAGGCAAAAAAATTATATTATTCCAAAGATTATAATGTACTTCAAAGTACTTTTGGGCAAAAAGGGTCAAAATATGTTAAATTTTCATTTTGTAAGCTTATTATTGTTATGGTACTTATAAGTACCGTCGGTCGACAAAGGGTTAAGTATTTTGATACCGAACAAAAATTTATTTACCAATCCTGGCTTCAATAGAACGAATTTGATAAATATTGTGTAGAATTTGCATTTTTAACCACTTAACAATTAAGATTTGCAACGAAAAAATTATACATTAATATTTATCGTGATAATGAATACGAATTTATTCCCAAGCGAATTTTGACGATCCCATAATTATATTTTAATTACTGAATATACATACATATGTATATAGAGCGAGTACATTTGGGTGGGGGAATAAATTAATATTTATTTGTTTATGCTAGATATTTCAAAAACCTCTGCAACGAACATATAACGTCATAGTAAGTCGGACTTACAATAGGTCAAAATCAAGAAAATATGTTTTAGCCCAAATTTTTTTTTGATAGAAAAAAATTTTTTGTTATAAAATTTTTTTAAATTTTTTGTCATAAAATTTTTTAAATTTTAATAAAATTAAAAAAAGTTTTAAAAAAATAAAATTTTTTTCACTAATCATTTTTTTTATAAATTTTTTAAATGTTGTTTTCGTAAAAATATTTAAAATTATTTTAAAGTATAATTTGGTGAAGGATATATAAGATTCGTCACAGACGAATATAGCTCTCTTACTTGTTTATATTAAAACCTTTCGGTTGTAGGGGTGGGGGGCAATTTCCTTTTTTCATCCCCCTGGATCCGCGCCTGAGCAAGTAACTATTTTCAAAAACAAATCCGTGAAAGAAGATATCCAGTGACTATTTTCTTAATTACAAAATTATTTTAATTCCAAGATTTAATTTAGTCAAATTTATATGCATCCAAAATAGTGTATTTTTGACTTCGGGTAATTAATTTAAATAAAAGAAGTAAATAAAACAAATAAACACCGAGTCATTACTTGGGATGAAAAATGGATCCATTACGATAACCCGAAGCATAAGAGATCGTATGTGAAGCCCGGACAACGAGCAGAATCGAAACCAAAGTCAAATATCGTATTTGTTGGGACAGAAAGGGTCCTATGTATTATGAGCTGCTGAAATCTGGCCAGACCATCACCTGTATTGAACGCAACTGATTCGTTTGAAGCGAGCATTGACCGAAACCCCACAGAATATGCGGCCAGCCATGAAACCGTAATATTCCATCATGACAACCCTCGGCCACATTATGCAATACCTGTTAAAAACTATTTAGAAAGAAGTGATTGGGAAGTTATGCCTTACCCGCCTTATAGTCCAGACCATGCCCCGTCCGACTACTATATGTTATCTATTGTTCTTAGCAAACTGTGTCCCAAATAGTTTAGATAGCGATTTCCTCAGTCTTAAAAAAATTAAAAATTTTTTTTCGAAATTATAAACTTTTTTATTTTTTTTTCAAAATGAGCCCTTTTTTATCTTTAAAGAAAGCTTAGATATTTTCCATGAAGACCTATTTGGTCACTTAGTGGGATACAATTTTTGACTTTTTTGCAAAATCAAAAACTTTGTTGACTTTTTTTCAAAATGGACCCTTTTTATCCTTTATTTTTGCCTTGAAAGCCCTTTAAAAATAAAAATAAAATTTTTTGTTTAATTTTTTTCCGAAATCAAAAACTTTTTTTTTTCAAAATGGGCCCTTTTTTCTCTAAAGAAAGCTTAGATATTTTCCTTGAAGATCTATTTGGTCGCTTCGTGGGATATCTATCAAAATAAATGTTTTGTAACTTAAGACATAAAATGTTTGACTTTTTTTTTTGGCAAAATCTAACTTTTTTTTAAAAATTGGGCCCTTTTTTAATTTTTTTTTCTCAAAATAAAGCTTTTTTCCATTCCTTTAAGAGGTTTTTGGTCTCTTAGTGCGAATTTTTTTTATTTTTTTTAATTTTTTTTTTGCTAAGAACAATAAGCATGAGAAAAACACGTGTTTGGCCAAAATGTAAAATTCCGACCTCCTCTAAATCAGAGAGTTTTAGACCGATCTTATTGAAAAATTGTGCAAATTTCATTGCGATCGGAAGACATCGATTTCAAAATCGATGTTAGTTCTATTGGATAGTAATTCGGACACCATTTTTCAACAAGATCGGTCAAGAACTCTCTGAGTTATAGGAGGTCAAAATTTGACATTTTGGCCAAACAGGTGTTTATTTTTATCCATATAACTTATTACCTATTGTTCTTAGCAAAATGTGTCCCAAATAGTTTAGATAGCTATTTATGCAATCTTTCGAAAAAAAAAATTAAAAAAATTTAATAAAATATTTTTAATTTTTTTTTTAAATCAAAAATATTTTTGACTTTTTTTTTCAAAATGGGCCCTTTTTATTTTTTTTAAGAAAGCTTAGGTCTTTTCCTAAGCGACCTAGTGGGATGCGAGTGGGATATCTATCAAAAAAAATATTTTGTAACTCAAGATTTAAAATTTTTGAATTTTTTTGCAAAATCAAAAACTTTGACTTTTTTTAAAAAAAATGGACCCATTTTTTAATTTTTTTTTTTTGCTCAGAAGAAAGCTTTTGTGTTTTCCTTTAACACCCTTTTTGTCGCTTAGTGGGATGCGAGTGGGATATCTATAAAAAAATGTTTTGTAACTCAAGACATACAATTTTTTATTATATATATATATTTACCACTCATGGTGAAGGGTATACAAATGCATTTGTGTTAATTTCTATTTGGTATAACACCCTAATATACATTTATGAAAAAGCTAATGAGTAGTCTGTTGTTTTTCTAAACGCCACTAATTGACTACAAGGGCACTAAAGGTAAAAATACTACAAGTACATTATTTTCTAGTCAGCATACAAGTACCATATATTGTGTTTTCGTTGTTGTATTTAAAAATTATTACTTGTAAAAAACTTAAAAAAACATTTAGTTGGTCAGAATCGATTATATGAATCCCTACATGATAAATTTAAATCACTTGGTTTAAAAATACTTAATTAGTGCTGCAAATAGATAAATGGTTGTACAGAAGTTTTATGACTTTCAATCGAGTTTAATATTTAATATCCAAATATTTCATTAATTCGTTACAGAATTGAAACCATTGAAGTATTATTGATATCAAGTCTCTCTCTCCATCTAACATGGCATGATAACGAACGTAATTGACGATAATTTCATCAACGATAAAATACGATTGTCTCCAAGTCAACATGTGGAGATAATGGAGTATCTTGAGGGTTTGTTGAATTTCGGTAGTATATTCTAACGTTGATGGTTCTGATATTGACCGATCATAAACGTATTAAGTCCCTATTAGAATCCCCTTTACAAGAAACTACACATTTAATGGTCAAATTCATTAATTATGTTCCCAACCTTTAAACTTCCCTACTAACACTCACCTCTTAATGTAGCTCAATCTCAAACCAGAAGTTGAAAAGCATTTACAAGCACTTGCACACTTGCAAATGCCTGTGTAAATCCACAAAAAAGAAAATGAGCCAAATGCAAAAATTTGTTCATGCCGACTTTCAGCATTTATGATGAATCGACACTAATTATTATATTTTGTACATTGTGCATAATTATGCCTTGAGTGTAAAATATAAATCATGATCTTCTCAGCATTTCTTTAGCAAATTGAAAATCACGTGCAAACAAAATTGACTACCGTGAACATTAATCATGCATAGTTTTTTAGCTGTAGATGTGCGGCACATCTTCATTTCACTTGAAAAATATTTATGTACATTAGAGTGACAGCCGATTTTTTTTTTTTAGATTTCAAAGAGTGCCGGGTGGAATATTGTGACACTAGGCCTAAATGTTAAGTGCTGAAAATTTGAGCCAAATCGGGCAACGATTTCTGGACGCGCATCGAGGTCAAAGTTCAGATATATGCAAAATTTTACTGTTAATATGGAATAAATAGGTGAAACTCGTTAACTTTCTGCATTGTTTTCTAGAAATGTGTAGATTTATTTATATTAATGAATATTACATTAAACAAAATTTTTTGGAAATTAACCCTGTATCTCCTTTGGTTCAAAATGACCCAAAAACTGTATTATCGCCAAAATTAGAGAAAAATGCAAATTTTTCAGTTTTTGAAATAATTTTGCTACTAAATAAATACTTTTGCAATTGAATGCAAAAGAATCGAAATATGTACGTAATTATCATTGTAATGAGATATAAATGACAAAATTTGATTAAAAAATTTTAAAGTTATTACAAATTCGCCAGCCCATTAACGTGTTTCAGGCCACTTGAACAAAAAATTTAGGAAAAAAATTAAGATATTTCGAGAAAAATTAAAATAAAAGCTCATTTTTACTTAAAATATGTCCATATTTACTTGTATATGAGTTTTTGTCTTCGTAGGATACCGTTAACCTATTCGAAGGTATGGCCAAAAAAAATAATTTTTTTTAACGGCTGTTTCAAAACTCCATTTTCAAATTTTTAAAAATTTTGTTAAACAAATTTCAGATTTTTTCGATCATCACATTGGGGTTTATTGAGATCAAAATAGGGAATAAAAATATGAAAAAATTATGTCAATACCTCTTACAGTTTTTCCGTACCTGCGATTGAAATTTTGCGTTTTTCAAGAAAAACTAATTTTTTGTCCATATTTAGGCGAATGAGTCCAATTTCCCTAATGTTATAAATTTTAAGTAAAACCTATTCACAATATTATAGTCCTTGTAATTTTAAATATGTTCTGAAAGTTTTACTAAAATCGGTAAACGATAACCTTTGAATCGTGAAGGTCAAAGGTAAAATTTTTCAATATTTGGAATTTCTAATGAAAATATACTGAAATGTTATATATTTTTGGGCCGATTTTCATGAAACTTGAGGAAAATATATATTGGTGTCTAGCATTTACAACAACAGTGCAAAAATGGATTTTAACCTTTAAGAGGACTTGGGGTCAAAATGGTTGTGTTTTTCGTGATTTTAAAAGTTGAGGGTAATTTGGACCCCAAGTGCTGCTAAGGGTTAATTTCGATTTTTGTGCTGTTATTTTAAATTCTGGACTTTATGTTATATTTTTCTTAAGTTTCAAGAAAATCGGCCCAAAAGTATATAACATTTCAGTATATTTTCATTAGAAATTCCAAATATTGAAAAATTTGACCTTTGACCTTCACGATTCAAAGGTTATCGTTTACCGATTTTAGTAAAACTTTCAGAACATATTTAAAATTACAAGGACTATAATATTGTGAATAGGTTTTACTTAAAATTTATAACATTAGGGAAATTGGACTCATTCGCCTAAATATGGACAAAAAATTAGTTTTTCTTGAAAAACGCAAAATTTAAATCGCAGGTACGGAAAAACTGTAAGAGGTATTGACATAATTTTTTCATATTTTTATTCCCTATTTTGATCTCAATAAACCCCAATGTGATGATCGAAAAAATCTGAAATTTGTTTAACAAAATTTTTAAAAATTTGAAAATGGAGTTTTGAAACAGCCGTTAAACAAAATTATTTTTTTTGGTCATACCTTCGAATAGGTTAACGGTATCCTACGAAGACAAAAACTCATATACAAGTAAATATGGACATATTTTAAGTAAAAATGAGCTTTTATTTTAATTTTTCTCGAAATATCTTAATTTTTTTCCTAAATTTTTTGTTCAAGTGGCCTGAAACACGTTAATGGTCTGGCGAATTTGTAATAACTTTAAAATTTTTTAATCAAATTTTGTCATTTATATCTCATTACAACGATAATTACGTACATATTTCGATTATTTTGCATTCAATTGCAAAAGTATTTATTTAGTAGCAAAATTTTTTCAAAATCTGAAAAATTTGCATTTTTCTCTAATGTTGGCGATAATACAGTTTTTGGGTAATTTTGAACCAAAGGAGATACAGGGTTAATTTCCAAAAATTTTTTTTTAATGTAATATTCATTAATATAAATAAATCTACACATTTCTAGAAAACAATGCAGAAAGTTAACGAGTTTCACCTATTTATTCCATATTAGCAGTCAAATTTTGCATATATCTGAACTTTGACCTCGATGCGCGTCCAGAAATCGTTGCCCGATTTGGCTCAAGTTTTTAGCACTTAACATTTAGGCCTAGTGTCACAATATTCCACCCGGCACTCTTCAAAATTTTAACAAAAATTTTTTTCCATACAACTGATTGTCACTCTAATGTACATGCATGCACTTGACCGGAGCACAAGCTGTTTACAAAGAAATGTATTTAGCTAATGAAAAAGCAGTCTAAACAGGACTAGATATACCCTACAAATGCACAAGGCGAAGCCATCTACGACTATATATGGCTTAGTTATTTTGCACTTTTTGGATTTTTGATGCTGCCATGATCTGAACAGTTCTACATACACGTAAATTATCATCCCACAGAAATACTCTAACATTAAATATTAGAAAATAGGCTACGAATTTATTTTTAGATCCTTCAACATGAGTGGGACGGGTAGACGCGGATCCAAAAACCGAAAAGTTTTCATATAAAAAAGGAAAGTATAAAAATGTAAAATAAATTTTACTTTATTATACCCCCACCCCCCCAAATGGTTGACCTGGATCCGTGCCTGGGCAAGCGTATATACACATAAGTTTGCCATTCCGTATGTTATTTCCACATTTTCAATTTGCGACCCCATATATATATAAGATCCCGTAGTTCCTACAAGGAGCATAGGGCCTCAATAAAATGTTTGAACATCTCCCTATTTTGTGCTAACGCCTTTCACTTCTCCCTTACAACTCTTGCCACTGCTATTTACTTCGTCCTCAATCTGCCTTCTCCATATATGAGCTGGGCGTCACCTTTTTTTCTTCTCTTGTGGGTTCCTGTATATAGAAGTTCTAAGGGTGTGGCCGATCCAACGCCATTTTCGTCTCCTTATCTCAATCGATAAGATTTGTTGGCATGATTTTTCCAGAGAGTGTGATTATATATGGTTATCGGGCAGAATACACGTAGGATCTTGCGAAGACAGCGATTCACGAATACTTGCATTGTCCGTATATCACAAATGACAGCGTTGCAAGTTTCGCAGCCGTACAAAAGGGTCGATTTTACATTGACATTAAAGATTGCTATTTTCGTACGCAGCGATAAAGACGGTGATCTCCAAATAGGTTTTAGGCGACGTGCCTTCTGCAAGCCTATTGCAAATACATCCCGGGAGGTTGCATTTATACGTAAAGTTTTTGTCTTCATGACATTTACTTTCAAACCTGCTGATTCCGCTGCCAGCGTTACGCTTCGTATGTTCGCCACGAGATCTGAGTAGAAGTGAGCCAGTAGACAAATATCGCGATATTGAAAAAGCCTTGCAAGGATCGTGTCCAGAGCTATATTAAATAGAAGTGGTGACAGGTCACATCCCTTTCGGACACCTATCCCAACTCTCACAGTTTCACTCAGCAATTTGAAATGTTTTATCTCACAAGAGGCATTACGGTATAAGCCTTTCACAAGTCGTATAAGTTTGAGAGGTATTCTCCTATATGACAATGAACTCCAAATCACATCGTAGTTTAGTTTATCGAAGGCCTGCTCGAAGTCCATGAAGCATAGATACAATGGTGAGCGCCACTCTACAGATTGTTCCACAATAACATGTAGGCTGTTTATATAGTCGATGGTGGACTTATGGGGTCTGAATCCAGCTTGCCTTAAAGTTAGTGTTCCCCTATCCTTTTGGCAATTATCTGGGCTATTCCTTATTAATCATGCATAGTAGAGTAATGCCAGTTATTAGGGTCCGTGAGATCGCCCTTTTTTGGTATATTTATTATGACGACCACAGTCACTCTCCCAGAATTACGAATGATTGGCAGTATTATTTCAGCACTCGTATGTGGGTCGGACTTCAAGAACTCAGCAGGTATTCCGTCAACACCTGGAGATTTGTTTCCTTTGATACTGCTAATTGAATTCGCGATCCCCTCAATGAGTCATGCGCATTCCGTTCGTAAAGGATCAACATTCCTCGAAATCATTCAGCTATAGTGATACGCCCATACCTCAACCTGTTCTTTTGTCGTCGCAAGTTCGCCGTTCGCACCTCTAAGGGGTCTTTGCGATGTCGTATAACCATTCGTGAGTTTCCTCAGAGATCTATACATATCACTGGTACGATGACTATCTGCTGCGATTTGTGCGTCCTTGCTGATTTCGTCCAGCCATTTCCTTTTGCTTCAACGAGCACTACGTTTCACTTCTCCATCGAGCTCGTTGTAACGTGTCTGCAAGTGCAGTTTAACTCTACGAGTTTGAATTCTAATGAGATCAGATTTCGTGCTTTTCCATTGTTCGTTTACTCGCCAGGTTTCATCGGAGATCCACTCTTTTCGTGCACGTTCCTTATGGCCGAGATGTCGAGTAGCAGGTTCCATAAATATAGACTTCAGCCTTTAGTTAGCTCACCTTCTTGGCAATATCCAACAGCATTTCTCAAGGCTTCGGAATATGCAGCGGCAACTTCTCCATCCTTCAGCCTATTTATGTCCATAGGTCGCTTGTTTCGTCTATTGCCGGTATCTCGAATAGCCTCAAGTTTGATACGCATCTCTGCGACTAGGAGATGGTGATCACTAATCATGTCTGGGGAGACCCAAGTCGCCTTATGGATTCTCCTGTGAGGGAATAGCGACCCAACTACTACCATATTATTTGCCACACACATGCCCAGAAAAGGTTCGCCATTCTCGGTCTTACGACCAAGTGCGTAGGTGCCCATAATTGATTTTAAGTTGGTATTGTCAGAGTCAATTTGTGCATTAAAATCTCCCATTACAATCATTATGTCACCTTGTCGATTGCCCTCATTAATTGCGACCCCATAAAGTATATATATTCTGGATCGTTATAGACATCAGAGTTGATATAGTCATGTCCGTCTGTATGTTGAAATCTACTTTTCGAAGCCCCCAAAGCGTGTTGAAGTGTCTTACAAAATAAGCTGAAAAAAGTTCTTAACATTTTTCCACTTCATATCATAGTGCCAAAAGAGTACGTTTTTTTCGGCATTAAAAATAATATAACAAATAGTTTTGTAGATTTATTTATGCTTCATGATTAAGTTCATTTCTTTTTCCATTTACTAACAAGTAGAGGCAGTAAAATGTACACATATTTAGTAAGTTTCCGTTTAAGAAATGTCTTAGACCAACAAGTGTAACAGAGTAGAATAAGAATATGTGTCTTTGGCATAACGTTTGGTTTGCTAACGATTCTAATTATGTTTCAATAATTTCCGTATTGTATAACGAAACTCATAGTTTTTCATAGAAATGATACATACACCCACTAGAGCGCAGGCGCACGATTCATATAATAATTTTAATGAGTATAGGGTTTGCAGTTGGCTTACTAAAGGGAAATTAACAGGGGTAACATTATTACAAATAAATTTTGTTAAAACCCTTATTATAAATACTAACATTTAATAGCTTTTTTAACAAATTTAGTTATTATTTAATTTTTAAGAAATTAGAAATATAGTTATTGCGCTTACCCTTTTTATTTGTGCATTTTCCATTTCACGCAATTATGCATCACATAATTTTTAAATAACTTTAAAGTAATATAAATAAGTGAAATATTACTATTATTATTACGACTATTTTCCCAAACATAATTCTGTAAATATGAGTTTATAGGTAGCTAGCTACTAGTTTCAAGTTATTCACATTTATGATGTAACAGCATAATTTATGTATGCTTTGTTTTTTTCCTCTATTTGCTGGATTTACTCAAATAAGTAAATTACATTTGATTGTAAATAATTTCTTTGTAGTTATAAAACAGAAGGTATTAAAGCATTGATAATTTGTTTTTTATAATAGTTTTGTAAATTTATATAAATAAATACATAATCATGGGAAGAGTTTTGTTTTTAAAGCAAATGAGCGAGTTTTAAAAGAAAAGGCAAGATAAATATCTTCAACTCACCACAAATTAGCTCTAATACAGTAGACTTGATCAGCAAAGATCAATCTAATCTAATTATTCTCCATCATCTTCAACAAAATAGGCTAACTTTTATAGATTGTTATACCCCTCACCTTCGTGAGAAGTGTAAATATAAGTTTGTCATTCCGTTTGTAATTTCTACATTTTTCATTTCCGACCCTATAAAGTATATATATTCTGGATCCTTATAGATAGCGGAGTCGATTAAGCCATGTCCGTCCGTCTGTCTGTCTGTTGAAATCAATTTTCTGAAGACCCCTGATATCTTCGGGATCCAAATCTTCAAAAATTCTATCAGACATGCTTTCGAGAACTTTGCTATTTAAAATCATCAAAATCGGTCCACAAATGGCTGATATATGAGGAAAAAACCAGGACAACCTCGATTTTTGACCTATTTTTTACCTATATCTGGATTACTAAGTCATTAATATAGACAATATGGATATCTAATGATAGATATTTCAATGGCCTTTGCAACGACGTATATAAGACCATAGTAAGTTGGACCTACAATGGGTCAAAATCGGAAAAAATATTTTTTAAAAATTTTATATTTAAAAAATTTAAAAAAACAATTCGAAATTTTTTTTTTTCAAAAAATTAAAAAAACTGAAAAAAAAATTTTGTTCACCTAAAAATGTTAAAATTTTTTATTTTGAAGTACAATTTGGTGAAGGGTATATAAGATTCGGCACAGCCTAGTTTTTTTTAATTTTTCCCATTTTTTTTTTAATTTTTTTAAAATTTTTCTCGATTTTGGCCCATTGTAGGTCTAAATTACTGTAGCCTTATATACATCGTTGCAATGGACTTTGAAATATCTATCATTAGATATCCATATTGCCTATATTAATGACATAGTAATCCAGATATAGATAAAAAAATAGGCCAAAAATCGAGGTTGTGCCATTTGTGGGCCGATTTTCTCGATTTTAAATAGCAACCGAGCCGGAAGAATTCCCGATATATTGATGTATCAAACATGTTTGTAAGTTAATTGGGGGCTACGGTAAGTTGATTTCAACATACTGACGGACAGACGGACATGGCTATATCGACTTCACTATCTATAACGATCCAGAATATATATACTTTGTGGGGTCGCAAATGTAGAAAAATTTATAAATTACAAACGTAATGACAAACTTATATATACCCTTGCCACTCATGGTGAAGGGTATAATAAGATTTTCGAGTCATCAAAATAGGTATTTGCTTGTAGAATGATTTGCTCGTTGGAGTCAAATCTCTTTCCAATCTGCGATCGGCCAACGCCATATCGTGAATCAATTGTTTTGGGTGTAAAGACCTCAACTGGGCCTTCAGTGCTTGTACGCCACAACGATATTCAGTAAACTACTTTTGCACCTTTGAAATTTATGGTGCAGAGTTACCATAGAATTTATAATAAAAAAATTTGCTTCACTATCGACACAGTCTACCTAAACATCGTTAAATCCTTTAAGAAGATGAAAGCAGATATTGTGAAATGATCTCCTCATTATGGACGGACGAACACTTTGTTACAATTTTTGTTTGATTGGACCGATTTCTGAAACCAAACATATCTGATCAATAGATAATATTTGACTAAAGTATTAAGGGGTATGTTTATGGGCCCCTGATCATATTTACCTACAGTAAACGAGGTGAGGAGGTCTTAACTTTAGAATATAATTTAAAAAATTAACTTAATAACGGTAAATTAAGAATATGTATTATATTTCTAATATTCGTATGTATTGTAGTATTACAACCCATAGTGCAATTAAATTTAAAGGCGGAACTAAACAATTCATTTTATTTAGGTTTCTTTTTGAGATGATTTTAAACAATATAATTTTGTACGAATGAATTTAGGTTTCTTATTTATTATGATACCTCTCTCACTCATTTGCCATAAGAGAGTGATAACTCCAAGAAATAAAAATTTATTTAAACAACTTTTGTCCAGATCGCTTGTTGGTAACAATAAAACCCGATAAACAAATTTTAACAAATCTTTATCTTACGAAATTTGTTTGAGTAAAAATACAAAACTATTAGAATGATTTTACCACTTGGAATGTTTTAAAGTACTCAATTCAAAAAAAAACTTAAATTTTGAGTTATGACTTTCTTGTGGAAAATGAGCTAATGATTGTATATGAATGTACATTTCAGAAATATACAATTTTAAGGTCAATAGCTCATAGTTTTGAATTTTTTATTTGTATTGAACATATATACAAAAAATATTAACCGTTTAGACCATAGATAAATACACATCGGAAACTCACCTGTCAAAGACCTAACTCAGTTGTCAAAAACCGAAGTGATGAGAATGTATTAGTAAACAAATCTATGTGAAGACAAAAACAACACTCGTATGTGTGATTACTTGAGTATTTTTTTTAGTTTTTTTATAGTTTCCGCTCTATGTGTATTTCTCTATGGTTTAATCGGCACTTTCGCTGAATTTATGGACAATTCTAATAAAGTCAGCATTTTTGATATTTCCTAAAAATTCTTTAAAATGCACAAGTCTCGTTTCTAAGATTTTTAAAATATTTCTTCTTAATAATTACTTTGAACTTAACATGCACAGACAAAGATGTGCAACATCTGTATAATATCTGTTTGGTTTTTTGCATAAATACATATTTAAGCAAATTTTTATAATCTGACAGCTGCAAAACAACATTCCTAAATTTCATCTACTATATTACTCAGAATCTTTAGGCGAAATATTCAATATAAGCAACAACTATAATTTGATTCTTTTTATTAAAATTTTGCATGTGTAAAAGCAACATACATACATTCATAATTGCAAGTTTTAAAAGTTTCATATTTCTATATATTTTTTTTAATATTCATACATACTTTTAAAACGAAAAGTAATTTAACATTTGCCATTTCAAAGTGCAATGACATTGTGGTCCCAGTAGCACATTAGCAGTGTTTGACATAAAAATAGGGACAAATGGCTTAAAAAGATTTAAAATATGTCAGAATATTCTATTATTCTAATACAACCACAAAATAAAAATAAGTTCTATTTGCAAGATTCTTATCTCTTCCAGTTGGTATTTTGCTAATATTTTAGTTGCATGATTCATTTATTTAGATGTATAAAAAAGTACTATTAGAATAATGAAAAGGTACCATTTATTTCAAAGTATTGATAGTGTCTGGTTATATTTTTATAACCTGGTTATATTTCTAACAGCTTAAATTCGTTTATTTTAGCCATTTTTGCTACAGCAAGGATAAACATTACGAAAATGGATCTAACCCAAAATCATCATCTATTCTGGTTATTTTCGTACAATTTTTTCAAAGGGTACAAGGTTTGTGAAACCTCTGAGGAGTTAATAAAGGCTTTTTATATAAGTATTTGATATTGTTGAAAACATTATGACTTGAGGATTGATATTCTAGTAAAATTAAATAATTTTATAAAATTTTGGGACGTAATTTACCTTAAAAACTAAAAAAAATTTCATATGATGATTTTCCACGAATAAAAATATAAAATTTGTATTAATGTAAAATTTTAACAATTAAAGATATTATTACAAAATTTGGAACCAATATTGACTCAAATGTCCTTAAATCAATGGCATTCGAATTTTTGGAAATTTTTTATTTTCAAATACCGAAATTCCTAAAACGGGGAAAATGTGTTCCAAAAAATTAGTTTTTTTAGAAAAGTGCCTACTGTGACGTTATTTACAATGTGATAGTAAAACTAATTAGTAGCTATTTAAGAAACATATGGGATTATACAAATGTGGAGCTTTTTCGTGGATTGGTACTTTGCCTTTTTAGAATTTTTTACTCAAACCGAAATTTTTTTTTTTTTAAATTGGCCAAGTTTGGATAGAACTGGGGGGTGGTATGTCCGCTTAAGTGAGCCAAATTTTTCTTTACACGCTTTTGCAGTAAGTTATCTTTCCGGATCATATAAAAATTCTATGTAGTCCCGAACAATTTTTTTTTCTACAAAATGGTCTTTTTTGGAAATAAACATAAAAAATACGGCACTTTTTACAAGTTCCAAATGTGGATGCGTATAACTTTTTATAGGGAAGGGATAACTGTTAGCAAGTTTTTTATTTTATTTAAAATTTTATCGCCAATATAGGTGATATTTGAAAAATAAATTTTGACCCTCCGTAGGCCCGCCATATCTAAAAAACCATCAAAAGATCGAGCAAAATTTAAAAAAATAAATCAATAAACCTGTAAGATTGTAGATCTTCTCAAGGACTATTTATATTCAAAATTTCAGCTCATTCGGATCATAAATGGATTTTTGTCGATTTTTTTAAAAAATTTGAGACTCGAGGTGACCAACTTTGAGGGGCTACGTACTGGTGCTAGGAAGCTGAACAAACGTAAATCAACTCGAAAACACCTCAGCTCAAACCATATGAACAAAATCTCCAATAGTTCCCAAGATACCGAATTATTTAAAAAAAAGTTTCTAAACCACTGTGCAACGAGGATAAACATTACGAAAATAGATCTAACCCAAAATCATCTATTCTGTTTCAAATATTATAACACTGGACACAAAACTTACCAGATTTGTTTAAAATTAATTTACAAATTATCAATTTTTTCTACAATTTGACTAATTAAATACTCGGTACAAGATCGTTTAAAACAATTGACACAAATTTCCCTTAGGTTCATTAATATAAAATAAATTCAAAAAGTACCTTTTAGAACTAAGAAAAAGTACCAATGTACCCATCTGTACTGAGTTTCCAAAAGCAACTTTGGAAATGATTCAAACATATTATATTAATCTAAGTAAATATGCTTAAGAAATAGGCCAAACATGTAAACATGTTAGCTTTATGGGATCAATAATTATGAACAAAATACAATTTCCCATATTTACCATGTTTTCGCCCAAAATCTACGAATTTCCAAAAGGTACTAAATAAACTCATGATAGCAACCAGATTCATGATAGCAACCGAATTTGTTGCCCATCGAATGATTCTACCTTAGTGACCGAATTTTACAGTTGTGACTACAAAATTTTGGAAGGGGTAACAAAAATTTGGATGCTTCAACCGAAATTCTTCTTTGTTAACTGACTTTCTGTTGATAGTAAAAAAACTTTTTTTTGGAAAATTTTTAATTTTTTTTTTTAAAAATTTAAAAAAAAAAAAAATCCAAATTGTTTTTAAATTTTTAAAAAAAAAATAATTTATTAGTGAATTAAAATTATAATAATTAAGAAAAGCATATGAAAAATGTTTCAAAACAATGAGGGTAATCATTTCAGAAAAAATGGAAAATTACACTCTATTTTTTTACACTTTATATGAAAGAAGTGAAGTAAAACTTCCCGTATATGACGCTTTTTTAAAAATTTAAAAAAAAATAATTTATTAGTGAATTAAAATTATAATAATTAAGAAGCATATGAGAAATGTTTCAAAACACTTCATTTCAGAAAAATGGAAAATTACACTATAATTTTTTACACTTTAAATGACGCTTTGTTGACACAAAATTCTACATTTACGAAGCAAAAAAAAAACTTTTTTTTTAAAAATTTTTTAAATTTTTTTAAAAAAAAATTCATTTCTTAGTGAAAAAAAACTATGACAAAAAAATTATTTTGGTAAATAAAATTCGGGTTAAAAAATATTTTTCCGATTTTGACCTATTGTAGGTCCAAATTACTATAGTTTCACAGAAACCGTTATTAGAATATGCTCTTTTAAGTGACCAGTGAATAGGGTTGTCATTCTAATAGTCTAGGAAGAATATATATTTTTTATTCGAATGAAGTAATTTTTTCAATTTAGAAAAAAAATAAAAATTATTCGATAATTAATTATCGATTAGTTGATTAAAATTTTTCAAAAATTTAGGCAAAACTATCTCAAGTTTAAGACTAAATTTTATTAGAAACTGCTTTCTACATTAATTTTCCAATCGTTCGAATAATCGAGGAAATTTAAAAATTAATCAATCACTCGAATAATAATAAAAATATAAACATTTATTCGATATAATATAAATGACAACCCCAGTTATACGCATTTGAAAATTACAATTTCACAATATCGAATTAATTTCAATAAATAATAAAAGAAAAGAATATGAAAAATGTTTCAAAACAATGAGGAAAATGGAAAATTACACTCTAATTTTTTTACACTTTAAATGAAATTCACTTCTTTAAAAAACTTTTTTTTTAAATTTTTAAAATTTTTTTTTTCAAAATTTAAAAAAAAATACCAAATTTTTTTTAAAAAAAAAATTAATTTATTAGTGAAAAAAAACTATGACAAAAACATTTTTTTTAGTAAATAAAATTCGGGTTAAAAATATTTTTCCGATTTTGACCAATTTCAATAAATAATAAATAAGAAAAGCATACGAAAAACGTTTCAAAACAATGAGGGTATTCATTTCAGAAAAACTGGAAAATTAAACTCAAATTTTTTTACACTTTAAATGAAAAAACTTTTTTTTGAAAATTTTAAAATTTTTTTTTTTTAAAATTTAAAAAAAAAATAGCAAATTTTTTGAAAATTTTGAAAAAAAAAAATTTTAATTTATTAGTGAAAAGAAACCATGACAAAAACATTTTTTTTGGTAAATAAAATTCGGATTAAAAAATATGTTTCCGATTTTGACCATTTTCAATTAATAATAAATAAGAAAAGCATATGAAAAGTGTTTCAAAACAATGAGGATATTCATTTCAGAAAAAATGGAAAATTACACTTTAAATGAAAGAGTGAAGTAAAAAACTTTTTTTGGAAAATTTTTAAATTTTTTTTTCAAAATTTAAAAAAGAAATTCCAAATTTTTTTTAAATTTTTAAAAAAAAAGTATTTTATTTATTAGAAACCATGACAAAAACATTTTTTTGGTAAATAAAATTCTGGTTAAAAAAATATTTTTCCGATTTGACCATTTTCAATAAATAATAAATAAGAAAAGCATATGAAAAGTGTTTCAAAACAATGAGGATATTCATTTCAGAAAAAAATGGAAAATTACACACTCATTTTTTACACTTTAAATGAAAGAAGTGAAGTAAAAAACTTTTTTTTGAAAATTTTTAAATTTTTTTTTCAAAATTTAAAAAAAAAAATCCAAATTTTTTTAAATCTCTTAAAAAAAAATTTTAATTTATTAGTGAAAAAAAACTATGACAAAAACATTTTTTTTGGTAAATAAAATTCGGGTTAAAAACTATTTTTCCGATTTTGACCAATTTCAACAAATAATAAATAAGAAACGCATATGAAAAATGTTTCAAAACAATGAGGGTATTCATTTCAGAAAAATGGCAAATTACACTCTATTTTTTTTTACACATTTAATGAATGAAGTGAAGTGAAGTAAAAACTTTTTTTGGAAAATTTTTAATTTTTTTTTTCAAAATTTAAAAAAAAAATCCAAACTTTTTTTTAAATTTTTTAAAAAAAAAATTTAATTTATTAGTGAAAAAAAAACTATGACAAAAACATTTTTTTGGTAAATAAAATTCGGGTAAAAAAAATATTTTTCCGATTTTGACCATTTCAATAAATAATAAATAAGAAAAGCATATGAAAAGTGTTTCAAAACAATGAGGATATTCATTTCAGAAAAAATGGAAAATTACACTCTATTTTTTTACACATTTAATGAATGAAGTGAAGTAAAAAACTTTTTTGAAAATTTTTAAATTTTTTTTTTTTCAAAATTTAAAAAAAAAATCCAATTTTTTTTTTAAATTTAAAAAAAAAAAAATTTATTTATTAGTGAAAAAAAAACTATGACAAAAACATTTTTTTGGTAAATAAAATTCGGGTTAAAAAATATTTTTCCGATTTTGACCTACTGTAGGTCCAAATTACCAATTGACTTTGAAATATCTATCATTAGAAAAATAGGCGAAATGTGGGATTGGGATTCTTTTTCCACAAATATGAATTCAGTTTCATCGATTCTCCAAATTTTGTATTAGTGGTAAATCAATAATTTAGAACGAAATACTCAAAAATACTGCATGCTCAAAATGGACGATTTCCCAAAAAGTTATAAAATCCGATCTGTTCTGTTTTAAATAGTAAGTATATATAAGATCCAGCGAAATTTAATATGACAATATTTTTGAACCCGAAATTTTTGATTTCAGCAATTTTTAGCTTTATTAAATCAAAAATTTAGAACTCCAAAAAGGTTATAAAATCCAATCTGTTCTATTTTAAATAGTAATTATCGTATTATCACCATTTTAAAATCAGGCCCACTGTGATACGTGTCACAAAATATTATCCCAAAACAAGCAAACAGTCATGCAATGTTCTATATTGCAAAAAGTTCATTAAACGTTATAGTTTATTAAAAATTCCTATTTTTTATATTAATTTAAAATACTTCAATCTAAAGCAAATAAAAAAAATGTATGTGAACATATGTTAAAACTACAATTTGATGACGTTGTCGCTTTAATGTCTAGGCAAAAACAATTTCAGCTTTAATGGCTCAAATTAATTGAAATCGTTTTGTATATTAAAAAAGTTTGTTAATTTTTTTATAAAATGTCTAAAATGCTTAAACTGCAATTTTATTATTGACAAACAATTAATATGATGTCAAACAATTTCGTTTTATAAAAACTGTTTATTTACTTTTATAAAAATTGAGTCATTGACATGGAAACAAATTTTCTTTTTTTTTTTATTTTAACTCAGCAAAAAAATAAAAGTGTTTTTTACCAATAAGAAAAAAAAAAACTACAAATATCATACGATGATCATCTGTTATATGTGTAAATCAGAAATATTTTGCAGTTCTGCATTTCAGTATTAATTGTGGGTCAAGATTTTATAGAACAATTGCGATAGTTAGGTACTGCATAGTACAATTTGGATTTACGATGAAGAAAATGCAAACTAATTGATTTTGTTGAAATTTATAAACAAAGTAGGTTTCTAGATTTACATTATTCAGATATTCAAAATAAGGTGACACGTAGTTGATGATGATCACCGCAATCATTTCAACATTATTACAAATTGTTTAACAATATTATGGTCACTGTAGTTTTTATATGATTGCTGCAATCATAACATGATTGCAGCAATCATATGTTAGTAATAATTAGATGAATTATACCATAGGGTAGAATTGGAGACGCAACTGAGAGCAAGCTGAGAGTAAAAATAACTACTCTCTCCCAAATTTAATGGCTGACCAAACAATAAAATACACTGGTTTACCATAATCTGAGAGCAACGTATTACGATATAATGATTCATCAAGAACATGGTTGCCACAAACATATAATTCATTGCTACAATCATATGTATGATTACTGCAATCATGTGAATCGTAACTTTAACATTACAGTTACCATAATATTGTTAAAAAACCTGTAATAATGTTGAAATGAATTAAAAAAAATGATCGAGCTGAATTAAAAAAATAAATAAATAAACCTAAATATCTCTTGAACTAAAAGAGATAACTTACATATATTTGCATATATTTTGTAGATCTTCTTATGGACTATTTTCATTTTAAAGTTCAGCTCATTCGGATCATACTTGGATTTTTGGAGATATTTTTAAAAAATGTGAGACCCGATATGGCGTGTAATTTTGCTAATTAAGCGTAAAGGGCTCTATTTACAACTTTTGTGTCTTTGGTGACCCCCAATGAAATTTTACGGCAAAAAGTTTCGTAGAATATTTTAATCCTTAAACGTCCTTTTTGAAAGGACTTTTTTCGATTTTCTCGAAAAAGGGGTAAAATTGACCCCTAAAGAGAGGAGATAGGGGGTTAAGATCTTCCACAAAAATGATCCCCATAAAATTCCACAATATAACTCTGACAATAAGAATTCTCTCAGATATTAACTTACAACATTTTTTTCAGTTAGTATAATGCTACCTTCGATCAAAAAATTAAAACTTTGACCCACTGTAAAATAAAATTCAGACCAGCTATAAGTTTATTCTACAAAAATGATCTACTCAACATGCCCTTTCAGATTTATGGGGACGCTAGTCTGTTTCAAAAATGCTGTTGGACAGTGCTATTAAAAATTTTTATTTAGTACTTAAATTACATATTCAATAATTAAGTGCCACTGTAATATATTTGTATTATTAATATTTCCTCCTAATAATTACAATATCAATCTTAATTCTTTATTCTTTGTTGTCATTATATTTCTAATCAAGATGTTGCAATTTTTAATTGTTTCATATTTAAATAAATTTTGTATTGTCAACTACTCGTAAATGCTATACAACCAATATTTAAATAATTAATAGTCATTTGTTTAATAAAAATCTATTAATTATAGCCTGCAAAGTTATAGTAAATTCAACACGTGTAAACAGTTCTGCATCTTATGTAAATATTTATTTATTTAATTCACACTTTGATTTGTTTTATTAGTTTTTATTACACTAATTACCACAGCTACAACAAACAATAATAATTAACAATTATATTTGAATTGATTGCATTTCAATTGATTTCGAGATTTCTACGTAATCATCATCATCATCATCCAATCAACCAACACAGATTGCTAAATTATTAATAAAAGAAATCACAAAAAAACTAATATATTTATATTTAGTTTTTCTACTTGTAATATGTTTGAGTAGCAGCTAAAGTACAAAGTTCTTAGTCTTTGTTTTAATTCAAATTAATACAATTTTAATAATGGACAATTGAATTAATTAATGAATTGTATTCCTTAAGATCTGCACAAACAAAGGCACGTCTGCGTAATATCTTATTTATAATAAATGAAAACTATAAAGGGTAAAGAAAGGGTAAATTTGTTAGCAGTATATTTTCAAAACTACTCCATTTGAAACAAGTGCGAGAGCTAATTCGGCTGTGCCGAATCTTATACACCCTTCAGCAAATTATACTTCAAAATACAAATTTCAAATATTTTTAGGTAAACAAAATTAATTTTTTTTCCAGTTGTTTTTTTTTCATTTTTTGCAAAAAAAAATTTTCGAATTGTTATTTTAAAATTTTAAAATAAATTTTAAATTTTTTTTAAATTTTAAAAAAAAATTTTTGGTTTTTTAAATTTTTTTTTTGGTGAAAAAAAAAATTCAGGTTAAAAAATATTTTTTCCGATTTTGACCCATTGTAGGTCGGTCCAACTTAATATGGTCTTATATACGTCGTTGCAAAGGTCTTTGAAATATCTATCATTAGATATCCATATTGTCTATATTAATGACTTAGAAATCCAGATATAGGTCAAAAACATGTAGAAACAAAATCGAGGTTGTCCTGATTTTTTCCTCATATCTCAGCCATTTGTGGACCGATTTTGCTGATTTTAAATAGGAAACTTCTCGAAAGCATGTCTGACAGAAGTATTGAAGATTTGGATCCCGAAGATATCTGGGGTCTTCAGAAAATTGATTTCAACAGACGGACCGACATCGCTTAATCGACTCCGCTATCTATTATCTATTCTCATTAAGGTGAAGGGTATAAAATAAGCTGACAGGTGTTTGGTACTTTTTCCAAATTCGTACCATTTAGGGGCGAAAATGGATAAACACTGTATTTTGTTTCGTTTTTGGCACCTCATGTATCTTTCAAACTAATAAACATAGAAACAAATTTTAAAACGTATTCTTTACATATCAATAATTTGTTTGGTACTTTTTTTAAATTAGAACCATTAAGCGATAAAAATTGTGTTTAGTTTTGGTACTTTTTTCATGAAATTAGTTTTTTTCTATAAATTTACATAGACAGAACTTTATTTGAATAGAATTTTACCACCGCAATGGGGATAGAAAAAAGGTACCAAAAAAGGGGTAAAAACGGGAAATTGCATTTTAATTGAAATTACTAAGCCAATTTTGATCATTTTTTTAAACATTTGTTCGTGGATTCAAACAAAAATTAACTAACAGAGTGTTATTTGGAACTCGAGTGCCAAGGTGTATTTTGGGCGAAATCCGGGTAAACAGTTTGGTACTTTTTTTAAAACATATTTTTTCTTGAGCCCATTAACACAGATTATACTCGTTTGAGAAATGTCTGTATCACAAATATTTTTGACAAAGTGGAGTATTTTTTTTTAAATTTCAAAGGAGGAGAAGAAGAGAAATTGGTACTTTTCTCCTAATGGTACTTTTTTTAATATTTTAAATAATTTAACTTATCGACATAACAAAGTTTGCTGATATGTATCTGAGTGAAGTTAGAGCTAGGAATATGGGATAATATTTAGGTACCAAAATGTGAGAACTGAACTATAGGTACTTTTTTGTTCTTCTAATGGTACTTTTTTTAATTTTTTTTAATAATGAACCAAGAAATATGAAATTAAATAGATATGGTCCTAAGTACTTTTGGTACTTTTTCGTTCTTCTAATGGTACTTTTTTGAATTTTTTTTTAATAATGAACCTAGAAATATGAAATTAAATAGATATGGTTCTAAGTACTTTTGGTACTTTTTGAAAACAATTTTAATAATGAACCTGAAATCATGAAATTACGGACATATGATCCTGAATAAGTTGATCCGCAAAAGGTATATTTAGTGGTACTTTTTCTTCTTCTAATGGTACTTTTTGAATTTTCTTCAATAGAAAGACTTTATCGTACTTTTTTTTTATTATAATAGTACTTTATGTGTTTTGTTCATTAATGAAACCAGAAGCATGAAATAAAGCTTATATGGATTCGATTGAGTAGTAAATTCACAAGTGGTGGCCTTATGGTACTTTTTTCTTTATTCTTATGGTACTTTTTAAATTTTGTATAACAATGGACCTAGAAACATGATATTAAGCATATATGGTCGTAAGTGAGAGAGAATTCAAGGAGGAGGACTTTTGCTACCTTTTCTTTATTCGAATGTAACTTTTTGTATTCTCTTTACCAATGAACATAAAAACATGAAATAAAGCTTATATGGACCTGAGCGAATGGGAAACCACAAGTGGGAGTTTATGGTACTTTTTCATTATTTTAATTGTAATTTTTGAATTCTTTTTATAATAATGGACCTAGAAAAATGAAATTAAATAGAAATCAGAGGTATTAAATGTACAAATGTATTATGTACAAACGTTATTTGCTAATCAAATAATACTTTTTTAATTGTTTAATTGATATACTTTTATTATAGTATCAAAATATATTTTAGTATCAAAATAATATTCTAGTTGCTAAGATTCTCTACATTTCTTATTACAGAATATAAATATAGTCTATATTTATATAGAATACTAAAAAATATATATTTAACTTACCAAGGAAATAAGTCTATCTCTTACTACATGAAATTAATGCAAACTGCAATCGCAATCTTAATTAGTTCATGTTTAGACTACTGAAATGTCAAATACTGTCAGCTGTCATTTTGACATCAACCAAATGGCGCTTGATTTTAATTTCATATGTATAACATCTCCTTCTAACAATAAGAATCTTTAAATAATATACAATATTTATACTGGTACGTGCGCGTATTTATTTACAGAACATAAATAAATTGCTTGTACATCACATCACTCAACATTTATAAACTTACATACATGTACTTGGATAATTGGGTATGTTAAAGCCAGAAAACTATTACTAACCCAGTAGTAATTGTCACTAATGTCTGATCACTTGGCTGACTCCACTTTATATATAATATTTTGGTTCTCTTAGTAGTGCAGAGAGAATTCAATTGGTTACTTTATACATTTGATATAATCTAGCGCGAAGACAATTGTCACCTAATTGTCCCTAAGTAATCTAGAGTGTAGTCACTTTAGACGGTTATTTTTTACTGCAACTTTTTGTTGATATACATAATTCTCATGCAGTTTGTATTATTTTTGCTTAAGCATACTGAGATGCCATGTAACCTAGGGTGAAATCAATTGTCACTTTAGTGTCTCTAAGTAATCAAGAGTGTAGTCACTTTAAATGTTTTTTTTTCTACTGCACTTTAGAAAGTAGTTGTACCCAAAAATGTAATTGTAAAAGTATCATTGTAATCAGAAAGGGTCAAAGTAAATAGTCTAGTATCTAGTTATGTAGCTAATTGGCACCCTAAATGATAGGTGAAATAACTAGTTCGGTACAGTCTCCTAGAACTGCTGGGAAACTACATCTTACCTCTAGAATACTAAATACTCTTACGTCTAAGATGTTAAGCGAAAAATCAAGTAAATAAATCATTTAGCCATTTATGGTGGTGATACGCCAATACCAACTCTACAAATCAATCATAAGAAAAGCATATAATTTATTTATATCATGACATTAAAATGCCACGAAAGTTTTTTTAACACCAATATACGGGTTTGTATATATGTATCTGTGTCGGAATATGCATTTGTATTGTGATTTCTAACACCTTTAGATCACTGCAATCATGTGTGTTCATCTGTCTGTCTATCTGTGTTTCTATTAATAATGCAAATCAAATGCTTAAATGTTGTTGCTTTGACTCACGTGCCAAAAACCAAACAACAGATGCTGGAGCCACAGAGTCACAGAAAAATCGCATTTGTTACAAAAGATAACAACGACAGAGATTTTAATAGATTTCAACATATAAAAAATTGCAGCAAAAACTGCAAGTGCATATTTAATGCAGTATGTAGTTAACATGCTGGTTTTAAGCTGACGTTTTTTTTTTTTTTTTGAATTCAAGTTAAATGTAAAGCAAATACAACACACCTTATAATGGTCACGATATAAGGTTAAACAACGTCATGTAATAATTTTTTTATTACAATTTCAAATTTTAGGTTTTTTTTGTTTGCCATAATTTATGCTAAATGTTGTAAAATTATGCAATTAAGTATGACAATAATTTAAATCTTTAATTTGATTTCAATTTCAACTTTAAATGAATGTGTTTTATTTCTAGTTACATGTTAACAATTTGTTTGTGCCAACAACGCGTCATATGCGGGAAGTTTTGCTTTACTTCATTAATTTGAAAGTACCGCTGAAGCACACCAATTGCTCACAGCTTATGGTGAATGTAAGAGAGATGGTTTATGCGGTTCAGAAGTAGTGATTATGACTCAGAAGGCAATGATTGCCCCAAAGTCAAATATCCATGGCAAAGTCAAATATCCAAGGTAGTGATCTGTATTTAGTGGGAGAAAGGGTCCTAAAAATTTAAAAATTTAAATTTTTAAGTCATTTACCCAATATATAAGGTAAGAATTAACAAGATATTTTATAGTCTAGCTAAAACTATAATTTTTTGAATATTTTAGGACACTAAATACATAATTTTGAGCTTATACTTAACCAGCTAATGGTTGATGTTAATCATGACAAAATTCTTTAAAACAAGCAAAAAAATAACTCCTAATTGATTTGCAAATTAAGCTGCTTTATGTCTTAACCCACGCTGTAAATTATGTAAATTGATGTTTGCTACTTTTTGTTTATTTTAAACCAATAACTTTAGGGTGGCTGCATTTCTAGCACCAGCAGTTAGGGAGCTGGATCAAATTAATTTTTTTAGATCAACTGGTTTTCGAGTTTTTATTTCTTCAAAATATGCAATTTGATGCTGGAATTTTGAAAAAAAAGTTGAAATAAATCTGTAATTTCTAAACTGATTTTAATAACATCGATTTTTAGTATAAACAAGTAAGAAAGTATGGTCGGTCAAGCCCGACCATATAATACCCTACACTAAGTAAAAGAGCAAAAACATTTTTCTTTTAAAATTTCAATAATTTATATTTTTGAGTGATTTTCGGAAGTGGGCCTTATATGGGGGCTATGACCAATTATGGACCGATCACCATGAAATTAGGTCGTGTGATTTATGTCTATATTAAAGTTAACTATGTTGAATTTTTTGTGTATACCAACATTTTTAAGCGATTTATGCACGTTAAAGTGATTTTCGGAAGCGGGCATATATGGGAGCTATGACTAATTATGGACCGATCGTAACAAAATTTGGTGACATGAATTTTGTGTATACAAAACTTATTTGGAGCGGAATTTGTGGAGATACATACATATATAAATTAAACATTTATGACCGATAAAGTCCAATTTCGGGAGGACATTTGTATGGGGGCTAGGTGAAATAATGGACCGATTTCAGCCAGTTTCAATAGGCTTGGTCCTTGGGCTGAGAAAATAAAATTGCGACCTGTACTCTGCGCACAAGGTTTACATGGACAGCCAGCCAGCCAGACGACCAGACGGACGAACGGACGGACATCGTTTAATCAACTCAGAAAGTGATTCTAAGTCGATCGGTATACTTTAAGGTGGGTGTTAGACTAATATTTTTGGCCGTTACAAACGTCTGCAAAAACGCATTATACCCTCCCCACTATGGTGGTGTAGGGTATAAAAACTCAAATATCGATCAAAAAGGTTTTAATTTTCAAGGACTATTTATATTTCAAATTTCAGATCATTCTGATCATAAATGGATTTTTGGAGATTTTTTAAAAAAAATGTGAGACTCAAGGTGGCGTGGAATTTTGTTAATTAATCGTAAATAGCATTATTTTCAACTTTGGTTACCCCCACTGAAATTTCCTGGCAATAATTATCGTGGAATATTATAGTCCTGAAATGTCCTATTTGAAAGAAATATTTTTTTAATTTTCTCAAAAAAAGTGTCAAATTGACCCCAAATGAGTGGAGTTAGAGGGTTAAGATCTTCCACAAAATTATCCCCATAAAATTCCACAATATAACTCTTCCACTAATTCCACAATTTTCTTACAACATTTTTTCATTTAGTATAATCCTCCCTTCGATCAAAAAATTTAAACTTTGACCCACTGTAAAAAAAAAAAAACTCAGACCAGCTGGACTATAAGGGTTTTCTACAAAAATTATCTACTCAACATGCGCTTTTAGAATTATAGGGTCGCTATTCTGTTCCAAAAATGATATTGGACAGTGTAATTAAAGAAAATATTTAAAAACAAGTAGAGAGCAATATTCGGCTATGCAAAATATTATATACTATAAAATTAAAATTTTAAATATTTTTAGGTAAACAAAATTTAAAAAAAGCCATAAGTGGGACATTTCATGTCAAATGAACCATCTTTTGAAATCGATGTCTTTCAATAGTATTGTATAGTAATGCAGAAACAATTTTTCAAGAAGATCGGTGGAGAATTCACTGACTTAGAGGGTGTCAAAATTCCACATTTTGGTCAAGCAGGTGGTTTTTCTTATCCATGTAACTTTTTACCTATTGTTCTTAGCAAAATGTGCCCCAAATAGTTTAGATAGCTCTTTCTTCAATCTTTCGAAAAAAATATTTAAAAAAAAAAAAAAAATTTAATATTTTTTTCCGAAATCAAAATGTTTATTGACTTTTTTCAAAATGGGCCCTTTTTTCTTAAAATAAAGCTTACATATTTACCTTGAAGGCCCATTTGGTCACTTAGTGGGATTCTAGGTCGATATCTATCAAAATAAATGTTTTGTAACTCAAAACATACAATTTTTGACTTTTTTTGGAAAAATCAAAAACTTTTTTTTTTCAAAATAGACCCCTTTTTTAATTTGTTGCTTAAAAGAAAGCTTAGATCTATTCCTTTAAGACATATAAGGTCCCTTAGTGCGATGCGAGTGTAAAATCTATCAATATAAATATTTTGTAACTCAAGACAATTTGTGACTTTTTTTGCAAAATCGAACATTTTTTCAAAATGGGCCCTTATTAATTAATTTTTTTTTGTTCAAAAGAAAGCTTAGGGCTATTACTTTAGGACCTATTTGGACGCTTACTGGGATGCGAGTGGGATATCAAAATAAATGTTTTGTAACTCAAGATATAAATTTTTAGATTTTTTTTGGCGAAATCGAATGGGCCTTTTTTAAATTTTTTTTTTTTTTTGTTCAAAAGAATCGATTTTTTTTACCAAAAAAATTTATTCTGTTATAAAATATTTTTCACTAATAAATACAATTTTTTTTAAAAAATTTATAAAAAATAAATTTAAATTTTGTTTAAATAAAAATATTTTTATTTTAAAATATAATTTGGTGAAGGGTATATACGATTTGGCACAGCTGAATTTAGCTCTCTTGTTGTTATATTTTTCTTTTAGTTTTATTTCTCTATTTTATTAAATTTTTTAAAAGAATTTAGTGTTTAATTTATTAGTAAACAAAATTTTATGAAAAAAAAAATTGGTGAACAATAAATTCGGTTTAAAAAATATTTTTCGCGATTTTTAATTATTGTATGTACGACTTACTATTGCTTTATATATGTCGTTGCAAAGGTCTTTAAAATATCTATCATTGGATATCAATATAGTCTTTATTAATGACTTAATAATCCATACTAGCATAACCCGGTGCACTTCGCTACCCCCACCCTAGTAAAATTAAAAAAATATGAATGGATTTCTGATAAAACCTAACTACACAAACAAAATATTGAGAATCCCTCAATTACAGTTCACTTGATAATATTACAATTACAGTTCACTCCACTGATCTGATCCCACCCATTTTTAAATCTTTTATGTAAATATCAAGCTTTACTTTAACTTTTCTTTATAAGGGAGTGGTCATTCCTACTAAACCGATCATGCTTAGCTAAACTTCGAACAGTAATCAGGAATAAATTCGTTTTTAGCTATGGTAATAAATTGATTTATACAGAGTTTAAATACTTTTAGAATTATAGTTCTCCATATATTCAAAATTAATTATTTACTTTGTCTCACGACCACTAATGCAATCCCGACCATTATCAGCCAATCTATGTAAAATGATAAGAGAGCTATGCAGACAAAGTTTAAAGAACCTTGTCATTAATAATTTGTATGGCAGGTGACTCACCTCCTTTTCCGACCCCTTCCATTTTGGTTCCCCAGATATTCGAAATCAATATTTACTCTGTATGGGAGGTGCTACGATCTCTAATCTAATTCCGTCTATATTCAGCTAAACTCCACACAGTCAAAATAAATTAATTCGTAAAAAGTTTAAACACTTTTACAATTATAGTTCTCCAGATGTTCGAAATTAAATTTTTACTTTTTATTGGTGTGCCACGGCCACTATTCCAATCCCGAAAATTTTCAGTGAAACTATGCAAAATGATAGAAGAGATATTTAAAAAAATATTTAGAAATAACAATTTACTTTGTATGGGAGGTGACCATTTGTTCCGACCCGTCCCATTTTTGATTAAACTTCATGCAGTGATAAGAAATTGATTCGTATGAAGTTTGAAAACCGTCACAATTATAGTTCTGCACATATTCTAAAATAACTATTTACTTATGTACTATTACATATTTATTTATCATCATATATATAAACAGTTTTTAAATTTGTCAAAGGTTTATAAGAACAATTTTGAATGGAAATTTCGTTTTATAAACCTTTGATAAATTTAAAAATTGTTTATGTATATAAAAAAAACACCTTCAAAATATATTTTTAAGTGACTTTAAATTACTAAAGTCTTCTTCTTTGTTTTCTATAACAACTCTCACTTAAAACAGAGCGAAATCAATACTGTTTAATTGTTTCTCTTATTTATTTACAACAACAAATTGGACAAACAGGCATTGCTTTGTTTACTTTTTAGCTTAAGGTACATGTACACGTTTTTGCATATGTGTTAGTAACATCTTTAAATCCCTTTAAAATGGTATATTTTTTGCCCAAATTGAATGCATAATGTGAGTGTAAAAGGGGTCTAAAGAAATCGACATGCCTATTAAGTTTATGATATACATCAAAAATAGTTAAAAAATCGAGGTAGTCGGGGTTTTTTGCTTATATCTCAGCCAATTCTGGTCCGATTTTTACTTATTTAAATAGCAACCGAACAGGGACTATAGCGGATATATTGATGCAAGAATCAAGTATGTAAGTTATTGGGAGTCTTCGGAAAGTTGATTTCAACATACTGACGGACAAGGCTATATCGAATCCGCCATCTATAACGATCCAGAATATATACTTTATGGAGTCGCAAATGAAAACATACTTATATATACTCTATCAATCATGATAACTTTTTACTTGTGGGTATAAAAATTACATTTTCACTTTGTTAAAAAAAAATAGAATTGTATTACAGATTGCATTAGTAAAAACAATTTTACACAACATCAATGTTTCATAGACCATAGTATACCCTAATAAATTACAAAATTTAAGTTTTACAAAACAAAATCATAAAAATGTTTTACTAATATTGAGTTTATAAGTAAAATATAGAAAAAAACTTAACGGCCTAATTTGTACAACAAAAAAAAAATTAACACCATTAAGCAAGATCTGTTGTTTAAATTAATGCCACAAATTCAGCAGAAATGTAAACCACTAATTAAAAATTCACTTTTATTTAATTTTGTGTTTTAATTATTATAAAAAAAATAAAAATGAAAATGAAAACCACCACCCACAGCAGCAAAACACATATACACAATAAAATGCATATTAATTTCAAAAAGAAAATAGATTTCTTCAACAAAAAAAAAATAACACAAATTCAGACAAGTGAAACCAACATGTTGTAAATAAATATTTAAACAAATAGAAATATAAATAAATAAAACTAGAAAATATATAAATTACACTTACCACAATACCATTATAATGGAGCTTATGCTTCCGTGTTATATCAATAAACTGACCATCAGTGGTGGGGCGGTTGCTGCTGCTGCCACTGCTGCCTTTACTCTCACCCGCACTATGGGTTGAATAACTGTGATGATGTTGATGATGGTCATTTGGCGAATAATTGTTTTCAAAATCAACTGTATAACGATGTCGACCACCTTGTGGACTGTTGTCTACATCATTTGTAGCGGGAAGATTTGTGTTATTGTTGTTAACGTTAGCTGCATTTAAGGCAGAGCTGTTGGTTTTTGTGGCAGTGTTGATATCAGCATTGATGCTTGCCACAGAGAAATAAACACAATTGTAAAATAAACTTGTAATTAAAATACAAATTAAGCCACTAGGTGAACACATTATTATAAAATAAATACACTCAGTTCTTTACGTTAAACGTCGAAAGCAGAAGCAGAAATTTTTAGTTTTTAAAGACTTTTGTATATTTTTTTTATTGTTTTTATATGAATTTAGGCCATCATTTCACTCACACTTGAATACACTTTATTGGCCCATAATCTTCATTTTATTGTGGCTGCATTTATTTATTTGAAATCGTTTTAAAATTATCAAAATATTTGCACATTTTTTGGAGGTATTTCTGCACCGATTTTTTTTTCAAAATTGTGTTACATTGTTTTTTTATTTATTTTTAGTTTTGAAAAGTGAATGTACTGTGAAGAAAACTTTTTTTTGTTTTTTTTTCTCCCTAATCAATTTAATTTTAGTTTTAGTTTTATTTTCAAAATACCCACGCTTGCATGTTGTAGCTAAATTTAACGGCAGTTAATTATTTGTAAGTTTATGCACTAATTAATTGTTATATTTATTTAGTTTAGTTTTATAGTTGAGCTTTTATTTTATTTGATTTGAGTTTTTTATTTTAGTTAAGTTTCTTTAATTTTTCTTGTTTTTCTCTTTTACTTTTATTAATGTTAATGTTTTTTTTTTGGTTGTTTAAACAGAGTTGTACTTTTTGTATTATAATTTGATTTGATTAAATTGTTTACTGTTGAAATTCAGTTGTTGTTGGTTGGTTTGTTTATTTGTTGTTGTTGCTTTGCAAGAATAACGCTTGTTGCTCAAGTCTTTTGTTTTATTTCAAATACCATGAGTTTTCACCACCCTACAGCTGGCAATAGTAAAACATAATTTTATTATTTATACATTCTACAGTGAGTGGCAATATAATGATAACTATATTCCTTAATTTAATATTTCAGAGATAAATTCAAATTTACTATAGTAAATTTCGGCGATTTTAATCATATCACAAATTACAAATTTTACATTTTCAAATTTATTTTTAAAGGAAATTTATTATACACCAGCATAAAGAGTGATCCAGAAAAAACTTATATTAAATTAAATAAAACTTAAACCGTTCAATATAAAAATTCTCAAAAAAACGTAAATTTATTAAAATTTTGTAAAAATTCATAAAAATATTGACATATTACTCGGTATTTATAAGTTGCTTCCGTTACCTTTTTGGAAGAGGTGATCCACCTACGCTTAAAATCGGACATATCCTGTTATTTAATTATTTTTTACAAGAGCCCTATACCTTTCACAAGCCGAAGATCTGGACAGTTGAGTGGATTTGAATCCCTTGGTACAAAATTGCTATTATTGTTTGAATACCACTCAAGGGCCCTCAAGGACATAAAAATCCTGACCCGGAAGTTGTCAAAATTTCCAGTACAAAAGTTTTATCATCCATCACACAACAGGGTGTCGATTCTGGTTCTGTGAAACAGTGAAATGAAAAGTTTTTTTCATAGAGTTTCTGATTCTCGTTTAGTGAAAAAATGTAAATAAATTAAAATGTTTTCATATGAAAACAACAAGTTGAATAAAACAAATTGAAAGAACGAGAATCGCAATTTGTATAGTTGTGAAATGATAATATGAAAAGTTCTTATGAAAACGAAAATGAAAAGTTTTTTTTCATTTCACCGTTTCACAGAACCAGAATGGGGGTAGATTTTTTGTATTTGTATACCCTTTACCATGAGTGGCAAGGGTATATATAAATTTGTCATTCCGTTTGTAATTTCTACATTTTTCATTTGCGACCCCACAAAGTATATATATTCTGAATCGTTATAGATAGCGGAGTCGATATAGCCATGTTCGTCTGTCCGTCTGTATGTTTTAATCAACTTTCCATAGCCCCCAAATAACTTACATACACGAATGATACATCAATATCTCCGAAATTCTTCCGGCTCGGTTGCTCTTTAAAATCGAGAAAATCGGTCCACAAATGGCTGAGATATAAGGAAAAAACCAAGACAACCTCAATTTTTGACCCATATCTGGATTACTAAATCATTAATATAGACAATATGGATATTTAATGATAGATATTTCAAAGACCTGTGCAACGACGTATATAAGACCATAGTAAGTTGGACCTACAATAGGTCAAAATCGAAAAAAATATTTTTTAACCCGAATTTTTTTTTAACCAAAATTTTTTTTCACTAAAAACTAAAAAAAAATTTTTAAAATAAAAAAAAAAATTAAAAAACAATTTCGAAAAAACAACTGGAAAAAAATTTAAATTTTGTTTACCTAAAAATATTTAAAATTTTTATTTTAAAGTATAATTTGGTGAAGGGTATATAAGATTCGGCACAGCCGAATATAGCTCTCTTACTTGTTTTTTAATAAAATTTTACCTCATTTTTTCGCTGGTTCTTTTACTTCTAAGTTTTTTATTGCTTTGCGATCTGGAGCTTTCGGAAGTTTATACGACTTCAACCCAGCATCAGCTTTTACTCTGCACACAAAAGAATCAGAGTATTTTACTTTACGAGCTGCTTTTCTGATAGAAGTGTTCTGTGCTCTTCGAAAGAGTTTGTTTTACCAATACCTGTTAGACCTTTTTTTCTTCCATGTCTTCATATACTGTTTAATGGCTTTTGAAATAGTGTGATGTTGAATCTTCAAATCTTTTCATATTTTTCTGAAGGTCCTCGTACTTTTTTTCGGTGACCATTTTGACCGAAATAACAGTTGAATATTAATGATTTAGAAAAGACAATTAAAAGCTATCGTGATTAAAAAATAATAATTTGTTGGGCCAAGTATAAGTTTTGGCTGGAATAGTGCGTATACGATTTTTCTGACTCAATCTTTATATAAGTTTGTCATTCGGTTTGTAACTTTGAGAAATATTCATCTGTCTGTGTAAAACACTTTCACGTCCAAAATACATAAACGAAATTACAATTTTTCTAAGACGGTTGGTATTGAAAAAAAATATAATTAGTAGAACCAGAGTTATGGACCGAAATGAAACACAACCTCCAAAAATGTGGATAATTCTCACATCAAATTTTGCACTCGTTATTCATATGATAAAAGGAGAAATTCTATTGAAAATAGTAATAATTGTTCTACGATTTCCACAAGTCCCCATACAAATTTCTTCACGGAATATGGCTTTATGATACATAAATGAAAAAAACTCTTTAATTCGCATAAACCTTATAAAAATAGCGTTATTAAGTAAAAATTTGACTTAACCCACATACCGCTGTACCGAATTTGAACCAACTTTTTACACAGGTCAGTAAATTTAATAATATAAGGTCCATCTCCGAAAATCAGTACTCAAAATTTTTTTATAAATACCTCCATCAGTTTGAAATTCGGGACAACTAATCTCTGTATATAGGAAATTGTACTGGATTTAATGAAGATTGGTAATAGCTCTCAAGGACCTCTACCGAAAAACACATTAACCTCTATAAATAATATTTGAAATATATCGATATCGAACTATTGAAAAATTGTATTCATACTAAAATTGTAAATCATACTACTGGATTTTGTGAATATTAGTCCATATTTAAACATAGCCCCTATACAAGGTCCAATTCCGAAAATTACTTAAATACTCAAATCTACACGCAGAGAAAAAATATAATTGGGCATGGTTACTGTAACCATTTCAATATTGTTACAAGTTTTTTAACTATATTATAGTTACAGTAACCATTTACATGATTGTGGTAACCATAATATGGTTAATTTACGATTCACATGATTGTATCAACCATATATATGGTCACAGTAAACAAATATATGATTGTGACAACCATTCATATGATGAAGGACTTATCATATTATGTTGCTCTCGGCTTAAGGCTTATCATAATCTGAGAACAACATATTATGATAAAATTATTCATCATAAATATGGTTGCCACAAACATATATTTGTTTACTGTAACCATATATATGGTTGATACAATCATGTGCATCATAAATTAACCATATTATGGTTACCTCAATCATGTAAATGGTTACTGTGACTATAATATTGTTAAAAATCTTGTAACACTATTTAAATCAGTGTTTAAAAAGCTACGATAACTAACACATTTTTAACTGTTGCTACAACTACTGCTTCAAAAAAGTGTATGTAGCGGTAGCAGTAGCATTTGTCTTTTTTCGTTTTCTTGTTTTTTTAAAACTACTGCTACCTTCAAAATATAAAACTCTTAACAGAGCAGTAGTAATAAAACATGAATTGTAAATGGAGTAGTAGTATAAAAATACAAATCATTGCTACTGCTCTATATCGAGTTTTAATTTTTAAGGTAGCAGTTAAGTAGCAGTTGATGCAGCATTTAAGGTAGCAATAAAAGTAGTCAAAAAAGAAAATCTTCAGTCATAACACCAAAATTGACAGAATTAAACAATGTGTGTTGATTTTGTTTTGAGAGAGTTTGAAAGAATTATTCGTTTTTATTCGTCTCAGATGTTCGTGTTGCTAACAGAAAGATCGTGTTTTCGGTGTGTATAACAAAACAGCCGAACTTTTGTTTACAACACGACCAACTTACACAAATATACATTCACAACAACAACACATAATATACTTTTATAGCTGAAGATTTTTATTTTTTAATTATTTTATTGCTACCTCAACTGCTACTTAACTGCTACTTCTTCTACTACCTCAACCTACCATTTATATTACTACTAAATTTTAAAAGTAGCAGAATTAATAAAAAACTAATGACTGCTACATCAAAACTTTTTCTTTTTTAGAAAATAAATTCCTCTGCTACTTTAAAATTTTTCTTTTATTAGTACTACTACAACTACTGCTACCAAAATGTGAAGGTAGCAGTAGTAGTAATTATTGACTCCGAGTTTTTATTAATTTTTTAACTAGACTACTTGTGTTTTTTCGTTGCTACTGCTACTTGTAGTCTAGTTTTTTAAACACTGATTTAAATGGTTACAGTAACCATGCCCAATTATATTTTTTCTCTGCGTGTAAATACCTATATCAGGTTAAAAATCAACATAACTAATCCTTGTTTTTATAAAAATTACTGTACCGAATCTTAAGAAGATTGGCTTGTAATTGGTCATAGTTCCCCTATAAGAACCACTTTCGAAAAACCCAACCTAAATAAATAACCCAAAATAAATATATCGACATCGAACTTTTATGCAGATCAATTATTTTTTATTCAAAAATCATCTAAGGTCCACTTGCGAGTATCACTATAAGACCCATAAAAATCTTAAAAATTGGTCTAAAATACATATAAAACTCGTTACAATAGTTTATGATTCGTCACAGACGAATATAGTTCTCTAACCCTCTAGAGTGCCTCAAGGCATGTATTACAAAACATCAATTATCTCAAAACTGTAACTTTAATTACAAATTTGTTAACATTTTCCTCGAAAGTTGAAATGCATTCCGACTTTTAGTTTTTGTTCTGTCAGCTGTTTTGTGAGTGTCATAATTTTAGCACGTGAAAAAAATATTTCTTAGCTTATTTTCTAATAGATTTTTGAGGGTATAAAACTAAATATATTTTTTTATAGTTATTATAGATAAATTTAGATAAAACTTGGTTAAACTCAACATAAAAGACTTGAGTTGTGTTAAAAATTTCAGTAAAGTAGGGTTAGCATCATGTCAGTATTTCCCTAAGAAAATACACTCTTCTTCAAATTCTTGTCTATGCCTTAATACAATAAACATAGGTATAATTAATAAGTTTTTATTTTCAAAATATTTCTGCCAGTATGCAGTTGACAAATCTGCAATGAAACAGTCGATTTAAAAGTTTCGCATTACATTTTATCCACGATTAACATGAACATGCATATTGCATGTACAACATAGATTAAATATTACCCGTAATTTACAATACGATGTGTCTACATATTTAACTACATTTGCAAACATCTAATAGTAAAGTGCGGTTAACTAACATTGTTTTATATTTATGTTACAATTTAAGGTTTTGAATCCAACACCATTACTTCAATCATTTTCTAACAGCTATAAAACTAATAATAATAAAAAGAAAACGGAATTTTTCTTGTTTAACACTTAGGGTTTCTTATTGGGAAATTTTTCCCGGGAATTCTCTGAACAGATAAAACAGGTTGAAATAGAAAACAAGTAAGAAAGTATAGTAGGTCAAGCCCGACCAGAGTAAATGAGCAAAAACCTTTTTCTCTTAAAATTTCAATAAATTTATTTTCGTGAATGATTTTCGGAAGTGGGCCTTATATGGCAGCCCACTATCCAGCCAGACGGACGGACATCGTTAAATCGGTTCAGATAGTGATTGTGAGTCGTTCTTTGTGCTTTAAGGTGGGCCTTAGACTAATAGTTTGGACATTTTATAACGAATTTATTATTTTATTCATTTATTTGAAAAATTTAACTGGTTTTTTAAAAAAATACCCGGGAATAAGCAAATTTGTTTAAATATTTCCCTGTAATGAAATAAGTCCGGAAATTAGAAACCCTATTTACACTGCTGATAAGTACAACAATGTTTTCGTTTTATAACTGTTTTTGACTTTCTATTCAAGGTGGGCCACAAATACTATTTCACACATCTAGATACTTCCGAATTGATGGCCATGTTATCAATACCAATATGTCAAACTTGTCATTTAGCGGTTGAGCATTATTCAGGTAACATAAGCATTAAATGGGATTTATTATTATTATTAGTTTTCTTCGATGAGAAAAATATGTTTTTCATCTTCAAAAGAAAGCATTACAATAAACTTAATTATGCTAAATGAGGATTAAAAACGTAAATTTTAAAAGTTGTTATCCATAATAAGGCAACTTTTATAATATGCTACTTTTAATCTTCATTTAGCATTTATTAGAATTGAAATTTCTTTTATATATTGTTAAAAAGTAGCATTAACAATTTAAATTTAACGGTCTGTAACGGCTGCTTGCAACATTCATCATGTTTATAAACATTTCCAGTGTTCGAAACTTCTACTTATCAACAATGTTGATAACACCCTGTTATTAACATTGTTTGTAAGTGTAACAACATTAACTATTAAGGCTGCTAACATTAACATAGCTGCTAGAAATACAATAGATTATAATTTGTCCATTAAATAGATAATTCATGAAACTACTAGAAGATGCCACCGTATATATAAATAGTAACAGCAGGTTGCAGTCAGTCAGTGTATTATAGGCGCTGTTAGACTTAACATCAACTGTGTTCTTGTACATTATAACGTGTGTTTTTAAAGCCATGGTAGGCGTTCATATTGTTCAGGTTACGATGATTTTCGTCAAACAACCCGAATGTGAACAAAAGAGCGTAAAAATACACACATTTCATTCAGTTTCTTGATGTTGTTGTGAATATTTTATTCTTTATCCAAAAGAGCACACAAATTAAATGCCTATTTTTGCCTACCAATGTTTTAAAGTGTGTGTATTAAAAGAGAGACTACTAAAATGCTTTTATTTTCAATTAAAATAATGCGGTTTATTTAAAGGAAATAAACCACAGTTTTTAAAAGGTAAAAAAGTGACAATATATTTTAAAAAACATTTTGAAAATCTAAAATTTGAAATTTTATAATTTTATTTTTGAATAATGTAATGAAATATAAAAGCTTTTTTCAATATTTAATTTGATTTTTTTTCTTCAAATTTTTTAGATGACGGAGAACAATCTTAGACCTTGGGATCATCGAAAATCGAAACAAGTAAGAGAGCTATATTTGACTGTGCCGAATCTTATATACCCTTCACCAAATTATACTTTAAAATAAATGTTTTAAATAATTTTTATTTTTATTTAAATTTTTTTTTTTAATTTTCTATTGAAAAAAAATTATTAATGAAAACAAATTCTTTTTTGGTGAAAAAAAATTGGGGTTAAAAAATATTTTGACCCATTGCAGGTCCGACTTACTCTGGCATTATATACGTCTTTTCAAAGGTCTTTGAAATATCTATCATTATATATCCATATTGTCTATATTAATAACTTAGTGATCCAGATATAGATCAAAAATCGAGGTAGTCCTGTTTTTTTTATTTAAATAGCAACTGAACCGGGATTATAGAGTATATATTGATGTATGAATCATGTATGTAAGTTATTTGGGTTATACGATAGGATCTAGAGGGAATGACGTGGAGGGATGAAATTTACCAAAAATATTCTCTGTTGATCAGAAAAAGTTTAAAACAAAATGTTAGTCTGTTCAATGTTTAAAAGCAATAAACCCACGATAGTAGAACCCAAGATGTATTTGCCAGGTGATAGCGTAACTATAACAATTACAACATACAAGATTTTAATATTTTAAAGTGCCAAAAAAACTATTTCATTTTAAAAAGTGTGTTTTTGTGAATTTTGTTTTTGACATTTCAGAAGGTAAACATGAGTAGAGCAAAAAACAGTCAGCTGGCGTTAAGCTGCCACCTGGTTAAATACGCCTTGGTAGAACCGGTAAATAGTTTTAAACAAAATATATTTTTGCCTAAATATTAATGATGGCGCCGCCACTTGTCCTCTTTTTACGGAAATTTCAATTGTTGTGACGAGAACTTTAAGCGATATTCTTCTATTCTATTTGTAAATATGTTACCATTTATTTTTCAATTATTTCCAATGCAGCTTACATAGATGACAACTAGATAGGGAACTGAGGAACAGTGGTGTAGAAAAAAATAGGGATAGGGAACTTATAAGAGCAAGTGCAAACACGAAGTGCTGTTGAGTTTAAGTTTTGAATTTGGACCTCATGGGTCCACAAGGGGCACTTGCAGGGATCCCCAAAGTAGGACACCTCGGGTATGTTAAATTTTTAAAACGATCCTTCGTTTGTGTTCCGATTTCTAATTAATTAGGGGAAACTTAGCATCTCACAGAGAATTTACTGTTATTTTCATTCATAAAAATGTTTAATTATGAATTTCCATGTTAGGTAAATTCTCTGCAAGATGTTAAGTTTTCCCTTATTAATTTGCCACGTAAAAAAACACAAGGTAGACATGTTATATATTGATGGATAGGGAATTTTATGTATTTTTCAAAAATACATATAACTTTTGACAATTAACAAATTCATGGAATACTTTTTTGAAAAAATTTACATTAATATGCTTTTTATTGAGTTTTTGTAAAGATAAACATTTTTCAAATTTGAATTAAATTTTTATTTATGAATATTTGTTAATGAAATTTTACAGTTATATAAATTTTTCTATTGCAAACAAATTTTGAAATTTGTTATCAGGAATTCCCAAAAAAATTTTGAAAAATCCAATAAATGTGAATTTTTACAAGGGTCCGGGTTATAGGAACCCTCTACAAAATAATTAAGAACATATTGGGCCATCTAAAATCTGTTACTATATTTTGATATCGACATGCGATTTGAGAATTTTGGCCCTAAAGTTGAATTTTAAATAAAAAATATGCTTTTTTTTGGGTGAGCCTGGTCCCATCGCGATGGTATCATAAATTTTAATTTTTTTTCATACAAAATATTTTATGTAAAATTAGCTTTTCAAAAAGTATAAATTTCTTATACATCTTCTTAGGAAATTTTAGATAACTTAAAAAGAAAAGAATTATTTTTTTTCCCAAAAAACTAGCGAACAATTTTGTAATTCAAATGCATATAACTTTGGACTCAGTCAATATTTTTCAACAAATCTTTTTTTATTTGATACATACATTTGTTTTTATACAAAATTATTAAAAATCGCCACTGTCGTGTGTAATAATCTAACTTGTTAATGATGGCGCCGCCAATTGTTTTGTTTATAGAGAATGCTTAATTTTGTGGTTTTTGGAAGCAGTAAAGTAAGCTTAAAGCATTTAAACTGCTTCCAATTAAATAAGTAAATAAGAATTTGTAATACGTACAAAAATCCATCATTAACAATGCAAATTTAAACAAAAGTCAGCACTAAATACAAGTCTTAATTTTTAAAATTCTCAGTTAAAAATTCAATTAAAACAATTTTAATATTTTAAAATTTTTTAATCCAAAGTCTAATAATATTAGGACATTAGGCTAACTTCAAGTAAAGAGTTAATGTAATATTGAAATAAAAAAATATGGCCTTTTATGTCTTCCTCAAATTTAATCATCAAATTACTAAACAAATTACAAATCAATCATACGCACTAGAGTAATTATTTTTAATGATTAAATTTATTTATTTATTTGTCTCTAACAATTGTTAAACAACAACATTTAACTTTTTGGGACCAAATAAAAAGTACTTTTAATTTTCCATTCAACATTTAGTTAATTTTTTTTGTTAAACATATAAAATCACACAAATTTCTAGCCAAATTACAAAGTCGTGCAATTATGTTTGAAAACTCAATGATTATGAACAATTTTACATGAACTTTAAAAAAAATTTAGATTTTACAAACAAAAAAGCTACAAACAATCTTGTCTACATAGACAAGCATTTATTTTGTTGTGATTAACCATTTGTTATTGTTTCATTTGTGAATATTTTGTTATTTTTCTAAATCTAAAAAAGAAGTATTTAAATTTAGAAAACTAAAGCAAACAATTTGGTTTTTATTTTATACCAAAAATAAAGTACAAACATTAAATAATGTTTTATTTCAACCGTAACGTTTGGAAAAAAGTTAAAAAAAATAACATTTTATTTTAGAAAATTAACATTAGCAGACAAAACAAGAATGAATATAGTAATGAAACATATGTTTAGAAAGTAATCGATTAAAGGTTAACTCGAGTAACCGGTTAAATTTGTTATTAAATATGTATAATGATAATGCTAATAGTCGCAATTAGTTTGACATATCGTTATAGTAGTGTACAAATGCGATAAGTCCAATTTCACGATCTAAATTCCTTTTTTATACATATGTGTTATGATTTATAATGATATTAATACATTTTTTTAAATGTTTTGCTTTTATTTTGAAACATTTGTACAATATACATTTTTTTGACCATTGTTAGCTATGACCTTTTCCCATATTTCTGGCAACATATGGATTCCGATCCCAAAGAACTGCTCATCTTTTGAGGCCAAAAACGAATCACGCCAATATCTGATACTCTGTTCCGAAGTGAAGCGTATCTCAGAGAGAGCGTTATGCATCGATCAAAACAAATAGAAGCCGGACGGGACACGGTCTGCACTATAAAGGGGGTGAGGCAAAACTTCTCAACCACTTCATTCTAAATACTTTTCAATAGGTATTGCAAGATTGTCATGATGGAATTGTAGGCATTTTTTGGTCAATGCTCGCTTCGGTACAGGTGATAGTCTGGTCCGATTTCAGCAGCTCATAATACGACCCTTTTGCTCCCACCAAATACAGAACATTACCTTAGCGCCATGGATATTTGATATTGGTGTCGATTCGGCTGGTTGGCCGGGCTTCACGTACGATGTCTTGTGTTTCGGCCTCTCATACTGAATCCAGTTTTCATCGCATATCCGAAACATCATTTCGGATATGCAAAATCGTATTTCAAGGTCTCTCAGCTTCAACTCGTATGGTACCCAATTGCCCTGCTTTTGGATGAATCCTGCTGCTCGCAAATGTTTTCAAATTGCTGCTTGAATAGCTCCCAATGATTTTGCAAGCTCTTTGAATGCCTCTAATTCTTAGTCTTCAAATTTTTTTGGCTGGCCTGAGCGATCTTTGTCTTCCGTGTCAAAATTACCACTTCTTCACACAAACCATCTCTCGTATATTGAAACCGAAGGAACACATTCCATGCTTCAGCGGCACTTTTTTCAAATTAAAGAAGTAAAGCAAAATTTTCGAAGCAAAAAAGTCCCGCATACACCCAATATATAAAATATACTACTTTTACTTAATTAGATTTCACTAAGACAATAAATTTGCTATTAAAAAAATGGACTTAGCGCTTTTTGTTTCTCAATTGACTTGCACATTTTTGCATAGCACAGCATATTAAATAGAAAAAAATTCAATTAATATAAACAAACAGTGTATTTGAACTTATTCTAACATTTATTATTCAAATCTTAATTTTTTTTAAATCTAGACTTGTCACGTTTGCTCACTAAGTTAACTGGATTTCGTATCCATGTAAACTGTCTTGATAAAATACAATATTTCTGTAATGTATGATTGCAGATAGATTTTTCTAATCTAATTTTGAAGGAAAACGATCCAGATTTGTATCTGATATTTAAAAAATTATAAACAAGAGGTTTTCCAATAAGGGCGGATAAATGGTAAAATGCATTTATAGATTATCTGAAGTTTCTGTGCGGATTTTCTAATTGTAATCCAAATCTGCAAATTTTAAAAATTTATTTTATTTTTAAGAAAACAATTATTTAAAAAAAAATTAAAATTTTTAAAAATTAAATATTTTTTTTTGTGAATTTTGAACTTTTGAAAATTTGTATGACTCCACCAAGAAGGGATTTTTGGAAATTCGAATTTTAAAGGGATAAAAATGAGTAAAAATCTGTTCTCTCCGAAACTAATAAAGCTAACACCAAAAATCCAACTTAATCTGAATTTATGCAAAAAAATAAGTGTACTTTTAAGGGGATAAAACGGACGAAAACCGAGTTTTGGTACTTTTTTGTATCACATATCCAAGAAATAAAATTTAAGTGTAATTGTAGTCCTTGACACTTTTTTGAAATTTAAACATATAACGGGTCAAATTTATCCCACTTTTTGGTACTTTTTATACAAAAATATTTTTATGTAGGAACCTCTCCATTAATAAAGAAGAATTACGAATTACACATAATGAGGTACTTTTTGAAACATAATGGTTCCTGGACTAATTTTTCATGCTAATTCGAAACAAAAATTCCTTTTTTCCAACAAATACAGTAACAAAATGTGTTTATTTGTGTTTTTTGTAGATCTCATCTAGTAGATTCCATATACATATATAAAAATCGGATCGCTAACAATTCTGGCATTATTTTTAATTTTTGATATAACCGAGGTGTCCCAATTTAGGGCATTGTGGCTAAGCTCCCCTTGGTTTATTAAAATCGGTGAATTCGTTTAGAAGTTACAGATTTATTTTCACTTTTTTTCAGTACCCCCACATTTTATGGAAAATGAATCCCAGAATTCCCAAAAAATATTAAAAAAATCCCAAAAATTTTAATTTTCGGATTTAGCACATTGGGGCCACATTTGGTCCGAGGCTGGTATATAAAACTGTATACTGTTTGGGACTTCGTGCTTTGGAATTTAAGAAAATAAAGACTATATTCGAAAATTCGTCATATGTGTTAAATTTTGAAGGGCCTGTGAAGAACACAAGACTTGGTCGAATTTTTAAAAAAATATTAAAAATATCGAACTTATCGTACTTATCGTACATATTTTGTTCCAGGGGCTAAGATTTGTATGTGCGTTATTGACAAAAAATGCTATGAAATCAAACATATTTTGAAATTTAAAATATTCTACATATTTTATGACGCGCACAAAATATTGATTTGAAATTATCAGCCCCATTATGAAAAAAATTCCCCGGGAGTTTTTTTCCCTTATCTCATTTTTCCTATTCAAATTCTATGTTCAAAAAAAGAAAAGGGAAAAAACTCCCGGAGAATTTTTTTTTCATAATTGTATTTTCGTGTGATTGGAAAAATAATTTTCTAAACAAAACTGTAAATTTTAGTGGAATTCTGAGTAAAATTGTAATTGTAATAAATAAGTATGTAATATTCAATGAGTCGGAAAAGCATTTAGGAAAACCAAATTCCAGTTCCCAAATAACAAACAAAAAATCTAAATTTTCGAATTTTATGAAATTTTGGTTAAAGTCCACATTGGACCGGGTCTAATAAAAGAATAATATGAGTGGCAAGGGTATATATAAGTTTTTCATTCCGTTTGTAATTTCTACATTTTTCATTTGCGACCCCACAAAGTATATATGTATATTCTGAATAGTTATAGATAGCGAAGTCGATAAAGCTATGTCCGTCTGTCCGTCGACAAAATCGGCTGAGATATAAGAAAAAAACCGGTACAACCTCGATTTTTGCCTATTTTTTATCTATATCTGGATTACAAAATCATTAATATATATATACAATGATAATGATAGATATTTCAAAGTCCATTGCTACGATGTATATAAGGCTATAGTAATTTGGACCTAAAATGGGTCAAAATCGGGAAAATATTTTTTAACCCAAATTTTTATTCATAACAAATTTTTTTGTCATAAATTCTTTTTCCAAAAATTTTTTTTTTTTAAAAAATCCAAAAAAAATTTTAAATTTTTAATATTTTTTTTTTTAATTTTTAAAAAAAAAAATTTTTTTGAAAAAGAATTTATGACAAAAAAATTTGCTTATGAATAAAAATTCGGGTTAAAAAAAAATTTTAGAAAAAAATTAAAAAACAATTTGGAAAAAAAATTTGAAAACTTTAAAAAAAAATTAAGTTTTGTTTTAATAAAAATAATTTGGTGAAGGGTATATTGAATGATTGATTGAATCCAATCAATCGGTTTTGAAAACGACAGAAAAAGTACATTAGTCTCGTGAAATCAATAGTTATCGGTTTTATATTTTATCTAGAATTGAATTCTTTATCTATTAAACAAAAAATTACATACACAGAGAAAACAGATTCGTGATAGCAACCGAATTTGTTGCCAATCGAATGATTCTGTCTTAATGACCGAATTTTACAGTTGTGGCTACAATATTTTGGAAGGGGTAACTAAAGTTTGTTTCCCTCAACTGAAATTCTTCTTTATCAACTGACTTTCTGTTGTTAGAACTGAAAAATTCTATGTGTGCAACCGAATTATTCGATTGGCAACAAATTCGGTTGCTATCACGAATCTGTTTTCTCTGTGTAGGATTTAATAAGTCAAATGTATCTTTTTTGTCATTTTCAAAACCGATTCCGATAATGATTGGATTCTATGACAACACCGAATAAATTATTAATCGAATAAATAAGAAATCAAGATATCAACAAGAAAAATCGGGAAAATATTTTTTATCCCGAATTTTTATTCATAAAAAGCCGAATCTTGGATATCCACAATAAAATATTTATCTAATATAGGTACAGACAGACGGACGGACATAGCTAGATCGTCTTAGAATCTTATGAGGACCCAGTATATATATATTTTTGGGGGTCTGCGATGAATATTTCGGTGTGTTTCAAACGGAAGGAAAAAATCAATCTTTTTTAATGATATAGAATAGAAATAGAAACAGAAAAGAAAAGCTTTTTCCAGACAAATTAGTTTTAAATAACAATTTAATTTAATTAAAAAATTGCAAATTTTCCAAAATCGCATATTAGTCTTGGGTGTTTGAAGTTTAAATTATGATTTTAAATTTCAATTTATATTTTACTACAATTATTACTAGCTTACTTACAGCTCAACAAATTATTTCCAGTTAATCAATAATTTTCATAACATTTTTCTAAAGTTCGAATATTTTTTTCAAACTCTTTCAAATAAAACCGAAATTCGATTACTTGCCAACACTATATTATACTAAGTACATTATGTACAATATTATGTTTCAATATTAATAATAATATTGCGTGGTACTTTTAATTAAAATATAAAAAAAACAATTATCAAAATTATTTTATTGTGTTACATTTAACAAAAAATATATATTATTTTCTAAGGTCACTTTTGTTTAAATTTATTTAATTATTTTCTTTTCAAAATTATTGCAATTTTATGTTAATTTTAGAATTTTTTTTTTTTGGAATTCTTTACAGTAATAATAATTCGTAATTCGTATTTCTTGTTGTTATTTTGAGTTTAAATCACTATTTAATTAGTTTTTAATTTTATTTCATTCAATTCGAGTTGAGTTTGTTTCCCGCGTTTAGCTGTTGATCACTGCGCTGGTTTAAACGCGAATGATCAAATAAATGAAAACTCTGCATGAAAATTATTCTTGTGTAAATTGTTTGCAAACGTTGCTGTGCTTTTTTTATTGTATTTTGTAGTTTAATTTTTTTTTTTACAATCAAAACGAGTGTAGGTACGATCGTCAATTGTAACGTATAAATACGGTTTTTCATCGTTGTTTGTTTATTTTTCTTTTTTTTATTTTATTTTTAGAGATCGTTAACTTTCGTTTGATGAAAACTTCATTTATGTTGGAACGACAACAAAAACAAACAAAAGGTTCTGGTAAACAATGTTTACTAAGTGGCGATTTTGCCTGCTAAATTGTTTAAATAAAAGATCAGATATAGTCTGGAGAATTTTGACATTGAATTTTGACAGCAAAGTTTGACATTAATAGTTTTTTTTTTACTCAAAATTTTTACACAAAAATAAATTTTTAAAAGCTTCTGGATATGGGTCAAAAAAACTCATATATGTTCGAAATACTTTCAGAATTATCTGTCTTGGAAGAATCATCCAAAATCTAGTCAAACTAGTTTTCGGTTTCGGGATTTTCATACTAAGGAAAATCATTTTCAAATTTTTATATGAAAAACACTCAGTTTTTAAATAATTTTTGATTGTTTTTCATACAAAAATTTTAAAATTGTTTTCCTTTCGTGTTTCGAAATCAACCCCTATGTTTAAATTAATTAAACGTTTTTTCCACTACACCTTTTGTTGTCAACATTTTTCTTACAAATTTTCAAAATTATTTCATGAGAGCACACCTTCCTTTAACAACGAGAGAGTGAGTATGTGAGAGAAGTACATATTTAAATTTGGAAAATTGTATTCAAGTTGGTGATATAGTTATTACCAGATCAGGTTACATATACTACCAACTACATATATAGTGGCCGTACTTTGTTGGATTGTGTTTAAGCAGCAAAATGTATCAGAAACTTTATACGCCAATTTTGACACACGTTAATAAATACGATAAACTTACAAGTATGTACATCACGTGATATGGAATTTTATGCATTTCGGTTTTATTGGCTAATGCCAGTCAACTTTAGGGGTGTGTAATCGTAGAAAAATTTGTTTATTTGTTTATTGGACACATTTAAATTTCAATAAATACGTTAAATGTAACAGTAAAAGGTTGCAAATTTTTTTGCTTGCTTGAAACTTAAACGTTTTACATTTAATATGCAGTACAGCGACATATTTATTGCAGTGCCGACAAAGTATATCTACATATGTTTAAATTTATTGTTTTTATAAGAGACAATTGATTGAGATTGATTTAGTGTTAAAAAAAAGTCAAGACATAACCACAAAATAGGATCACAATAAATACATATTAAGCCCTAGTCACATAAAAAGCTTAAGTGCTTAAGACCGAGCTTTAAAGGAAAAGCTTTATTACTAATGATCACTAGTATTTTTTATATATATGGGGGATTTCACTTCAAGTGAACCAACTTTTGAAATCGATGTCTTCCGATCGGGATGAAATTTTCAGCAAGGTTAGTACTATTGGATAGTAATTCAGACACAACAAGATCGGTCAAGAACTCTCTGAGTTGCAGGAGGTCAAAATTTTAAATTTTGGCCAAACAGGTGTTTATTCTCATCCCAAATAGCTATTTCTTCAATCTTTTGAAATTTTTTTTTTTCAAAATCAAAAACATTTTTTTACTTTTTGTTCAAAATGGGCCCTTTTTTCAGAAAGAAAAATTTTTTAAATTTTGTTTTTGCTTTCCACATAAATGTCACTTCGATGACGTGATTTACAAAAATTTTTAATTTTTTTTGCTCAAAGGAAAACTTAGGTCATAGACAACAACTAGATAGGTAACTGAGAGCCAAAAACCTAAGTCTGTTGTCAAAAACCTAATTCATGAGAATGTATTGCATGTATTTTGTTCTTTAGTATCACCCGTATGTGTGAAAAGAGAGTAATTTTTGACTCTCTCCTTCAAAAAAAAATCAAGGCATAACCTTAGTGGGATGCTAGTGGGATATCTATCAAAATAAATATTTTTCAAGGCATAAAATTCTCGACCGATCTTATTGAAAAATTGTGTCTGAATTACTATCCAGTATTACTAACCTTGGTGAAAAAAAATGCATTTACAGACTGTTATTTCGAAATCGAGTGCAAAGATGGGAGCTAATTCGGGTTAATATGTATCACTTAAAAATGCGGTATTTACAATAGATGGCGTATACTTTGAACGCGGTTTTTGTTTTTAATAACTTATTTGTATAACTTATCTCACCGCATATATCCATTAAGAAGGGATACATTAATATCTTGTAAACCAATAGAGATACAAAGGAGGAGACGGATGAAAATTGTCTTTTGGTACTTTTTTGAGCCAATAAACACAGAAATAAATTTTTAATTGTTTTCTTTGCATATCAAAAAATACTAATCAAGGCGTATTAACAAGGTGAGTGCGTCCCGGCAACAAATACAACAATGCAAAAACAACAGGCAATTTGTTTTTGTTAAAATGTACGTTAAATGTCAAAATCAAGGCAAATTAAAATATTACTATGTTATTTACAATAACAAATGTAAACATAAACAATGTTTGACACATAGTGTACATAAAACCACAGCGAATTAAGAAACAGCTGATTTTATGCACTCACCTTGTTAATACGCCTTGATACCAATTATAAATTTGGTATTTTTGAAGTATGGATTCAAAATTATTAATATTTGATACTTTTTGCATGGTAAAGGGGAATTGGTACTTTTTCTCTTAATGATACTTTTTAACTTATCGATAAAAAATTAGAATCAAGGATTGGGAGCTTAATGGTATAGATAAAATTACCGAAAAGAAGATATTTTTAATTTTCTGTAAGAATGATTAAACAAAGCTTATTTATATGGCTATGAGCGAATGGAATCATCTTTATTCTAGTCTTATAATAAAGTCATATCAGTTATATTAAAGAAATGTTCTGCCTATTTAAAAAAAAAAAATACAGAATAGCTTATTTTCATATATTAAAATATTTTTTAATACAACATTTGAAAAAGATATTTTATATTTTTTATCTTGACTTGGTACAATCACTTTCAAAAAGTACAATTTTTAATGCTTGTTGGTACAATTTATAAATTTCATTTGCCATCCCTGTCATCCAGGCCAACCGAAATAGTTTGACGGCCAAGAATTACCAGGTGATTTGATGGCTGCTCGTGGACTTGCAAGTACCTTGATCACTCTAATATACTGGAATTACTATAGGTACATCCATAGCAAAGTACTACTGTATAGCAAAACAATTTTTTGGACATGCAATTAAATATTATAATTCCGAACAGGGAATATATGGCTGCGCGGACTCTACCCTCCTGACAATGTCATAAGGGTGTATACTAACGGCTCTAGGGTAGGTGGAGGTTTCTTAAATGAGAATTATGGGACAAAATTCTACTTCAGGCTGCCTAACTTCTGTGCTGCTCTTCAATCGGAAATTACTGCTATAAAACTTGCATCAAATTGGCTGCGGTATTGTCGAATATCTGGAAATATATGTATGTATATTTACTGATAGCAAGGCTGTCGTTAAAGGAATATTGGATGTCTTCACGACATATAGGTTAATCGAGGAATACCGGGTATCCCTAAATGAGATAGTGAGCATAACGCTTGTACGGATCCCTGGACACGATGGAAATCAGGGTAATTGTATAGCAGACGAATTAGCCAAAAGGGATGCGAAGATGACTGCGGAGGCGATTTCTTTTCTACTGTTTCCTCAAGAAACCATAGGTCTAAAATCAAATCCTATCCCGCGCATTTTGTCTTTTATCCAATAAAAAAATATATACTGAAATAGATAGGATTTGATTTTAGACCTATGGTTTCTTGGGGAAAATTTCTTAGAATTTTCCGTAGAATGCGTTACTGCTATACGATTCTGGATCGTTATAGATCTGTCCGTCCCTTACATACATGATTCATACATCAATATATCGGGAAAAAACCAGAACAACCTAGATTTTTTACATATTTTTAAGATATACAATTTTTGATTTTTAAATAAAAAAAAAAAAAAAAAAAAAATTAAAAAAAAAAATTTTAAAAAAATAAATTTAATGAAAAAAATTTGTTTACATAAAAATATTTAAAATTTTTATTTTAAAGTATAATTTGGTGGTCAAAAACCTAACTCAGTTGTCAGAAACCTAAGTGGTGAGAATGTATTAGTAGAAAAAACTATGTGAAAACAATAACAACACTCGTATGTGTGATTATTTTGAGTAATTTTTTTATCTGATTTTTTTTCTAGTTTCTCTATGTATATTAGAGTGGGTCAATTTTTTTCTCGACAAAGCGGTTATCAAAATCGTAATCTACGATGAATTCTAAGAAATTTTGCCGAAGAAACCATGGGTCTAAAATCAAAATGGAGCTTCCCATTTTTAACGCGAAAGTTTTCCTTTAGTATTTCATATTTTTGTTTAAATATGCTAACTTTTTATTGAGCCTTTTAAGAAACATGACTATGTTTGGGCTTTTTCAAAAGGAAAGAAATGCAAAAAAGATGAATCTTTGCAAATGGAGAAGATTAACAATAAACTTCACCCGAGGATGGTTACAAAATCTCATATTAAAAATGGGAAGCTCGGTTTTGATTTTAGACACATGGTTTCTTCGGCAAACATTCTTAGAATTCATCGTAGATTACGATTTTGATAACCGCTTGTTGCATTTTTTTGGCTCCATACAAATTGACCCACTCTAATGTATATACCCTTCACAGAATATAGCTATCTTACTTGTTTATAATAATCAGGGAAACCAAAATATGCAAATGCATGTTTTTTCTGGTGAGCCTACTGGGCACATGGAAAAGATATTTACACGTTTCAGAACTATTTATGAATTTTGGCATCGAATTGTTAGTGCATATTTTTGCATATTTTACCCATAAATGCATATTTTTGCATATATTTGTTTTAAGAGCATATTTATGTCATATTTTTGCGTTTTTAGAGCATATTTTACTGTTTAATAGCACATTTGGACTTTATCAAAAACAAATTTTGTCTTACTTATTTTCGCTATTGTGTTACAGGTTTAATATAATATTTTTTTAATATAAAATAAGCACCATCTAAATATCAAATTTTAGTTCTAATTCAAACTTAGCCGTTCTAAGTGTTAAAGAAATATTGTCTTCTAAATTTGCTCCTATAACATCAGTTGATGTCGAATGAACATTTTCTATGTATAAAAATGTTTTCAGATCCAATAGACAACGAATTTTTTTTGGAAATTTAAGTCAATATTTTGTAATTTATTGCAATAATAACCGTAATTGAAGAAGTGACTTTATATTTATATAAAATATCATCAAAAAATACCTCTCGATGCCTTTTCATTGCTTAAGTTCCTATTGTTTTTATTTTTTGTTATACAGGCAAATCCCGGTATAACGAACGATATATTGTCAGGCCCATTCGTTAAATTGAAAAATTCGTTATATCGAGATGTTTTAATAAAGCCTTCATTGTAAGGGATTTCGATTCTGAAAGTGATTCAACCTGTATAAAATTAAACTCAGGGACAAACATTTAAAAAAACCCGACTTCGAAGATTCCAGATTCCACTTAATTTGTGTAAAGATAATTTACAGGAAAAACTTAGTCACTATAAAATGTTTGTTTTTATCTTATTCAAAATACATGTTGAGAATTTTGTTATTCCATATTTCATTCATCTAAATTTTTAGTTTTTCATTCAATGAAATTCTTTTACGGTTTCCCATATTTAATTCACGTGAATTATTGCCTGTTTCTCAATATCGAGTGAAAAATTTCGTTTGCATTCTAAACGGAAGAAATCTGAATTTGGATTCCCTAACTTCATGTTTATGTGAACGAATCAGTTTTCTTTCGCTTAGAATGCGAACGAAATCTTTCATTCGATATTGTGAAAACAAGCAATTAAGACCACTATACAACAAATAACAGCACCTATTATTAAAGAAAGTAACCATTGAAAACGGTACTGTAACGACGTATTTTTACATTGTTTACTACTTTTGTTTTTTAAACTTTCTGTTCGTTATATTGAGCGTACAATTTTCGAAATATTCGCTATATAAGGTTGGTCGTTTGTTTGATTTTGTTTGTTTTTTCTCATCATTTGTTATATCGAGCATACAATTTTTGAAACGTTCGTTATATAAGGTGGTCAATGTTACGAATCTGACCGTGCGTTAAATCGGATTTTCGTTATAGTGAGATTCGTTATACCGGGATTTGCCTGTACTTGTTTTAGTTCATGTTATTTTTGTTTATTTTATGTTACTTTACCTTTTTAGAAATGAATTGTATTGATTTTTTTAAATAAAAGTATATTTTTTGGTTAAAAATTATGTAAAAGTTTGTTTTTTTAAGAGCATATTTTTTAAATTTTAAGAGCATATTTTAAAGTTTTTACTGCATATTTAAAGCGCTTAAAACCCTTTTTTAGAGCATATTTCCGGTTTCCCTGATAATAATAAATCTAGAAAAATGAAATTAAATATATGTGATCCTGAGTGATTGAGAATCCACACTAACCAGGACAACCTCGATTTTTGACCTATATCTGGATTACTAAGTCATTAATATAGACAATATGGAAATCTAATGATAGATATTTAAAAGACCTTTGCAACGACGTATATAAGACCATAGTAAGTTGGACCTACAATGAGTCAAAATCGGAAAAAATATTTTTTAACCCGATTTTTTTTTTCATTAAAAGTTTTTTTTCGCTAAATATATTTATATTTTTAATATATTAAAAAAAAATTAAAATTTAAAAAAAAATATTTAAAATTTAAAAAAAATAATTTAAAATATTTTGTTTACATAAAATTAAAAAAAACAACTGAAAAAAACAATTTTTTTTACCTAAAAATATTTAAAATTTTTATTATGAAGTATAATTTGGTGAAGGGTATATAAGATTCGGCACAGCCGAATATAGCACTCTTACTGGTTTTCCTTCAAATGGTACCATTCGAAGGAAATGGTAAAAAACAGCAAATAAGGTATTTGAGGTCATTTTTGTATACATATCGCCTACTTGCTGCAACAACGTCATAACTCAAAATCCGTGTTTTTTGAACTGAGTAATACAAAATAGTTTTATCAGTTTTCAAAGAAGTCAATTATTTTTTTTGTGAGAGTGTTTTTTTGTTGTAAACATCAAAATTAAAATTCATGTTTTCTCGTATATTTGATAAGTAAAAATTTGGGTTTAATACAAATTAAAAAGATATTAACATCTACTATTTATATTTCTGAAATCGCATGATATGTTGAAAATTTATTTAAGATATAGTAAAATGTCATAAAATATTCAAAGACGTTTTTCTCGAAATGACTTTTTTGAATTATGACGTTGTTGCAGAAAATTAGCGATGTGTGAGTTTTTTTAGGGTGAGATCTTCTGAAATAATCTTTTATAAAAAGAATATAATTTAAACGATTTTTTTCTTTAGATTTAATAAAACTTTTCTTGGAAACAAACTCTCAAAAGCATGATAAAGAATGTTCCTTTTTGGATTGTTTTAGATTTTGATTGATTTAACAGCTTCGTTTATTTATGATAAAAGACTCATTTCAAAAAAAGTTTCGTCTATACATGTAAATATAAACAAAGTTTCAAATACATGTAAATTAAATATGTCAGTTGTTATACAACTCACTAATCATGTTTAAGGATGTTCAAAAAATATCTAATATTAATTTGAAATTTGTATTTGAATTGAAACGGATAAATAAATACAAAAGCTTTTTTTAAGTGCAAAAAAAAGGATTTTCGGTTATTCATTTGTTATTTGAAAATCGGCAATTTCAAATTATTCGAACAGTTAACCGTCTAAAATTAATCGGGTAACCGATTAACGGTTAATCGATTGAATACCCTAATGTCTTAGTAATCCAGATATAAGTCAAAAATAGGTCAAAAATCGAGGTTGTCTTGGTTTTTTCCTCATATCTCAGCCATTTGTGGACCGATTTTACTGATTTTAAATAGCAAAATTCTCGAAAGCATGCATGTCAGACATGTCTGACAGAATTATTGAAGATTTGGATCCCGAAGATATCTGGGGTCTTCAGAAAATTGATTTCAACAGACAGACAGACAGACGGGCATGGCTTAATCGACTCCGCTATCTATAAGGATCCAGAATATATATACTTTATAGGGTCGGAAATGAAAAATGTAGAAATTACAAACGGAATGACAAACTTATATATACCCTTCTCACGAAGGTGAAGGGTATAATAATAATGGACCTAGACATACTATTAAAAATACTGTATATGATTCTGAATGAATGAGTAATCTCAAATGGAAATGTTACTTATAGAATTTTCCATAAGAATGAATTGATATACATATACATATTTATACAATTTAACATATGGGCAATTCCAAATCATCGTACGTGACATTTGTACGCCTATAGAGTGAAATAGATTTTGCAAAAATAAGAGTATCTGAAAAATAATTTGGTGTTTTTGTTCCATTCAGAGTGTACTATATTTTAAAATAATACAAAGTTCTTTCGAAATATTGTTGTTCAAAATATTGAGCGAAATAAGGGTAAATCGTACGTGACATAAAACGGAACTCATTTTGAGGTACATGTAGAATTATTTTTCCTTTACAATCCGTCATATTTATATAAAAACAATCTTTGGATGATTTTATAATAAATAAAATTTAATATCGTACATGACATACCGTACGTGACAGATTTTTCTCTTATAATAAAACACAATATATTCTGTAAATTTATGTATACAAAAACTAAAAAAATTAATAGAAAATATACATTCGGTTTCAATAAACAATTTGACAATAGCAAAGAAAACAATCAGAGTTAAATTCATTTCATACTACAAGCTAATTGGGAGCCTAGTTTTCGCCGAAATTTTAGCCTAAAACATACCTAAAACATTAAAAAATTAAATATAATCAGTTTAAACTATTATTTTTTTCTTTAAAATGTAATATGATCTAAATACTTTCACATAGTATCATTTTATTATTTTCTTTTATTCAAATCATCTTGGAAAAAGTTTCAAGGGTTTTTGTTTTTCAGTCGTGGTAGCGATTCTCGTGGAATTGCCCATATACAATCCTGAATGAATGAGAATCTACAAAAAGGGAATTTAGTGGTACTTTTTCATTCTTCTATGGTACTTTTATAATTTTCTGTAATAACGAATGTAGACAAAAAAAAAAAGCTCATATAATACTGATTGTAATAAGAACGCTGACAGGGGACATTATGGTACTTTTTATTGGTTCTAATGGTACTTTTTAAATTTCCTGGTACAAAATAATATATATTTTTTTAATTTATTCACTTTTAGAATGAAATTATTAAATAATATTGAAAATCAAATGTCAAATCCCAGACAGGTATAAACAAATCCAGCAAAACGTGTGCAATACGTTTTTTTTTATTAATTAGTAAAACTATTTAAAATGCAATTAATAACTGATTGTCTGGCAAAAATGCATATAGAACAACAACAAAAAAAGTGATAAGAACATTTGCCAAGTTTATTCTAGTGTAAATATTTAATCGTATATGTATATTAAACAAATAGGAAAGACAACAAAACGAACTAGCCATAATACTTAAAGCAGTAGTGACAAGTAGATTGGCAAAATCTTAAGATAAGATAAAGTCTATTATGTATTTACAAGTATGAATATTTATATGATAATAATATGTAATTACATTCAAGTTCAGGGTGCGATATAAATCATAGTAGAATTTATTTAAATGGTTTATTTATATTTCTTTTTATACAATAAAACTAAGCAAACTTTGCCATAAATTAAAACATAGGTTGGGAGTGATGAAACTGTTACTAATTCATCAAAATGTATGTATAAGTTCATTAAATACATCATCAGGCGGCTGAAAACTACCGAATTTACAAGTAGAAGTAATATGTTCTACATCATTAAAAATTCTTTAATATTTCCTTAAACAATTCAAAAACTTTTAAATTTAAATTTTCTATACTTGATGCTTTTGGAATGCAAAAGAGCCTATTGTTTATTCTATTCTACAATAATATTGTTCTGGTCAAGTGCTTTTCCTGCACAACTCATTAGATTGGATGCCATTTGAAACAATATACCAGACATTTATTTTACCCCCACATACTTATTTACATACAAGCATACAAACAAATATTCAGCACTGTATTTGACCACAAGTTGTATGTCAAATCTTGACACTGATCATCACAGTTGAGTTGAGGAGATTTTTTTTACAAAAGAAAAAAAAAATTGTTTGTATGTACTTCTTTTAATGTGAGATCTTTGAAGTACATTTCATACTTATGGCAATTTACATACATAGATTGCAATATTTAGAGGTTAGTTGGGTTTATCATGCACTAGGTCCCACTTCACCTGATATTCGAAAATAAATGAAGTTTCTCTAAAGTTAAGATTTCTCAAAAGGTATATTTCAGTGTTAAATTCGGACGATTCGTATATAAGAGATTTATGCGTATTTATGGAAATAGCAAAAGATTTTTGAAAAATATCAACTTTTTTGAAGGTTGTCTCAAATTTTTGTCCATAACTCTGGTTATATTTGACCGATTTAGCCCATTTTCTTAAGTCCTTCCCTCGATTCCCTATCATGTCAACAACAGATAAATGGACCGACAGACAGACATAAGCTAGATTGTCTTAGAATTTTATAGGACCTAGAATATATAATTTTTCTAATAGTTCTACACGCAGAGAAAAAATATAGTTGGGCATGGTTACTGTAACCATTTCAAGATTCACATGATTGTATCAACCATATATATGGTTTATATTTCGATATGTTACAAAATCAATATGTGGGAATAACAATATGAATTTGCGTAATATCAACCAGTTCTGGGCAATTACTCGGTTCGAACTTTGAAGAAATATTTAGGGCATAGAGAAACAACAAGAACGGAAACTAGAAAAAAAATTAATCCAAAATTTTACTCAAAATAATCACACATACGAGTGTTGTTTTTGTTTTCACATTATTTTATTTACTAATACATTCTCATCACTTAGGTTTCTGACAACTGAGTTAGGTCTTTGACAGCAGAGTTTCCGCTCTATGTTCCGCTCTTTGTATATTTCTCTATGATTTAGGGCCTGACACGAAAGAAAAACAATTTTAAAATTTTTGTATGAAAGTCACACAGTTTTTAAATAATTTTTGAGTGTTTTTCATAAAAAAAATTGAAAATTGTTTTCTTTCGTGTTTCTGAATCAGACCCTTAAACATAGGGTAACATAGAGACGAAACGTAATTGTCAAAAACCTAAGCAAGCCGAATTCATACAAGGTGGTGGCAGTTCTACAAAAACAACAATTGATCTTAACAAATGTCAAAATACAAAAATTAATAATTAAACACCGAGCTGAAGAAAACAAACTTTTTAACAAACTTTTTTCATTTTTAGCAAACTTTTTTCAGAGTTGTATAAAAAGGTAGTATTTTGTATATATGGGTGAGCACGTGTCATTAAAATGTAAATAAAACCATGGCAAAAATATTGCTTTATTTGTGGACTCATCACAGAGTTATTTTAAACGATATTTTAAAATAACAAGTAAGAGTGCTATATTCGGCTGTGCCGAATCTTATATACCCTTCACCAAATTATACTTCAAAATTTTAAATATTTTTAGGTAAACAAAATTTATTTTTTTTTCCAGTTGTTTTTTGAATTTTTTTGAGAAAAATTTTTTCGATTGTTATTAATTTTTTTTTTTTTTAAATTTAAAATTTTTTTTTTTTAAAATTTTAAAAAAAATTTTTTTTTTAAATTTTAAAAATTTTTTTTTTTTAAATTTAAAAAATTTTTTTTTTGTTTTTTCAATATATTTTTTAAAAAAAAAAAATTCGGGTTCAAAATTTTGTTCCCGATTTTGACCCATTGTAGGTCCAACTTACTATGGTCTTATATACGTCGTTGCAAATGTCTTTGAAATATCTATCATTAGATATCCATATTGTCTATATTAATGTAATTAGTAATCCAGATATAGGTAAAAAAATAGGTCAAAAATCGAGGTTGTCTTGGTTTTTTCCTCATATCTCAGCCATTTGTGGACCGATTTTGCTGATTTTAAATAGCAAAATTCTCGAAAGCATGTCTGACAGAATTATTGAAGATTTGGATCCCGAAGATATCTGGGGTCTTCAGAAAACTGATTTCAACAGACAGACAGACAGACAGACGGACAGACAGACAGACAGACGGACATGGCTTAATCGACTCCGCTATCTATAAGGATCCAGAATATATATACTTTATAGGGTCGGAAATGAAAAATGTAGAAATTACAAACGGAATGACAAACTTATATATACCCTTCTCACGAAGCTGAAGGGTATAAAAAACGGAAATGAATAACTGCAAATCTATAGAATCAGATTTCATGGTTGTCACTTGCGCCATTTCATTCGACAACATATTATTCAAATTTAAATTTAATCATCTACATTGTTGCTTCGTAGCAGACTTTTGCTCCTCAAAACGAAAATATTCGTTGAGCACCAATATGGAAAAAAGTTCTGAATAGAGGACGAAAATACCTATTTACTGGTGTATCAATCATTTTTCCAAGTGCTTTCACTCAGAAGTGATAGGTCAGCAAACTTTTGAAAAATAAGTAAATTTTGTTTTTTTTTTCCTAAAAATTAAAATATTCGTTGAGCACCATTATGGAAATGAGTTCCGAATAGGGGACAGAAATACCTATTTATTGATGTATTGAACACTTTTCCAAGTACTTTCAGTCAGAAGTTATAGGTCAGCAAACTTTTGAAAAGTAGAAAAATAAGTAAAAAGTTTTTTCGTTCTAACACATAAAATATTCGTTGAGCACGAATATGGAAATGAGTTCTGCATAGGGGACAAAAATACCTATTTAATGAGGTATTGAACATTTTTCTAAGTACTTTCAATCAGAAGTTATCACTTTCTAAACATTGAAAAAATCTAATGTGATTATGTGTGTGCACACATGTATAAGCATAGCGGCAAACCGTATATAAAAAATGTAAACAAAAAATTAACAAAATATAGCAGTATTCATTTAATCACCAACAGGTCGTTCTAGGAGCTATTTTAATTTTAAAAACAGGAATTAATTACTGGATGATCCTAGTATCAGATTTCGTGGTTGTCACTTGCGCCATTTTAGTACACCACGTGTTATTCAAATTTCAATTTAATCATCTACATTGTTGCTTCGTAGCAGACTTTTGCTGCTATATATTTTTTAGAACGAAAAAACTTTTTACTTATTTTTCTACTTTTCAAAAGTTTGCTGACCTATAACTTCTGACTGAAAGTACTTGGAAAAGTGTTCAATACATCAATAAATAGGTATTTCTGTCCCCTATTCGGAACTCATTTCCATAATGGTGCTCAACGAATATTTTAATTTTTAGGAAAAAAAAAACAAAATTTACTTATTTTTTTATTTTTCAAAAGTTTGCTGACCTATCACTTCTGAGTGAAAGCACTTGGAAAAATGATTGATACACCAGTAAATAGGTATTTTCGTCCTATATTCAGAAATTATTTCCATATTGGTGCTCAACGAATATTTTATGTGTTAGAACGAAAAAACTTTTTACTTATTTTTCTACTTTTCAAAAGTTTGCTGACCTATAACTTCTGACTGAAAGTACTTGGAAAAGTGTTCAATACATCAATAAATAGGTATTTCTGTCCCCTATTCGGAACTCATTTCCATAATGGTGCTCAATGGATTTTTAGGAAAAAAAAACAAAATTTACTTATTTTTTTATTTTTCAAAAGTTTGCTGACCTATCACTTCTGAGTGAAAGCACTTGGAAAAATGATTGATACACCAGTAAATAGGTATTTTCGTCCTATATTCAGAAATTATTTCCATATTGGTGCTCAACGAATATTTTCGTTTTTAGGAGCAAAAGTCTGCTACGAAGCAACAATGTAGATGATTAAATTGAAATTTGAATAACACGTGGTGTACTAAAATGGCGCAAGTGACAACCACGAAATCTGATTCTACGGTCATTCAGTAATTTATTCCAGTTTTTAAAATTAAAATATCTTTTAAAATGACCAGCTAATGATTACAGAAATATAGCAATATTTTTGTCATGCTTTTGTTTACATTTTTTCTTATGTTTACATAAATAGTACTTATTTTGCAACTCTGTAAAAAAAGTTTGCCAAATAGGCCTGTTTGTTTTCTTCAGCTGCGTTAATTAAACAAATAAGTATTAAAACTTAATATAGTGTAGATAATTGAATAGTGAGGGCTTTACTAATTTATGTAAACAATAAATATTTTGTTAATAAGCTTAGATATTTAAATAAAAAAATATGCTTTGACAATTGTTGCAACCAAAAAGCGAAAAAAAAAAGTTATCAGCTGTTTGACTGACTCCACCTTGTGTAAATTCGCCTTGAACCTAAGTTTGTTGTCAAAAACCTGACTCTTGCAACAACAAAATACATGCTAGTCTATGTATTTTGTTGTTGTATCAGACATATGATTTTTTTGTAATTTTTTTTGACAAACAGGAGTGCCTCGTCTCTATGTATAATTCTCTATGCCTATGTCTATGCCTGATAAATTTTTATCATGATAAACGTCAAAATGGTTGTCAAGATAAAAAATTATTAGGTATAGTCTGCATTTATTAGTATTATTGCTTCGTTATGATAAAATCGTTAGTGCTTTTGCTCAGACAACTTTGTCTTGACAACAAATGTCATTAATTGTTATGATAAATATTTGTCATTTGTATAGACAGGGGTTACGTACACAATAACGAATCACGAAACTATAATATTCGATTAATTATGCAGGACTGAGTAACAACAAATAAATCATAATAAATCTTTCCTAATTTCAAATGAAAATTTGAGTATTTATAATGTAATTCATTAACAATTAGTAGAGTATAACATATTCGACCAAGCCTTAACACTTATTTTTAAAGTTTACTTCTTAGTATGTACTTCCTTTGTGCATACAATTTTGCATTTTTTTAAGATATTTTAAAGATTGTGTTAAGTAGCAAAAACAACCTCCAAGATTCATTCATTCTTTTGGTTGTAGGTAGGTTTTTTTACTTCTAATAATGATGCTAATAGATTTATTTTATGTTTATATTTTGTTTTTCCAACACACATGTAGTTTTAGCGGAAACTATAAATTGTTTAAAGATAAACAAAAAGCTAAAATTCAATTACAATAGATTCAGTTTTTTTTTGCTTAATTTGGATGCCAATAACACTTCCACAAAATAGTTATATTGAAGATTGAAATCTAAAAAAAAAAAAAATGTACGCACGTATCATACATTTTGTTTTGAAATATCAATACCAAAGAATTCTGATCACCATCAGCTATGCGATTAGAGGAAATTTGGCTCTGAACCTCTCAATTTTGAAATTAATTTTATTCTGTAGCACTTCCCAAAAAGTTACCTTTCAGAAAAATATAAACACATTCTTTATTGTGTTTTTATTTTCTGTATAACTAAACATTAACGTAAGTACTTTTTTCAAAAAAAATTCTCGAAAAAACAAATTTTTTAATTTAAATGTACATAACTTTTGACTTAGTATCGATTTTGAAATATGTAATTTTGTTTTCCTAATACTAATATATTTGTTGTTAATTAAAAAATATGTATATATTTGAAAAAAATCGGGAGAGGTTTAGCAAAAATCCAGACTGAGATAGGTAATAAATGTGAAATTATAATTTTCAAATGTGAATATCTCACATATACAAATCTTTCAAATAGGATCGAGAACAAACATTTGGGATCATTTTTAATTTTTCATATACCCGAGATACTCCACTTAAACTCAGCTACAGCTCCTCTATAGTCCTGTAGTCGTCTATAGTTTTCCAAAAAACATTTTTTTTCAAAATTTATTTTCAAATTTTTAAAAAAAAATAAAATTTTCGAAAACTTTTTATTCGGAATTGCTTTTTTAAATTTTTTCAAAATTTTTTTTTAATTTTTTTTAATTCATTAGTGAAAAAAAATGTTGGTAAAAAAATTGGTTAAAAAAAAATTCGGTTTAAAAAATATTTTTCCCGATTTTGACCCATTGTAGGTCCAAATTACTATAGCCTTATATACATCGTTGCAATGGAGTTTGAAATATCTATCATTAGATATCCATATTGTCCATATTAATGAATTAGTAATCAAGATATAGATCAAAAATAGGCCAAACATTGAGGTGTCCCGTTTTTTTCCTTATATACATATCTCAGCCGATTTTAAATAGCATCCGAGCCGGAAGAATTCCCGATATATTGATGTATCAATCATATTAGTAAGTTATTTGGGGGAAAGTTGATTTCAACATACAGACGGACATGGCTATATCGACTTCGCTATCTATAACGATTCAGACTTTTTTCGTTTTTTAATAAGTAGACTTTTCGAATTTTCGACTTTTTTCGTTTTTTAAAAATACACAATCTAATGATAGATATTTCAAAGTCATTTGCAAAGTCATATTAAAAAAAAAATAGTTTTTAAAAAATTAAATTAAATTAAAATTTTTTTCAATAATAAATTTAAAAAGATTTAAAAAAACTTTTTTCACTAATAAATTAAAAAAATACTTTTTTTAAAAAATAAAAAAAAAATTTTAATTTTGTTTATATAAAAATATTTATTTTAAATTATAATTTGCTCTCTTACTAGCGGAGTTCAGTATTAAGTGCGAATGGTATTGCATCATTGCAAATGCAAAATTGTAAATGTTTTTGTGTGTATTTTGTTATTGGATTACGGTAAAATTTTGCATTTGCAATGATGCTAGACCATTCGCACTTAACAGTGAATACCGCTACTTACTTTTATTAAATTTATTGCAAATATGTTATATGTACAATGGACTTTTTAACACTTATTTCTAAAGGTACGGTCACACATGTCAAATATTTACTCAAAAAAGCGTAACCACTTTTTATAGCACAAATTTGTTTGACGTGTTTACTCTTACAAATGTTTTGTAAGATCAAACAGCATCAAATAAAATGAAACTAAATATTTGTTTTGAATTGTCTTAAGTAAAAGAGGTTTTTGAAAATAAATAAAAGAATTCAAATATATTTTATTTAGTGGTTACTTCTTTTACCTTAAAATAAAATGACAAACTCCTGATTTATCCTCACCCCCAAATTTCTACCCGGAAATACCTCTTCAGCTAAAAATAAGTTTTATGTAAAAACGTTATTGTGAAATTTAATATTAATACTGTTTAACAGTTAAATGACTAATGAACTCTTGATTTTAAAAATTGCATAGAAAGTTAATTCTCTAAATAATTCTATAAGCAATATTTTGTTTACATCTTTTTAATTTAATACAGATTTAAAAAACAAAAATATGTAATGAATTTCTAACACAATTTTTATTAAAAACGCTTATTTACACACATATTGGAAGATATCGTGATGCAATGGAAGAGTTGGTGTTGTTGAAAACAATGAATAATACGGCAACATTATTTGTTTTCGTTAAGTTTAATTTATACAGTTTGTGGCAAGGCGAATTTATACAAGGTGGAGTCAGTCAAACAGCTGATAACTTTTTTTTGCTTTTTGGTTCTAAGCATTGTCAAAGCTTTTTTTATATTTAAACATGATGTAATAAGGAAGGTGAGAGCGTTTCGACAACAAACACAAAATTTCTAGGAGACAAGAGCATAGGTTTTGTCAAATTTGAATTTGTCAAATAAAAAATAAACAAATTTTATTTTTGCATATTAACTAAAAAACGGCCGTTAAATTTAAATTATTTTTAAAAAAGAACAACGGTTTAATAGTGCTTTATAAAAATTTCATTATATGAAATATTTTTATTCACATTTTCATTCATGTTTTTTGATTTAAAATTTTTTTCTTTGAAAATAAAATTTATTATTTTTTCAAAATAAATTCAGTTTGACAAAACACAAGCACTTTCAAAATATATAAATAAAAATCAGCTGTGTTGTTGATTTCACCTTATTTAGTGCATCCTGATATTTAAATATCTACATATTCTAAGCTTATTAACAAAATATTTATTGTTTACATAAATAAGTAAATCCGTCACTATTCAATTATCTACACCATATTAAGTTTAAATACTTATTTGTTAAATTTTTCATTTTGTTTTTTTGACATTTGTTATGACCAATTGTTGTTTTTGTAGAACTGCCGCCACCTTGTGTGAATTCGCCTTGGTTTGGGATTATTTCTTGCATATCATTTTTCAATTGTGTTATAAATTAATTTTATGAATTTAAAAATTAAGGTTTTAAAAATAATACAAGACATCACATCTCTATCTCAATTGCCAAGAATCTAATAAAGTCATGAATCCAAAATCGACGATTTCGGTATTGAATACCTACTAATAATAGTAATTCATTTTTTTGGAGTAACTGATACTCAAAAGTACCTGAGAAATAAATTTAATTGTATAGTTTGGTACAAAATTATTTTTTTTACTATTTGATTTGTCTATTTATTTTTGTCAATATGTTCTTATTAAAAATCTCAGCTAACTTGGGGGTTACACGATCAAGTTTTGCCTTTCAAGTTTTAATACACTCACACTTTTTTACTAATACACTCACACTTTTAAGAATTGAAACGAACTTGCATTCAATTTCTCATTCAAGTTGGTTTTCAATTTTTCTTTCAAGAAAACAGCTGATTACAGGTTTTTGCCCAATTTGTACTAAAATTGTTTTCAAGTTGCGTGCTGCCTACGTCACAGCTTTCAATTTTTATAAATTTTGACAAACAGTATATGTAAAAGACTATCAAGAAAAACTTGATCGTGTGGCTGCAGTGTAAAACCATATTCGAAACCAGGCTTTATCAAAATATTCTCTACTCCCCAAATTTGTTTCAAAGCTTTTTCCTTTAATAATGGTAAATTTTTTTATTTTTAATAAAATCATAATGTATATATTGCAAAAGGAATTTTTTGTACATTTTATTTAATTTTTAGAAATGTTGATGGATCAACAATTATGCCTCTTGCGGATATATTTAAAATGAATTGACATCACTGTGTAATATTTAATGCTAAATACAACTCTGTTATTAGTTTCGTTCAAATTATTTAGTTTGAGTACCACTGTCAAGATATTCTGCCTTTACTATTTTTATTATTTAACAACCAACACCATTTGTTTTTTAATATCTTCTAAAATATTTGAATATATTTTATTTCTTTTAAGCTGCCCATTAAAATACATACAATTCCATAGCTTTATAAAGTTTTTGTTAATGTAATCAAACCCAACCACATGATGTTTGTAAGGGCGCCATATCGAAAAGAGCGCTATACCGTAGATACAATAAAAACAACAACAAATAGCAATCACTGCAATTCAGCAACATTTCGTTGAGTTTCTTTAATGCATTTACAACAACAAAAAATCCTACGCAACTCAACGAATAGAGTGCGCGACTATTCAAACGCCACTTATTTCAAAAGCAAACAGCAGCGGTTCGACTCCGGATCGTAAAGATTAAATTTGTCGCTTAATTTTTTCTTTAAATCTTAATATATAAAAGAACTTTAGTCTCGTTTTAGCTATTATAAATTAAAATTTTGTTTATATGTCGTGCAATTAATAAACTTTAAAAGAAAACTAAATTAAAAATAACCTGCGTGTATTTTAATGTCAGTTTGACGAACGTCTTTAAAAAAAAGTGTTCAAAAAAAATCAATTCAAATAAAACAACATAAATTATTACGAAATAGGTTTTTTCATTTAAAAAACCTCTCGTTTAAAATTATTAACAGAATTTAAATAAAGATCGCATAAAAATGGTTGGAACCACAGTCTTAAAGCGTGTAGACGAGGTAAGTTTTTTTTTGTATTTTTCTTTTATTTCAATAGTGTTGAAATTATATTTTTTAAGTAAAAAAAAAAACTAAAGGAGCCTTAGTTTTAAAGAACGGGAAAAGTGCCGTTTATTGAAGCTGAGACTCTTTAAAAAAAACATAAATTTCCAAATTTTGTTATATGATACTTACGGTACTTTTCCTATTTTATTTTTTCCCCTCCTTGTTTTTCCCAACCAACAATAACACAATGTATCACACATCTAACCTTCCATCATGATGGCTCCTTTAGTTTAAACAAAAACAACAAAAGTTTTGTAGACTGCCGGTATTTGTCATTGGTTTTTTCTATTTTCCAATTCCAAATTTGAATACAAAATGGCGCCGCATGGAGCGGTGGCCCCTTGTTTATTTTTTCTTTAACATTTTTGAAATTCTTCCTTTTTTATAGAATGAATCTGCTGCTTTCAAACAAGTCAAAAAATTAGGTGGTATTACCTCCACTGAGGTTACCAAAAGAGCTGCATTAGGTGATTTACAAAATCGTGGTGTTGTACGTACTATCGCTGCCAAGGATGCCGCCCAAAAGGAGTAAGTATTTTGTAACATAGTTTTAATTTATTTATTTTCCATTAATTTAGAAACAAAATTGTGTAAAATGTATATTTTTCTGTTTAAAATTCAGGGTTGTTTTGTGACATTCCATCTGTCTATTCTTTTTCTTGTTTTTGTTTCTCTTTATTCAGCTTTGTTATTGTATTTAATGTTAGACAAAAAAATATAAACAGATTGTTTTGTATTGGTGCGAGAGAGAGACAAGAAAAATCTTCGTTGAGTTTAACGGATTTTTGATAATCAAACAGATCAAATTTTTTGGTATAACAAAAACATAAATTAACCCATGAAATCCGTGTTGCATTAGTAAAATGTAATTATAATAAAAGAAAATTAAGAATTTTCATAAATTAAATATGTATGTACTTGGAAAAGTTTGTTTCTGCCAACTATATAATTTTAAAGTATTTTTAATTAAATATTGTAGTTATAATATATTTTTTTTTGCTCATTTTTGATCAAATAGGAAATTATGGATGGATCTCATTAAAAATAAAAATTATACGATCAACTTTTAAAGAAATAAATTTATTTACAGCAGCTATACTATGTTAAAAATTGCTATTTTACGCCTATAACAGATTTCATAATCTCTCAAAAATCCTCTTCACATAAATGTTTTATATAAACAGCAGGTTTTATGTCCAAAAATTTGCAGAAAATTAGATTTACTTGGCGAAATTAGATTTTTTAATTCCTATAACTATGACGAAACGAAAAATTTGAATAAAAAAATACATGCATTTTTTAACCTTTACTGAATTCGATATTGTTTTCCATGGCCTTAGAAAATTTAAAGTTTTCCAGAATTTCGAAATTCCCTTCAGTTTTGTTTTTATACCTATTTAGCTGATTCACAAGAATAGGAAAAATGAGAAAAAACTCCCAACTTCTAAAATCTTACGAGTTCACTTAAAGCTTTTTTAATTTAAGTCCAATTTTTTTTCTCATCACATTTTAGCCTGAAGGATAATAATAGACTTCAAAATGCATTACGGGCCACAAAGGCACGCGTTGATACACAATGGAAAAAGACCACCACGACTACGACAAACACAACAGCAAATGCTGTAGCTGCTGCAACAAAAACAAATGTAACAACTGGAGAAGTGCAAAAAACAACAGCCGCTGCTGGCCAACGTAAAATCCTAACACGTTCCAATTCGGTGCGTTTGGGTACCAGCAGTACCACTACCACAGGACTGGGTCTACAAAGACACGCCTCATCCCATTTGCTTGTTGGACAAAATAGAGTTAAGACGTTGACCACAAAAGTGATCGAGAACAAAGTGCAACAACAAGTAAAAAGTAAGCAACAATATCAATAAATATTTGTTATATTTTTAATAAATTATTAATTAAACAATTTTATTTATCACTAGTTAAAGCTGATGTCGATGAAAACAAACAAGAGGGAGGAACCACATTGCGCCGTGAAGATAGCAATTTGTCACGCAAATCTTTGACAAAAATCCAAGCAGCCATTACACAAAAGGCAGCTGCTGCTGGCACCATTAAGCCCACATTAGTGAAAAGCACATCCAACATCGCATCAGTGCCCATCAAAAAAGAAGTACAAATTGAGAATAAAAAGGAAGATAAATTGAAAATCGTCAGTATTCAGTCACACTCTTCCAAATTGTTGGATGATGTCAAGGATATTGATGAGGGTGATGGTGAAAATTTAATATTGGTTTCGGAATATGTCAATGATATTTATGCCTACCTCTACAAATTGGAAACCGAACAGCCGGTGCACAAGAATCATTTGGAAGGTCAAACTGAAGTTTATGCTAAAATGCGTGCCGTTCTCATTGACTGGATAAATGAGGTGCATACACAATTCCATTTGGTGGCGGAAACATTCCAATTAGCTGTGGCCATTATTGATCGTTATTTGCAAACGGTAAAGGATACCAAGCGTTCGCACTTGCAGTTGGTAGGTGTAACCGCTCTGTTTATAGCCGCCAAATACGAGGAGCTCTTTCCACCAGCCATTGCTGATTTCATCTATATCACCGATGACACCTATACCGGCAAACAAATACGTCAAATGGAATTGCAAATATTCAAAGCATTGGGCTGCAATCTCTCGCGGCCATTGCCCATACACTTTTTACGTCGTTTCTCCAAGGCAGCCGATGCCGAGGATAATCATCATGCCATGTCGAAATACTTTTTGGAATTGGCTATGATTGAATACGATATGTCTCATTATAAACCATCGGAGGTGGGTTGTTTAAAAAAAATCAATTTTTTTAAATAAATTATAACTTTAATTTAAAATTTTCAGATTGCTGCTGCTTCTCTATTCTTATCACTAAATATACTAAAAGAAAATACTAATAGCTCCTGCGGCCTTAGCAATAAACACTGGAATTCCACTCTGGAATGGTATTCGAGATATTCGCCCGAGCATTTAAGGCCAATTGCCAAAAAGATTGCTACCGTGGCTCGCAATGCTCCCAGTGCTAAACTCAAGGCTGTGTATACAAAATATCAGGCCACGAAATTCCAAAAGGTTTCCATGCGTTCTGAATTATACAGCACGTTCATGGATTCCATAGTAAGCGGCAAGTAATGGTAACGATGTAGCGAACAAAGTATTACTAGTGTTAAGAATATTACCAGAACAAACAAAAAAAAAGCAAGTAAAGAAAATTTGTATTTCAAACAAATACATGATTTATTTTAATCATTTCTAATCTAACACTTAGAACAGAATCATTTTCTACATAGTCCTTTATAGTTAGTATAATTGTTTATTTTTTATTTTATCTTCTTACATTTCAATTCTATGCTTAATAATCTGGTTTTTATTTATAGATATTTAAAAAAGAAAAACATCCCCCTTATTGACAATACATTACAAATTTTGCTAATTTCAATTATAAGTATATAAACAAAACTCAATTGTATAATTTGCCCATTTAAATATTTAGAAAGCCTTAATTAAGCTGGAATTAGAAACAAACAAAATTATTGGTTTTTCACAAAATATGAAGTGATTCTTCTCCTAGAAAACATTTAATAAATTTGTTTCATTACACATCACTGCTTAAATGTGATGTTATGAACACAGACAAAATTTAAATAAACAAAAACCGTTTCAATACATAGTCCTCCCTCATTTGCTTTTAAAACTACTATAGGCGCGGCGCGACTCGGCATTTTGACACCGAATTTACTCCATATTAGGAATCTCCCCACAGCAATTTTGGCTTGATTTGCTTAACTTGGCAAAACTATGACTCAAAAAGGAGCAGCTGTATTGTATAGTTTATCTTTTAGTCTTATATCTTCTCTTTACAATTTTCAAACCACCAAATCGCATTTGCTGGCTACATAAATATGCGATAACCTTTTAACTGATCCAACTACTATTACTTCTCTTTTATAACATTTATATCTCTTAGATCTTATTTTACATAAATTTGTTTGCTTTAAATATTATTAAAATAATGTTCAAACACAATAAGCGACTGATTTTAATATTTTTTTTTTATTCATTTCTTCTTCTATAGAAAAGCAAAAACATTCGTTTATTATTTATATTTTTAAGTTATTTTTTTTATTTTCCATATTATGTTTCATTATTATTTTTGTGTATGATGAAAAATTCTCGTTCCATTATTATTTATACTTGTTAAACTCTTCAAAGAACAAATTAAAAAAAAGCTGTCTACCACTTTACTTTAAACAATAAACATTTGTTTATAAACAATTAGAAAAAGATCTTTTCGAAGACGCTTTAAGAGTTTTTTTTTGTTAAATAAAATTGGCGCTTGTGTTTATTTGGTGACGTTCCAAGTGTATGTTACACGATGTCTTTTTATTATTTTTATTTTTAAACTTTTCATTTGTATTTTTTTTTTTGTCATTAAATATTTTTTTTTTAATTAATTCATAAAAATATACGCAAAAACATTGTAAACATAAGTCAATAATACAAATTATAAAATATACAAAAATAAATATAAATTATTTTAAATAATACTTGCAATTGTTTTTAATCAGGTATGTGATGAAATTCGATTTCGACATCAAATCGATTTGAAATCAATAAAATATGTGATGTGTTTACTGCCATCGATTTGTTATATCGATTTCATATTCCATTTTGTTCTATTAAAAAAATCAAATTTACCCATGTGATATAAATCAATAATGTCGATTTCAATTCGTTTTCAAATCATTTTATTTTACTTCAACGAAAATTAGAAAAATGTAAGTAAATGTAAATTTAGTTTTATAAAGAAAATTAAATAATTGTTGTAAATTTTTTAGGGGAAAACATAAGAATTCTTTACAGGAAGATGCATTAATCCAATTTATGGAAAATCATTCTGATATAGCCAGGTTTCACAAAATGCAACAAATTAGATGTAGAAAATTTATGGATTGATTTAACTACTAATTTGAATAGCTTTGGACCGCCAATCCATGATACAAATGGTTGGAAGAAAGTAAGTAGGAAGTATTTATTCGAATGGTTTACTAAAAAATTTTACTAGGTATGGCGTGATTGGAAGGCTTGTACTAAGAAAAAAATTACAACCAACAAAAAAGAAGCGATAGCAACAGGAGGGGGACCACATAACCAAATATACATATCTAAAAAGGAAGAGATAATTGGTCAGCTTTGTGGACTGTACTCTTTAGCTGATGGAGTACAGAACTCCATATCTATAATTGGATCGGATTTATTGTCATCTGATGACGAGATTACTCCAACAAGTAGACCGGACAAACGAAAAGTGGAAGATGACATAACATGTGATAAACCTAGTACTTCTAAACGGGCATCTAAAAGAAATGATGAAGATGTAAAAGAAAGCCTTAAAGGATATATTCAAGATGATATAAAAAATGGAAAAGAGCTGTCCGATTCTTTTAAAATGCTTGTTGAAGTATGCCAAAAAAGTGATGATAAATTGCATATTATAGGAAGTAATATAAGACGTGTTTATAAATCTATAGAAAATTTAACAACAAATATAACAAATGAAATTAAAAGGCATAATCAACAAATGGAAAAGGCTGCTTTTGAAAAAAATAATCTTAAAAAGATGGACTTGGAAATAAAAGAAAAACAATTAGAGTTAGAACTTCTAAAATACCAGAAAAAATAGAAACTGTAAAACTTAAATGTCTTCCTTTTAAATAAACATTTATTTATATGTATTTATTTAAATTTTTAAATTAAACTTTCAGCAATATTATCGCGTATTATATTTGCGGAGTTTGTTAAAGTTATATCAGTCTCAAAGCTTTCAATCTCATGTCCATCCATTTCATCACTTAAATGTCCTTCCAAATCTTCAATAGGATGCTGAATTTTTAGTGTATTGCACAAGTTGTGCAAAGCGCAACAAATATTTATAATTTGTACTGTTTTTAAAGGAGAATACCAAAGTGTTCTTGACAAACACCTAAATCGACTTTTCAGGACTCCAATTGTCCTTTCGACCACGTTTCTCGCCGAAGTATGTCTTTTATTAAATCTTTGTTGACAAATAGTTCTTGGATTCCTGTAGGGCGTCATAACGAATGGTTCAAGTGGATAACCCGAATCGGCTAACAGCCATGAGCCGCGTTCTCCATTTTCATACGATGAAATAAAAAAGTTTCGTGCTGTACTCATATTGAAAATAAATGAATCGTGACTACTCCCAGGTCTAGTTGCATCAACAGCTTTAATATCCATCTTATAATCGCAAATCTAAAATATGGACTATTATGTGTGAAGATTTTTTTAATTAATTCATACAAACTTACAATCATGGCATTAATGCTGTAATACCCCTTTCTGTTGAAAAATAAATGTTCTTCTCCTGTTGGACCTTTTAATGCCACATGAGTGCCGTCAATACATCCGATAACTCCGTGAATGCCATATTTTTCATAAAAGAACTGTTTGGATTTTTTTAACTCTTCTTCTGGTGTTTTAAGTTTAATCAGCCCTGGACAAATTTTTCTTTCCAATAGTTTTAACATTTTTGTAAAGCATTTTGAAACTGTTGTTCGATGCATAGCTATATTTAAATCGTTCCCAACAGACCTTTGAAAACTGCCTTCAGCCAAAAATCTTAAGGTTGCGGCTAATTGTATTGTAAGAGGTATTGATGTACTCTTCCAATAATTTCCAATTTTATTTAAAATTATAGTGAACCCTTCTTTATTCAAGCGAAAATGTTGAACGAATCTTTGAAAATATCATTAAAATATAAAAAATAAAATGTAAAAACCACGCATACTTACATTTCATCTGGTAAATTTAAAGGATTCGATTTGTCCCTTAAAGATTTGCGTTTAATATTTTCCTTCCTCATTTTGTTTTTTTCGAAAAGAATTACAGAAATCGCTGTAATCAAAGCCATTTTATTTATATTTGATTCACAACACAAATTTATGTATATAAATAAATTTTTAAATTAATTTTTTTGTCTCCACTAGAGTAGAATTTATGACAACACAATATTGAAATGGAACAAAAATGGAATATGAAATCGATCGAAATTCATCACACTATTGTCGATTTCAAAAGACGATTTACTTTTCAATTCGGTCGATTTTCATCACATACCTGAATGTTCCTGGGGTGACAATCTTTAGTCGAGTGATAGTTAAATCATTGCAATTCATTTCAGAGTAACGATTTTATACTGTGTAAAGGCCTGTTTCACGATGTCGAAAGAAAAATGATTCGAACAAATTTGTATGAAAATTATTCGAAAGAATTTTAAATACCGTGTTTTTCATACCAAATTTTTCGATATTGTGGAACAGGCAGTAAATTATAGCGGTATTGTAATTTACAAATAACAATACAGAAAACATTAAAATAGCTTTTTGTTTTTACTATTTTTCAATAATTTTTTGTATTATAAATTTCCAATGCTAGAATGGACTTTGTATATGAATGATGATATTTTCAACACATAGAGTTGAAAGATTATCTTCCGTAATTTAATTTTAGATAAAAAAAAGTCATAGTAGACATCGGATTTTGTTCATATCATATTCGATTCGAAAGGAAATCGTTTCGATTTACAGGTTTTTGGATAACAATTTTTCAACGTAATCTCCTCTATGCACTTTGTACAACGTTACTCCAATTTTTGTATCCATTCCAAAAAATAAGATTTGTCAGGCCATGAAAATAGGAATTTTTTGGGAGATGATTTCATCGTTGTAGTCAAATCTCTTGCCGCCAAGACAATTCTTCAGGTTTGAAAACAATTGGGCGGAATTGTGAACATTTCGTAGACTAATTCATTTTTGCCATGGAAACGTCACATGCAAACGCTGCAGCCATTTCATGATTCAAAATTGAAACCACTGGGCCATGAGAAATGCCTATGGTTTCCTCGCATTTTCAATCTCCGATCGGTCAACACCATATCATGATTTTATACCCTACACCATGAGTGGAAAGAGTATATACATATAAGTTTGTCATTCCGAATCGTTTTGTCATATTAGTTTCAAATTCCAATTTGTTTCAAAGGGAAATTATCATAAACAAATGCACAGTTCTTATTTTGTTGTTTTTTTTTATAAAAATTATACGAAATGAAACAAAATTGGAATATGAAATCAATCGAAATTCATCACAACTAAATCGTTTTTGAAATTGATTTCATTTTTGAAAACGATCTTTTTTCATCACATGCCTGATTAATACAATGGGACCTCGATTATCCGTATTGGTCGGTACCGGAAGCATTCTGGATTTGGAAAATTGTATAAATCGTTCTTTGCTGAGTTTTTCTATTCCATTGATATGAATTGTGGCAGCTATATAATCAGCTGAAGATTTTTCTCCTAAGTTTGTGAATTCCATGTCGCTTTTTTGTTTAATTTTGAGTGGAATATTTTAGCCTTTTCATTCACTATTAATCCAGAAATTGGAGTTCGATCTTTCCAGAACCATTCATAAACTGCGAAATCTACTTTTGGTTCTACAGCAGTCTTTAAATATTTTCCGTTTCGAATGGGGAATTCCTCTTTTTCGTTTTATTCACATTGTGTTTGTTGTTCAAAAATAATCGAAAAAAAATGTTGCTTATAATCCCGGATAATTGAGGTAATTACGGTTAATCGATGCAAAAAATTTGAAATTGATCCAAAATTTGTTTCTTTTTCTTTCACGGATAATTGATGTTGCCGGATAATCGAATCAGGAATAATCGAGGCCTCACTATATAGACAATATGGATATCTAATGATAGATATTTCAAAGACCTTTGAAACGATATATATGTATGTATATATAACGCCATAGTAAGTCGGACCTACAATGGGTCGAATTGGGAAAAATATTTTTTAATCCAAATTTTTTAAAAAAAAAAAAATTATTGTAATTTTTTTATAGAATTTATTTTCACAATAAATTAAAAAAAATGTTTATAAAAAATTTAAAAAAAATTTAATTTTTTTTTAATTTTGTTACTTAAAAATTTTAAAATTTATTAAAAAGTTTATTAAAATCTACAAAATTTTAAATTAATTAAAATATTTTTCATTTTTGTAAATTTTATTAATAACTTAATTCAGGATAAAATTACCTTTAGCGAAATAATACAAATTAGCGTTACCGTTACCTTCTAACCGTTTCGAATTGGTAGCCAAAGTTGAAATAAATACATTTAAATATAGAATGTGGATATAAAATGAAATTTGTATTTTATTAATATGTATTATGAGTGTCCAAAAAACCGGCAAATTTAAAAAACCGATTTCAGGTTTTATCCGAAAAAGTGTTTAAATTACATTCACCCCTATCGCGAATCAATATTTCACATGAAATATTTTCCCTTTTCCTTTTTTCGATCATCAACTTTGTTCACGTGAAAAAATTCCCCTTGTTGTGAAATTTTTAGATGGAATTTTGTAAACAATAAACTGCTGTTACAAACAAAATCAACTATTGTGAATGTAAAGTTAATCGTGATATTCCCGATAGCAATTTTCCATTCGAGGGAACAAAATTTCACATGTTATTGCCGATAGGGGTGATTAAGAAATATATTTCATTAAAATCGGTTTGTCAAAAAACCAAAAAGTTAAAAAAAACCGAAACCAGTGGAGCTTACAAAGATGAAAAAACCGGTTGACCGGTTTTGGATATTCTAATGTATATGTACATATTTATGATTTTAACAAAATAGCAAATAATTTTTCTCAATAAAACTACTAGCAACAAAAATCTGTATCTTTTAAAGTTATAGTTTCCCTAATTTTAAAAATATAAAAAAAAATATTGAAACGAACAAGAGATTTTTTCCTTTTTTTATCACAAATTTCAGAGTTGTTCAGCAGATAGCTAGGTATATTCAATATTCTAAGTATAAAAACTGAAATTACGGAATATACAGGCCTGTCAGACATTTTGCTCAGAATGGGTTCAATTCCGTAGTTTTTATTCCGATCGATTTCATTTTAGGTTCTTCAGATTCCGTGGAATTTATTAATTAGAAAAATATTTATTATTATGTATTTCTGATATTAATTTGATAGCGTTTTATATATTAAAACAAAAGTGAAGTTGTTGGTGCAGAAAATTGTAATTGATAATTACAAAGAAATATCAATTTCACTTTGAAAACTGATAGTGGTTTCATTCCGAAAGAAATTTTCGTTTTACTTTTTCTGAAGAAGCGAAATACGGAATTAATTCCACTTTCGATGGGAATGGAATTCTGTGACAGGCCTGATAGCTTCAAAGGAACATATAGACGATTTAAATTATCTTTTCTAACCTTAAGTGTCCTTTTGTTTAAAGCGAAACAAACAACGATCTAAAAAAAGTCCGACATCATAAGTCAGTCCTTAAAGTATGATAAACAAAAGGAATGTTTATGTATCATTCATTACATATTGACGACGTATCATGCATCCATTCCATACTCACACAAATAAACGTAATACTTTGCATATTTCAGTAACAGCAGCTCAGAATTCGTAATAATAAGATTCTATATACATACTTACATCCATCTGTACATACATACTATGTAAGTATATGAATGCATGAATTTCTACAATTTTGTTTTTATTTTCTACAAGCGCTATTTATTAATGTGTAAAGCAATGATATGTAAAATTTTAGGCTCAAAACAAACGTATTATAAGAGAAACAACCCTGCAGTTTTAAAAATGACAATTAGCAACTTTGCAACAGCGCTATTTATACATACACCATTTTTCATTGAAAATAATTTGGTTAAAATTTTTATTTAGTGAAAAAAAAATCGGGTAAAAAATATTTTCCGATTTTTGGTGAAAAAAAAAAATGTTGGTGAGAATTTTTTTTGATGAAAAAATATCTCCCGATCACATCTACAAAAGGTTATTTTCTAACGGTAGTTATAGAGCGAAATGAAAACGATTTATCTCAGCAACGAGACGAGATAGTCGAAAACGAATTGCAGATTTTAAAAATTTGGTGTCAAAACCTAAGGTGGCATCCTTAACTCAAAATTGTCCAAAGTGCATATGGGGCACATAAACCCCCGGGCTACGATTTATTAAAAAATCCATTCCAATTATAAATTTTTTCTGTGTAATAATGCATAATATTTTGATTGTTTTCTATGTTCAGAATTGAAGTAAATCAGGCCTGTCACTTTGTTCGGAATGGTTTCAATTCCGATCGATTTCGTTTTAGGTTCTTCAGATCCGTGTTATTTTCTTAATTCCAAAAATATTTAATAATTCTGTATTTCTGATTTTAATTTGCAACAGAAACTGATTAAAAATTTTAGAAAACAAATACAGGGGGTTACTGCGTAACTCAATCCGAATACGAAAATGTGTGCTAAATGCATTGTAATTCGAAAAGATTTTCTTTCGAATCGAATTAGGGAGTAACCCCCAGGCCTGTCACACATATTGTTCGGAATGGTTTCAATTCCGTATTTTTTATTCAACGATTTCGTTTTAGGTTCTTCAATTCCACTTTGAAAATTTAAAGTGGTTTCATTCCGAAAGAAAGTTTCGTTTTATTTTTCTGAAGAAGCGAAATACGGAATTAATTCCACATTCGATCGGCATAGAATTCTGTGACAGGCCTGATAATTACAAAGAAATATCAATTCCACTTTGAAAACTGAAAGTGGTTTCATTCCGAAATAAATTTTCGTTTTAGTTTTTCTGAAGAAGCAAAAACGGAATTAAATCGGCCTGATAAAAATTATATACATACTAAAAAATTAAAATTTCCTAAGATTTTTTTTTGGATTATTGAGCTACTATTTTCACTTACTGTATTATGTACATATGTATATGAATGAACATTTACACCATGCACAACTACATTTTTTTGTTTTAAATTCTCGTATGTTAAGCACATTTATTTTAATAACATAAATACTTGTTTGTTGTTGTTGTTGTGAAAATAAATGGGTCTGTCAGTTCAACCCATAAAAAAAACAAACAACAACATATCTACTACATGTTGAGGAAAATAAATGACGGTCATAAAACCGTCAAACTCGATTTTCGAATAGGCGCACAGCAAAATACAACAAGAGAAACGAACACATACAAAACACACAATTTTATTTCTTCTTCGTGTTTACCAGTGATGTGAGCGTGACGTAATTTTCTCGCATTACGTGTGCATCTGTCGTGATTCATATAACTTTAAAAATTAATAACCAGTGAGTGAGCTAGAATTTAAAATGTGACTGCGTGCGTCGTAAAATGTTTAAAATTTCGCACAATAACTCCATTTGCATGCATAAACATCTGCTGTACCGAATTATCGATTAAAACGAACAACTTTTTATGGTCTCAGTGAAAGAATTTCGGTAATGGTATATTAGGGATAATCGGGGTTGTCATAGAATCCAATCATTGTCGGAATCGGCTTTGAAAACGAAAAAAAAGGAAAAAAAAAGTACATTTGATTTATGAAATAAATTTTTTTGTTTAATCGATAAGGAATTTAATTCTAGATCGAATATAAAACCAATAACTTTCAATTTCATGAGACCAATGTCCTTTTTCTGTCGTTTTCAACACCGATTCCGACAATGATTGGATTCTATGACAACCCCGAATGGTAATTTGTTAAAAGATATCAGACATATTAAATGACATAAAAAGGTTCTGGAATTAATTTAATCATGTGGAACAGACGAGCCTTTTTATGAATGTGAATGTGAGCCAAAAAAAGCACTCACGCGCCCATATTTACTGATTGAATGCAAAATGAAAAGAAAACAATGGCAGAAGAAAGAACAAAAACACCATTAAAACTCTGCCGCACACCTACAAACAAACACTAAATTAAAGTATGTAGATTAGGATGGCCCCAAAAATAAGGTCTCGATATTCCCAACTAAAACAAATGTTTTGTGTTAGAGCCACATATCATTTGGTCTTTATGTTCCATTCAAAGGGTATTATATTTTAAAATAATAAAAAGTTCTTTCGAAAAATTTTTGTCCAAAATATTGAGCGAAATAAGGTGACATAAAACGGAACTCATTTTGAGGTACATGTAGAAATATGCGAAAATATTCGAATCGTGAGAGGCGTTATGTTTTCTTTTAATTTCTTACACTAAACGAAATAGTTTTCCTTTACAATCCGTCATATTTAAATAAAAACAATCTGAATGATTTTATAATAAATAAAATTTAATATCGTACGTGACAGATTTTTCTCTTATAATAAAACAATATACATACATATATTCTGTAAATATGTATATCGATCATTTGCTGCAACAACGTCATAACTCAAAATCCGGGTGTTTTGAACTGAGTAATACAAAATGCGCCGTTCTTTTGTATTTCATAGTTTTATCAGTTTTAAAAAAAGTCAATTATTTTTTCTATGAGTGTTTTTTCGTTGTAAACGTCAAAATTAAAATTCATATTTTCTCGTATATTTGACAAGTAAAAATTTGGGTTAAATACAGATTAGAAAGATATTAATATCTACTATTTAAATCAGGTTTTATTTCTGAAATCGCATAATTTGTTAAAAATTTATTTAAGAAATAGCCTAAACATACCTAAAACATTAAAAAATTAAATATAATCAGTTTAAAGTATTATTTTTGTCTTTAAAATATTGTAATATGATCTAAATACTTTTATTATTTTCTTCTATTCAAATCATCTTGAAAAAAAGTTTCAAGGGTTTTTGTTTTTTCAGTCGTGGTAGCGATTCTCGTGGAAATGCTCATATATTTGTTTGCGAGAAAATCGTAAGATGTCATATACCAACATATCGTCCATAATTAGTCATAGTTATTAAGGAATACTTCTGAAAAATGGTCGAAAAAAATTTATTTTTCATATACAGACAAATCAGGCCATCTAACTTTATGTAAATTCGTCCAAAATTAGTCATAACTTCCATATAAAGTTTTATATATACAGATGTCATGTCAGCTAAGTTTATGACGATCGGCCCATATCTCCAAACTTACAAAAATTAATATCGAAATTAAAGTTAACTGGAACCTACATAATGGGACATTTTTTTATTTGAAAACTTTTAGCGCTCTATACAAATAGGTTCACCTTAATGTATGTATGTTTACCTATATATTGTTGCTGGACTCTTTAGACACAACAAGGGATGGTTAGTTTATAGTAAGCAATGATAATGTAAACCTATTTGTGTTTTTACCCATAGTTAAACACAAATATTTTTACCCATCAGTAATTCGTGACAAAATATTTTTCTGATATAGGGGTATGGTCAATTATGGACCGATGACAAAAATAGTAATCACATAAAACATGTGATTTAAAAACATAATTTAAGGTATTTACAGACGACAATACTGTGTATTAATACAGGCCTGTTCAGATCGTAAGTGGAATTAATTCCGCATTTTGCTTCTTCAGAAAAAGTAAAACGAAAATTTCGTTCGGAATGAAACCACTTTCAGTTTTCAAAGTGGAATTGATATTAGTTTGAAATTATTTGGATTTCTAATATTTTTAATCAATTTCTGTACCAAAACCAGTTTTCAAAGTGGAATTTATATTAGTTTGAAATTATTTGGATTTCTAATATTTTTAATAAATTTCTGTACCAAAACCTTCACATTTGTTTTAATATGAAAAACGCTGTCAAATTAAAATCAGAAATCCAGAATTATGAAATATTTTTGGAATTAATAAATTACACGGAATCTGAGGAACCTAAATCGAAATCGATCGGAATAAAAACAACGGAATTGGAACCATTCCGAACAAAATCTGTGACTGGCCTAAAATGCATAAGGTTTCTCAAGAAATTGTTTTTAAAAATACATTTCTTGTTTACACGTTAAGCGGGTGATTTGTGAGTGTGATGTGTTCGAGTTCGACGTCTTGTTACTTGTTAATGGGGCTGTGCGCTAACAAAATCACAAGTAATAGAAAATTTTCAATCACAAATCAGGCGAACAAATTATTCTGTGTGTGGCCAGCTTTAGTATTGAGAATAGTTTTTGTTGATTACACAGTGAACGTTCACTTTGTTTTAGTGAAATAAAATTTTTATTAAAGTTACAACTTCAAAATTTAATTTTTTGTCACGATATTTTATAAATTTTTAACGTTTTAATTCAAATTCGTATACACTTATTTTAAAAATATAGTCTTTCTTCAATTATAAATGGTTTAAATTGAATTTTTTGTAAACATTTTCTTTTTATATTTTTTTCATTTTCTTTTGTTTGACGTTATAGGGAATGTATAATTGAGAACACACTTTCTAATAATTGTACCTTGCTTGTTTTGCCATGGGGTGACACTTACACTTAACTCAAGATAATGATTGTAAACTATACTATTTTCATTCATTTTTATTTAATAATCACAAATTTGATAAAATTTAAACCTTAGCGCTCAAAACTATTTTTTCTTGGTTTCAGTAATATAAAAGTATTCAGTATTTGGATATGTATTTATAAAAACAAATAAGGCAAATAAAAATGTCAAGAAAATATAAAATAAAATTTTCAGAAAAATATCAATCAACAAAGAAATAAAATATTTGTAATACTATCGTGTAAACAATAAATGTTTTTTCGAAACGATTTTTTGAAATACCGACTGATTTTAATAATATTTTATATTTGAAAAGTGTTAATACTCAATATAGCGTCTCGAACTTCGATTAATTCTCATGCCGGCAGAACCATGGAACTAATTTCTCTATATATTTATATTAATCTTACCCCCAGTCTATACCTGATAAATTTTTATTATGATAAACGTCAAAATGGTTGTCAAGATAAAAAATTATCAGGGGGTTACTCCCTAATTCGATTCGAAAGGAAATCGTTTCGAATTGCAATGTATTGAGTTACGCAATAATCCCCCGGTAATTTTCTACATTAGTATTATTGCTTCGTTATGTGTGATTATTTTGAGTAATTTTTTTGTTTGAGTTTTTTTCTAGGTTTCTGACAACTGAGTTAGGTCTTTGACAGGAGAGTTTCCGCTCTATGTATATTCTCTATGTTATTGTGTATAACATTTCACGATTTTCAAACAACCTCAGAGAAAATATGTTCATGATTTCCATTTTTTTAAACGTTTTTATGAAAATTACATCTTAAATTAATAAACAAACTAAAAAATCCAGAAGATTCCGACTGCCTGCTCATTGTCATAGTAGTCTCTGTGCGCAGGGACCTAAACTAAGGTTTAGGTCAGGTCAGTGACAGGGCATTCTTACATTGCATGACTAAAGAAGATGAAGAATTGCCGCCTGACTGTCGACAAAAATACTAATACTGCCGCTAGTATTATGATCAAGAAGTGTATTATTAGCCAAAATCGCAAAAATGTCAGCCTGAAAAACACTACATTCATTTGGAAGACGATATGAGATGCCTATCCCAAGTTCGTCGCATAAAACACCAGAACCAAGACCAGAGATCATTTTAGAACCGTCTGTATGTCTATATTCTGGTGGCATATTCGTACACGAGATTACCCCTACACCACTGTCTCATGGAGGGAATTAAAACCTTGAACACCCTATCAAAATCTGTATATGGAGTAATGTATTCCGAAGGTTGATATACGATCGAAGGTAGTAGGCCCCTAATCCCTGCTTGGCCATATGTTCTCGATCTCAAACATCCAGATGCGTGAAGCCTCCCCAACAATGCTTTATACTACAGATTATTGCAGATACGACAGTTCTAAAAAAAGTAATATCGATCCGTATGGTTATTTTGACGTTTTATAACCACTTTTCAATGGTTGTGTTTTGCAGAGCGAGAGATACATATATAATTTGTCCCTCTTTCCAAACCACATCCATTGTGAAATTTTCTTATGTTTGTTTTCTATTGCCATATTACTGGAATCAGCTGTGTAATCTGTGCTTTATACATTGTATTTGGAAAAAAAATTCGAATCGAATTACACTATAAACCCCCGTGGGCACTTCTGATAGTTAATTTGAACTGACATACACTTCTAGGGGCTGCTCTAATTCATATTCAAACAAAAAAAATATTTTTAAAAAGTTTGAGAAATCAATGAACAATAACTATCCAATCTAATTACAATGCAATAATCTTATATTCGTATAACCCACCTTTCTGTCTCTCTCCTCACTCTCTTTCACATCGACATAAGGCTCGTCACGTGACATTTATTAATAAACATGTTCAAGTCCACGTTATTACTGTGATACGTAACATTTTGAACAAAACTGTGCAAATTTTTTGAATGATCTAATTAAACTATTTACAAATTTCCTGTGAAATGAAAACAACGTTATTTTTTTAAGATATTTTTTTGTTTGTTTAACTTTAAGATTATTTATTTATGTTTTTATTATGTTTAATTTAAACATCCACATACTCCATGATAATTATATTTTCTTGAGTAAATAAAAAAAGCAACATTTTATTTAAAGAAATTCGTTTAAAACGAATTCGTATTATCGAAACGACATTCAAACTGAACTCTTTTAGCGCGCTCTCGATTTCGTGAGAAGAGTTCAAATGAATGTTGTTCATTTTCAAAATATCGTTGAAATATACACAAATCTATGATGTAAATTTTAGTTTTTTTAGGAGACAATCACATCTAATATTTTCTGTACTTTCTTCGAGAGATTATAAAAATAAGAATAAAGGAAAACATGAACGACTTTTTTTAAGTTTTTATAAGATTTTTTTTTGGAAATTTCGATTTTTTTTTGTTAATTATTAACATTTTATTATTGTAATTATAGCTTTTTTCTTTTTTTTAACTTAATTCTTGTTTTGCAAATGACTTGTTGGTTTTTTCATTCTTTAAAAGATTTCTGTTTTTAAGTTTTTAGATGATTTTATAAGTTTATCTTTTTAATCCTGCATTTTTCTCGTATAACGAAATTTTATAATTTAATTATAAGAATAACGTGACGACGATCAACGTGTGGCTGATGACGGTTTACACTGTGAGTGTTGGGTAGTGTAGTTATGTGTAGTAAAACTGCTGTTATTTAAATGATGTTGATGGTAGTTGACTTAACCTTGGAAGGTGGACAAGAATTTGGTGACGACATCCTTCAATTTAGCGTCGGCAGCTTCAGAGATTTTGCCTTCTTGGGCAATTTGGGCCAAAAGAGTTTGTTCGGAGGTCTTGACGTGTTGCAAGAATTCCTTTTCGAACTTGGTGATCTTGGCGGGATCCATCTTATCCAAATGACCGCGGACACCGCAGTAGATGACAACAACCTAAGTAGTTTAAAACAAACAAACAAAAATGGTTAATTTATAGTTTTTTTTTTTTTAAATAGCAAACATATGATGTTGCCGTTCGTTACTTACTTGATCTTCAATGGCCATGGGGACGTATTGACCTTGTTTCAACAATTCAGTCAAACGAACACCACGGTTCAACAATTGTTGGGTGGAAGCATCCAAATCGGAACCGAATTGAGCGAAGGCAGCGACTTCACGGTATTGGGCCAATTCCAATTTCATGGAGCCAGCAACCTGTTTCATGGCCTTAGTTTGGGCAGCGGAACCGACACGGGATACAGACAAACCGACGTTAATGGCGGGACGGATACCCTTGTAGAACAATTCAGTTTCCAAGAAGATTTGACCGTCAGTGATGGAAATTACATTGGTTGGAATGTAAGCGGATACATCACCGGCTTGGGTCTCAATGACGGGCAAAGCAGTCAAAGAACCACCACCCATGGCTGGGGACATCTTGGCGGCACGCTCCAACAAACGGGAATGCAAGTAGAACACATCACCGGGGTAGGCTTCACGACCTGGGGGACGACGCAACAACAAGGACATTTGACGGTAGGCGACGGCTTGTTTGGACAAATCATCATAGATGATCAAAGCGTGTTTGCCCTTGTCACGGAAGTATTCACCCATGGCGCAACCGGAGTAGGGAGCCAAGTATTGCAAAGGAGCGGCATCGGAGGCGGTGGCAGATACAATGACGGAGTATTCCATGGCGCCGGCATCAGTCAAACGCTTGACGATTTGGGCAACAGTGGAACGCTTCTGACCGATGGCAACGTAGATACAGTACAATTTCTTGGTATCATCTTGACCATCATTGAAACGCTTTTGGTTGATAATGGTATCGATAGCCAAGGCGGTTTTACTGGAAATAGAATGAAAAAAAATCAAAAATTATACTCATTATCACTATTTTCATATAAATTTTTAAGAAACTTTAATAAGCTATTTTTTAAAAAAATTTATTCTTCCATTAATATTAGGAATTAATGCATTTCAGATTAAACATGAAAATTCCTTACCCAGTTTGACGATCACCAATGATCAATTCACGTTGACCACGACCAATGGGTACCAAAGAATCGACAGCCTTAATACCAGTTTGCATAGGTTCGCGTACAGATACACGAGGAATGATACCGGGAGCCTTGATGCCGACACGGAAACGATCCTTGGTGTTGATAGCACCCTTACCGTCAATAGCATTACCCAAAGCATCAACGACGCGACCCAACAACTCATCACCGACGGGGACATCGACAATAGCACCGGTACGCTTGACAATATCACCTTGCTTGATGAGCTTATCGTTACCGAATACGACAACACCAACGTTATCGGGTTCCAAATTCAAAGCCATACCCTTCAAACCGGAAGAGAATTCTACCATCTCATCGGCTTGGATGTTGTTCAAGCCATATACACGAGCGATACCATCACCAATGCTCAACACACGGCCAGTCTCTTCCAAATCAGCCTTGGGGGCAACACCCATAATGCGTTCTTCCAAGATGGATGAGATCTCAGCGCTACGTTGTGTGCTGGAGACATGGAGTTTACGTGCAGCTAGAGTGGCAGCGGGGTAAGCAGCTTTGCAAGCGATCTATTGTGAAGAAATTAACAAAAAAAATATATAAATTAAAATAAATAAAATAAGGTATTTTTTTTTTGGGGTGTGTTAAATAGAAAATTATGTAAAAACACAAAAACTAATGGTTTTAAAACATATTTAATTTGTTTTACACCATTTCCAATTGAGTTTCAGAAGTTGATAATTGTATTTCAGAATATTTCAATTATGTTTCAGAACTTTTCCTTAGTATTACAGAAATTTCTATTTGTTTTTCAGAAATTTCCATTTGTATTTCTATTAGAACTTTTTGAAATACAAATGGACATTTTGGAAATACAATTGGAAAATTCTAAAATACAATTATAAATTTCTGAAATACAACTAAATATTTTGGGATAATTTCATGGAAAACATTGTTAGGTTAGATGCTGGTTTATTAAGTAATAAATTTATGTTATAGATATTAATGTACAAGGACTCGTATGTGCTGTTAACATTAGTAGACATTGTATGTTGCATGCTTCAAAATATTGTAGCAATTCAGAGACAATTGATAAGATTTTGAAGGAATCAAATCAATGAATAATAGATTGCCAATAATACTTTTAATCTTGGCAAGATAAGTAAAGAATTGTATCAAATGTTTGAAAATCTAATTTGATACAGTGCCACTTGCCTTTATGTGAGGGGAAAAAAAGCAATATGTGAACACAGGAAAATTACATCGATTGGGTAGAGGGAGGGGTAACATTGAATATGTGGAAAATTTTGTGTGTAATCAAATAATCATATTTTAAATAAATTATTACTTGTGAGTTATATTGTGGATTTAAGGACAAATGCAATGTTTACTATAAACTATGTTATGTTACTACAGATTTATTGATTTTTATTAGTGTGCAAAGGTAATATATAATTATTGATTTTTCTTTTATAAAATATAGACTCAAAATTACATAAATTCTGGCATAAACTTTTTGATTTTACTATTAAGAGGAATTCCAGGGTTGTAATTCGAAAATATTTCCTTTCGAATCGAATTAGGGAGTAACCCCCTGAATGGCTCAAGGTTTAATAAAAAAATACATCATTTGTCGATCGATTATTGATTTAAAAATTATTATATTTCACTTCTAAAATCTGTATTCATAAACATCTTTTAAATTTATCAAAGGTTTATAAAACAAATTTTGTATAGAAATTTTATACATTCAAAAATTGTCTATGAATATCGGAAGAATATAATATAAAGATATATATCTGCAAAATAAGCGAATTAAGCTTCAGGTAACATTAAAAATATTTGTTTAGCCGATAATGCATCTATTAAATGCAAGTTTTTGAATGTCAAATCAGTAAAATGTGAAAATTAAGTAACATTTAATAGTTGGTCTACTAAGGTTACGTTAAAATCGACCATGATTCTACTGTAAATAGGTAAATAGCTATCCATTTATTATTGCATTTGAATAAAATGCAATAAATATATTACTATATACATTAATATAATATCAAAAATTTTAGGTTTTCTTAATTTTCATTTTTTTACCCATGTTTTTTGTAAAAAATCATATTTTTTACTTATGTAAGAAATTTTTATTTGGCCACTTAATCAGACAGTTAAATAACCAACAAAACAATACGGCAGCACATGAAAATTTTAGTGTATGAAGTTAATAGTGTCATCTCTTTCTAACACATGTATTATTATAAAACCCATAATAAAATGGAAAAATGAAATTAAAAAATTATTAAACTAATAAGAAAATCATTTTTTTTTTTAATTTTCCTTAAAATGTAATCATAATTTCATAAAATATTTTCCCATTTTATGTATTTTAATTTTATTTTTGAAACATAACCTCAAAAATAAAATCAATACACGAAAGTAGTCGTCGATGTCAGTTATATGACAGCTGAATAGTTTATATGACACCGGAGGGGAGCCGAGTGAAAAAAGTGCCGCAAAATTAAAAGGGGAATTCATTCTATGTATCAAAATTATGTAACCGGAAAATTGTCAAGTTGTTTATACATTTCATTGCCAATTTATAAAGGAATGTAAATTTTGTTACAATTTAATTTAAAAATTATGTAATTTTTCTTGTTTTTCCTTTTACTAGCGGCACTTTTTTCATACTCGACCCCATCTTTTTCACTCATCACACATTTTGCTGCAGTAGAAAAACCTAACCAAAGGTTGCGTAACCACATCTTTTCTACTTTAAAGTCTTATAAAACTCTGTATTATTTAACCAGTAATATTCTTAACTTTACAAACAACTTTAATAATTTAGCACTTTGGGTAGTTTTGTGTTTTGACAGCCAATTTAAAGAAATTGTTAATTTTTATAGTTCATTTTCACTTAACACACTTTGGGTAAATTTTTTGCACATTTTTCTTGTAGACATTTTTTCTTTTGGGGGTACAAAATTTTCGTTTTTTTATAAATTTAATACCTGTTGGGCAGCCTTTGGCAAAGAGCGGGCCACAGATGAGGCCAAACGAGCAGAAATCATCGACATTTTACTTAAATTTAATTAATTTGTCGCTGGTTGCAAAAATTTGATTTTACTTCTAATACACCCAACTCCTCTCTAGACGTATAATTTAAAGATGGTTGACGAAAATCGTTCACGTTCGCTCAACTCGACAAGAATGGTGTCTTTTCGTTAAATATGCCGTTTTACGTTAAGTTTTCCTATTCAGCCACATCGTTAAGTTATTTAATAGTTACGGAGTTGCCAGACTTACAATGAAGAGCTGTATTTTACGAATTATTATAAGAAAAATCAATGAACGTTGAGAAAGATAATAAATAGCTTTTTATTTTATAATATGGAGTTGGGCATAAACGTTCTTTTTACTGAATGAACCAGTTTGTTTAGATGTTCATTTTTATTCTGGGTTGTTGCACTGAACAAGAGTTGAACGATTTTTCTATGATACTCGTATGGCGAAGTGTATATCATTCGCAATGTTTCAAACAAATCATGCATTTTATACAGAGGTTACCTAAACAATGAGGTTACCTAAATTACTCGTAAAGCACAAAAATAGAAATTTAAAACAAATTACCAAAAACTCTTTAATTAGGTCAAATAGGGTCAACATTATGCAAGGGTTTCAGAAAGTAAAAGTTTTACATAAATTAAACAGTTGAAGGATACTAAATTCGACCACTTTTAAAACGCTTTTCACCAATTTTAGGAAAATAATTTTGAAACAATTTTTTAAACATGTGTATTGTACAAATCTAGAGCAAGTCTCTTGAACAACAACAAAACAATATGCTAAATTTGCATCTCCTTAAGTTTTAAGTCCATTTGCCCGACCGAAGGCCTACAATACAGAAAATGTGAATACGTATTAACAGAAAAAAAATTATGAAAATAGTATAAACTGCTACTGGGATATAGATTTGTTGCAAAAACCGACAGAAAACAATTTAAATACATATTTAAAATAATAGTCTCTGTCGCTGTTTTTATATAATTAATTGTTTAATCTACCTCTTTTTTATAAAAAATGTGTTTCTTTGCTGATATTCTTTGTAATTCAGAAGATGGAAATTAATAAGTAAATAAAACGTTATTTACAGAAAGGAAGGTAATATAAATAAGCAATAATATTTAAAACATAATAAATAAAATAATAAACATAATCAAAACAAAATTTTAATACAAAATCTGTTTTATAAACCTTCGATAAATTTACAAATTTATTATAAGGCCTATAATATTTCTTATAAATTAATTAATTTTTCGACAAATTATTCCGTTGATAAGGCAGCACTTGAATTTCTATAAATACAACACTAATTATATTCAGCAACATAACGAAAACAGCTGTTGATTTTCGTTAAAATACAACACTGCAATATAACGAAAGAAAACAGATGTTGTTAACATTAGTTAACTTTTAAAACAGAGTTGTATATATATAAATGACGATAACAACGAAGTTATCGATAATATTCATTCGTTCGTTTTTTTTTTGCATAATTCTCGTATTCTTTTTCTGGAAAATTTTGAATAAAATAACACGAACCACCAAAAGTCCTTTATGAATTTTGTTGTAGCGCAGTTAGCCATCCAAATCAAAGCGAAGACAAAACAAGTAAGAGAGCTATATTCGTTGCGTTGCTATGCCGAATCTTATAATACCCCTTCACCAAATTATACTTAAAACCAAAGTAAATTAATAAAGTAGACTCAGTAGAACAGCTGACTATTTTTTTTACTTTGGTCTGAACTGTCAATTCACTTGTGGTTGTTGTGGCGAAAAATACAACAAGCCCAAAAGCAAAAACAACAACAGGCAACTTTGACAGCTCAGACCTTAAACCAAAAACAAAATTGCTTGTGGTTTTTGTAAATGTTGTATTTGTTGTAGTACTGTCGCTACTTTATTAATTTACTTTGCTTAAAACCAAAGTATACCAAGTAGTCCAACTCTCAATTTTTTCAAATTATTCTCTCACATATACGGGTACCGTGTGAGCTCAGAGAAATGTAAACAAATGGAATGTTTTGAAATTTTAACTTTTAATTTTTGATAAAATAACGTTCTATTTCACATTATTACTTTAACACATATAATTTTATATTTTTTTTAAACACTTTTAGCACACTTTCATTGTTAAAAAGTTTCTATTTTGCACAAATCAAGAAAAAAATATTTTTGGAAATTCTGACATGTAATTTTTTGTTATTGTAGAATTTAAATTATAGGACAGAGTTACAATTTTTGGTATTGAAAATTCATACAAATTCAAATTTAGAACATATTTATAAAACTCTGTTACCTGTAGAAAATTTAAAAGTTACCAACACATGTGTAATTTTGTTACTCACACATGTTTAGAGTTAGGTACTTTTTTACTAACACATGTATAGAGTTAGGTACTGTTGTCAAAGAGTTGGACTACTTGTTATACTTTGCTTAAAACAATTTTTTTTTATACCCTTCACCTTCGTGAGAAGGGTATATACAAGTTTGTCTTCCGTTTGTAATTTCCCCAATATAATTTCCGACCCCATTAAGTATATATGTATATATATTCTGGATCCTTATAGTAGCGGAGATTAAGCTATGTCCGTCTGTCCGTCTCTCTGTTGAAATCAATTTTCTGAAGATCCCTTCGGGATCCAAATCTTCAATAATTCTGTCAGACATGCTTTCGAGAAGTTGCCCATTTAAAATCTGCAACATCGGTCCACAAATGCCTGAGATATGAGGAAGAAACCAGGACAACCTCAATTTTTGAACTATTTTTGACCTATATCTGGATTACTAAGTCATTAATATAGACAATATGGATATCTAATTATAGATATTTAATTTTTTTTTTACCAAAAAAAAAATTTAAAAAACAAATTTTTTTTTTTAAATTTAAAAAAAACTTAAAAACTTTTTAAAAAAAAAAATTAAAAATTTTTAAAAAAAAAATTTAAATAACAATTCCAAAAAATTAAAAAAACAATTTTGTAAAAAATATAAATTTTGTTTGCCTAAAAATATTTCAAATTTGTATTTTGAAGTATAATTTGGTGAAGGGTATATAAGATTCGGCACAACCGAATATAGCTCTCTTTAAATTAAATTTTTTTTTTAATTTAAGTCAAAAAATGTTTTTTTGATGAAAAATAAATTCGGGTTAAATATTTTGACCCATTGTAGGTCCAACTTACTATAGCCTTATATACATCGTTGCAATGGACTCTGAAACATCTATCATTAGATATATCTAATATATCCATATTGTCTATATTACTGACTTAGTAATCCAGACATAGATCAAAAATAGGATAAATCAAAAATAGGTTGTCACGGTTTTTTCCTTTTATCTCAGCAATTTTTTAGCCGAATTTTTTTTACAAAAAAAAAAAAAAAATTAAAAAACAAAAATTTTTTTTTTAAAATTTTAAAAATTACAAACGGAAAAAACTTAACCTTCTCACGAAGGGTATAAAAATAGATATTCCGGTGACGATTCTGGTTTTTTGAAACGGTGAAATGAAAAAAACATTTCATAAGAACTTCTTTTCACAATATCATTTCACAATTACACTTACCGTTCTTCAATTTGTTTCATTAGACTTGTTCTTTGCATATGAAAACATTTGAATTTATAATTTTTCTCTAAACGAGAATTGGAAAATCTTGAAAATATGCAAAACCTTAGTAATTCACTAACTTATTTTTAACAATGGTAAATTTGTTTTGCTAAAAATAATAGCTGACTGAAACAGCTGGCTTTAAACGCCAGCATATAGTATGTATCTTTTAGAGCTGGTTTCTTACTTGTCAGTTAAACTCAGCTTAATACGCTGTTATTAAACCTGAAACATATTTTGCCGGGAATTAACCAATGATTGTGTTTCTCACTAATGGATTAATTTTGTAAGCATTGCCATACTTTTCAGTCAGATGTCAGATGTGCATTCCTCAAAATTTTTCATTTCAACATACGAGAGATGGTTTGTGCGGTTCTGAAGTGGTGATTTTGGCCCAGGCCAGCCAAAAAAAGTTTGAAGACCAAGAATTGTAGGTAGAATTACTCCATGAATATTGTTGTCAAAATCAACAAGAGCTTGCAGAATCAATGGCAGCAATTTCAAAACGTTTTCGAGCAGCAGGATTCTTTCAAAAGCAGGGAAATTGGGTACCATACGAATTGAAGTGAAATATACCTTGAAAGACTATTTTCCATGTTCGAAATAATGCTTAAACGCTATAAAAGAAAATCATTTTTCACTTAATCATTACTTGAGATGAATTGATACATTACGATTACCCGAAGTGTAAGATATCGTATGTGAAGTTCGGCCAACTAGCCGAATCGACACCAAACTAAAATAATACCCTACACTAAGTAAAAGAGCAAAAACATTTTTCTTTTAAAATTTCAATAATTTATATTTTTGAGTGATTTTCGGAAGTGGGCCTTATATGGGGGCTATGACCAATTATGGACCGATCACCATGAAATTCGTGAATTCGTGGTCGTGTGATTTGTGTTTATATGAAAGTTTACTATGTTGAATTTTGTGAGTATACCAACAGTTTTAAGAGACTTATGCACGTTAAAGTGATTTTCGGAAGCGGGTCTATATGGGAGCTATGACTAATTATGGACCGATCGTAACAAAATTTGGTGACATGAATTTTGTATATATAAGACTTATTTGGAGCGCAATTTGTGGAGATACATATATAAATTAAACATTTATGACCGATAAAGTCCAATTTCGGAAGGACATTTGTATGGGGGCTAGGTGAAATAATGGACCGATTTCAGCCAGTTTCAATACACTTGGTACTTGGGCCAAAAAAATAATACGTACCAAATTTGATCGAAATATCTTCAAAATTGCGACCTGCACTCTGCGCACAAGGTTTACATGGGCAGCCAGCCAGCCCGTCAGCCGACCAGACGGACGGACGGACATCGTTTAATCGACTCAGAAAGTGATTCTAAGTCGATCTGTATACTTTAAAGTGGGTGTTAGACTAATATTTTTGGGCGTTACAAACATCTGCACAAACGCATAATACCCTCCCCACTATGGTGGTGTAGGGTATAAAAACAATATGTATGGCGCGAAGGTAATTCTCAGTACACATTTGGATTTTCATGTAAATCAGAAGACATTTTAAAATTTAAGCCGCCATATTGGAACCGACATTTTGAATTTGATAAATTTTACATCAGATTCGAAATCTGCAATCTTGAAAACCCCCGTATACCGATTTTCATCCTTATTCAGTGATTCCTTATAGTTGGGTTGAAATAGAATGGGTGAAATTACCTATAGTGCAATGGTTGAAAATATTCCGTTTTTTTAAGAAACAAATTAAGTAAATGGCAACCCTTAGTTGTTTTAAATTTATCAAGTAACTGGAAAAATACATCCTAAAAGTATGCTAAAGTCATTACTTTGCATGATGCTACTACTACTACTACTAATGTTATTTATTTATTGCTAAGCAACACCAGATGTCAGTTGTAAACGAATTGTGTGACATTTACCAAACATCCTTTCACCACTACTACTACTACTACAGGCACACAACTATGACGACTACAACAAACAAAATAAAATGTCAAATGTATATAAAAGGAAGAAAGACAATAAAAAGTGAAAAATAGTAAAAACACATTGGAATTATAAATGACAGGAAATTTAAAAGACCATACATAAATGAGTAAATATGAGATTGTATATGAATCTCCAAAAACATAAAAATACTCTCTCACACACAAACACACGCATAAAAATGCGCTCTTTGTGTGAAAAAAACTTAATGACTGTTGAATATAAGAAGGGTGTAAAGGATGTGTAGTAAAGACAAAGAGGGAGGGGGAGTAATAACAGACAAATGCATAAAAACAAATTGGAGACTTTTGGCGCTAGAGTATGTGTGTTTGTGTGTGTATACGAAGAGATGCTTAGCGAGTGTGCAAATTGAGCAGGAGAGCCAGAGAGAAAGAGTAGCTGCAAAAACTCCGGCAATAAAATAGCAAAGGCATTTCTACAGATGCCTGACAACAATCAGTCGCTGATAGCAGCCTCAGTAGTCGGGTCATAAATAAACGTAAAGAGACGGGAAAACGGTCGTTAACGATGAAGATTTTTTTGGTTCTATAAAATAATACACATTTTATTGTAAAGCAAAGAATTTCTTTCTATTTGTAATAATAAAAATGGTTTAAAAAATATTTAGCTAAATAAAAGTAATTAATAAAATATCTATTTAAGGAAATATAAATAAAATAAGAAGAAATAAAGAAAAGTTTTTTATAAGCCTGGAAATAGGCTACAATTTGTGCTGTATATTTTAAGAGTGTCAGTGTTTGTTGCAAGTTTTCGAATGGTTAAGGTTATTGTTATATATAGCAAAGTGGCGGCTGCTGAGTCTGTGACGTAAAAATATATATATATGTATATGTAGATATATATAAAACAGAATGAATATATGATAAAAAAAGTAACGAATAGGGAAAAAAAATTAAAACGTTTTAAGAACACCAATGAAGCTTTTAATAAAAAAAAATAAAAGTGATGATTACAACATTCGCCAACAGTTCATACAATTAAGGCAAATTATACATGTTTAAATAAAAATATTTAAAATAAAAAATAAAGCATAATTTTAGTATATTTAACAAGTAAAGCATACTTTTAGAGGTAATACCAAATAAATGTAAAATGTTTTAATATACACACATATAAAAAAAAGAAAATATAATATTTAAAAGAAAATTTCATGTAATGTTAGTGCGTATACGCATTTTTAAGCAAAATAATATTCTGAAACAACAACATCTTACCAAAAAATAAAAAAAAAAGTTCTATACAATAAACGTCATGATTAAATAATCAATTTTAAAGAAAAAAAAAAAATAGTGGCATAAAAATGTGTGTAAAATATGACACGTGTTAATGTTGGCAAATACAACTAAATAAATATACTAATGTGTGTAGTATGAGTGTTTGTATATGTCTATTTAAATATAAAAATAAATTGTTAAAACAAATAAATAAGTTTTGCAAAGAAAAGGTATTTTTCTTAATTAAAAGTAAAGAAAACAAATCAAGCCCCTAAAGCTATACTACAGTTCTTAAAATAACTTACTTTTGTTAAATCTTGCAACAAAAGAAAAAAAAACCTTGAAATCTTGTTTGTGTTTCTAAAAATTTAATCATCATAAAATGAAACAAAACTGCCAAAAATAATAATAAAAAAAAAAGAAAAATCTTAAAAAAGTAAAAGTTCATAAAAATCATATTCACCAAGGCGTATTAACAAGGTGAGTGCGTCCCGGCAACAAATACAACAATGCAAAAACAACAGGCAATTTGTTTTTGTTAAAATGTACGGTAAATGTCAAAATCAAGGCGAATTAAAATATTACTATGTTATTTACAATAACAAATGTAAACATAAACAATGTTTGACATATAGTGTACATAAATCCACAGCGAATTAAGAAACAGCTGATTTTATGCACTCACCTTGTTAATACACCTTGATATTCACCAAACAAAAAAAAAACGAAAGAATTAAGTCTATATAAAAGAATCAAAAGAAAATAAAGAATTCAAACAGAGAAAAAAATAAACCAACAAACAACACATCCAATCTCCAAAAATGCCGAAAGCAAAGAAATTTCGTTAACTTGTGGAAATACAAAGAAAAGCAAAAAACAAAAGCTACAGCAGCTACAACAACAATAAATATAACCACACAATAACAGCAACAACTCAAGAAAACAAAAGCACAAACGAAAAAAAAAATAAAATAAAAACAACAAAAAGAAATTAAAGAGAAAGCGAAAACAAACAAAAAATAAAAACCAGTTGAAAACAATCACAAACCTCCCTTCACATAAAAAGTACATTATTAAACCCCCATCCCCAATACCGCTCTCTATAACTGTGCAATTACTCTCAGCAACAACAACAATAATAACCACAACAGCAACAACAATAACAAAAGTAAAAGAAACCTATCTACTTATATTGGAAGTTATATTTTCTAACCAACAGCAGCTGTCTTGGTTCAATTATTTCAATTTCTTACTCCGTTTTCTCATCTGTTTTCAAATGTTGCTGTTGTTGTCGTCGTCATATGTATATCGGGCTTTAAGGATGATGCTGCACGTTGTTTTTCCATGTCCTTTCTTTGCTTCAGTTTAATTTTTTTTTCGTATGTACTACGTGTGTTATTTGTGTGCGTAAGTGCGTGTATATGTAATTTTTGTGTGTCTCGTTTGTATTTTTGTCATTGTCGTCGTGTGTTTTAAATACTCAAAATTTGCTATTTCTTGTTCTTGTTGAATTTCGATTTTCGTCAATTGTAAAGTGTTAATTTTCACGCATATTGAATGAACCAAAAATATAAAAAGAATGCTGTTTGGTACAACATCGTTAATCAAAGTACATACTAAATGCGTAATTATTTTTAGTTCATTACACTTCAAAATAAGAATATGGTACAAATAAAAAAGTCGTTTTTCTACTTTTATATGAATTCCAATACTTCAGTACTTCAATACTTTTATATGAATTCTTTCAAAGAACACAGAGAAAACTTATGTTTTTGATCTTGGATCTTGGATCTTTTGTCTTTTTTTTAAATCATTATCGAGCCATTGCAATCCTTTGAACGTTTCTATATTTTTTTTTCCAAAAAAACTCGCGATTTTATTCACGATTTTTTTTTAAATCAACAAAAAATATATTTAAAATTAATTAATTAATTAATTAATTCGAAATTGCATTTGCTTTATGAATAATTTTTTTTAGAAAAAACATTTTTTTAGATCATGTATTACAAATCGGACATAATTATCTTTCAGATGCATTTTAGATCAATAAAATCCGATATCAACTTCATAAGATACGAGCATGTAAAGATACACATTTCATTTTTCAAAAAATTAAAATCGCGAATAAAATCGAGAATTTTTCGAAATACATATAAAGAAATGCAATGGAAATGTCGAAATGATTCTAAAAATATGAGTTTACCAAATATGATCAAAATCGGAATGACCCAAGGTCAATTTGTGTGTGACGTACGGTGGAATGAGTGAAATGGTACAATTAAAAATGTGTATACAAATTTTAATTTCCATGTTTTATTAAAACGAATTTTTGACTGTATTTGCTTTGGTTTTAAAGTAAATAAGCATTTCCTATTTCTAATGCTAGGTATACACGTTACGATAAGTCGTACGATAAATCGTATAAGTATGAAATTAGTAACGTGTATCATGTTGTCGTACTAACGAAGTATGAAAATCAAAAATTTTTGATTTTTGTGATATTTTTATTACTTGTCATTTTTTTCAAAGGAAATAGTACGATTTGTAGTAACGTCTATCACAAAATCGTACTTCAACTCATACTACGATTAGTACGAAAAATAGTATCGTGTATACCCAGCATAAGGCTTTAAAAGTGTAGAACTATTGGGTGAATGACTTGAAAATGCGGGATATTTTCAAATTTTTAGCTTTTATTTTGAAAAATTTTTACAATATTAATTTATTCAAAGTATTGGCCATTGTTAGCTATGACTTTCTCTTAGCTATGGCTCATCTTATGAGGCCAAGAACGAATCAAGCCAATTTCGGATACTCTGTTTCAAAGTGAAGCGTATCGCCTTCTAAATAGTTTTTAACAGGTACTGCAACATGTGGCCGAGTGTTGTCTTGATTTTATATTACAGTTTCATGTCTGGCCGCATATTCTGGGCGTTGTTCGGCCAATATTCGCTTCAACCGAATCAGTTGTGTTCGGTACAGGTTCTCTGTGAGGATCTGGCCAGATTTCAGCAGCCCATAATAGATAGGACCTTTTTGGTCCCACCAAATACAGAGCACTACCTTAGTGCCATGGATATTTGGATTTGGTGTCGATTCGGCTGATACGCTTCGGGTTATCGTAATGCATCCACTTTTCATCGAAAGTAATGATTCGCGGTAATGATTCGTCTTTCAATTTCTCTACTTTTAGATGAATCCTGCTGCTTGCAAAGGTTTTGAAATTACTGATGCAAGCTCTTGTTGAGTTTGACAGTAATCTTCATGGAGTAATGCATCCAATTCTTGGTCTTCAAACATTTTTGCAGACCGCAAAAACACATTCACCATAAGCTTTGGTGACCAAACGATGTGCGTCAACCGAACTTTTTTTCAAATAAAAGAAGTAAAGCAAAACTTCCCGAATATGATGCTTTGTTGTCTCAATATTCGACACTTTCGAAGCCAAACAAAATTTTTTTGTTTACACTGTAATGTTCAATAACTAAGTGAGAATAAATGACAGTTATGTAGCATTCAAAATGATATAAAAGTTATTAAAAACAAAAATCGCGTTCAAAAGATACGCCATCTATTTTAAATTCCGCATTTTTAAGTCATACACCCAATATGTGAAAGATTTTAGAATTGCTGCAAATTAAAGATATGATTTTATACATGTACCATATATTTATATCATACTAGTTGATCCGCCCGGCTTCGCCCGGTAGCACTTACTAATGACAGTTCTTTAAGTTTCTCCCAAGGCATATTTAACCAGGTGGCAGCGTAACGCCAGCTGACTATTTTTTGCTCTACTCGTGTTTTGCCTTGTGAAATGTCAAAAGCTTGTTTACAAAAATTTTTAAATTTGTTATAAGATTAAAAAGATTATTTTATATTTAAAAAAGAGAGTATTTGTCACCGAGTTATGTGTATAAAATATTTAAAAGTGTTAAAAAAAACAATTTCATTTATAAAAGTGCGTTTTTGTGAATTTTTTTTTGACGCTTTACACGGTTTTGCACAAACAAAAATGATTATTGTTCTTGTATTGTTGTAATTGTTGTAGTTACGCTGCCACCTTGTTAATACATCTTGAGTTTCTCCAACCTACGTATTTATTAGCAAATAAAATATCTAAATTTGTACTGCATACTTTAGGGAGCTTTTTTTATTACAGTTGACTGGACTCAAAAAAAAAAAATTTCCGAGTTTTACCCGGAATTTTTGAATTTTTTTTCTTTCGAATCGAATAAAAAAAATCAGCCAAATCGCTCCAGTCGTTCTCACGTGATGCCATTACATACATGGACCATTTCATTTTTATATACATATATAGAAGATAGATGAATTGCATAAATCTCTTACTTTAAAAGTTTCCATAACTTATTTTAGGACATTTTTATTTTAGGGTATTTTTAAAGTAAACTTGTACCATAATTATTTCGAAGGGTGTATTTAATTTAATACTGAATTAATTTATTACAATTTTTTTCGTTTAAAAATAATTTTTATATGTATTTAATTTAACACTATTTAAGTCAGTATATTTTGTATTAAATAAAATGAATAAAAATACAGCTTCGAATTAATTAATTCTATTGAAGCTTAATTCACTAAAAATCTTAATTTAGAATTCCATAAAAATATTCTCAATAAACAAATTCTTTAGCTTCATTCAAAGGTTTTTATTTCATATCATTCAATCTTTTAATGGTCCAATTTTTGTTAATTAAAATCTAATGTAAATTAAAACTCGGGTTAAAAAATATTTTTGCCGATTTTGACCCATTGTAGATCCGAATTACTATGGCGTTACATACGTCGTAGGAAAAATCTTTGAAATATCTATCATTCGATATTCATATTGTCTATATTAATGACATAGTAATCCAAAATAGGTAAAAAATCGAGCTAGTCGTGGTTTTTTGCTTATATGTGTCTATTGTGGGACTATTATCTTAACTTTAAATAGCAACCAAACCGGGACTATAGTGGATATATTGATGTCTGAATCATGTTTGTAAGTTATTTGGATGATACGTCAAGTTAATTTCAACTTACAGACATATAAATGGACACGGCTATGTTGATGCCTCTATCTATAACAATCCAGAATATATACACGGACTGACAAACTTAGTATATACCCCCGGTGAATGGTATAAAAATTTAATTAATGAATACATTTTTATAAAATTATTTTGTAATGAATTACAATTAAAGAAACCATCAATGATTTAATAAGAAATTAGAGAATAGTATAAAATTGCTCAAATTCAATTAATGTCTGCACGATTCACAAAGTGGTTGAAATTATGTCTCCTTAAGCAGATGGCCTAGTTTAAAAATGCCGTTGCTTTAAGAATATTGGATATCACTAAAATTGCTGTTTTTGTTTTGATTTACATTTAATTTAATTTATAAATTAAATCCATCTATAGAGTCAGAAATATTATTATTAAAGTTAACCCACATTTATTCTCTTGGGATTTCTGAAGGACAATGTGGTATAAGGGGAGGGCTATGTCTATGTCAAGTTACAGATACTTGTGATGAGACAAATTGGTTTGATTTGATACTTACTAGTTTCAAAATAATTTCATTTAGTTCGGTTGCACAAAGTGGGTGAAATTACGCCTTATTTAGGAGATAACACATACTTTCTATTATTACAGCACCACCTATTTCAGATTGAAATTTTGATATCTCTATATGTTACCGTTTTCTGTTACCTAATGTAAAGGTGCTGGCTTCTAAAAACATTTTGTTATTTTTTCTATTTAAAATTAACGGTTATAGTATGCAAATACAGCTATTAAACGTAACGAGATATGAATTGAAACCATGCGATATATTTTCACCACGGGCAAAATGTCAAAATAATTTTGTATTGATCTTATTGGCAAATAAGATTGTGTTGGTAGAATTCGATTATATTTCCAATTAAGCAATTTACCCAATGTTAAAACCTTGGTATAAAAGCGAAATTTTCCAAAGTGCGGTCTTTTATTTTAACCTCAATACTTGTAAAATATTGTTAAAAATCAAGATCAAGTTTGATATTGCTACAAGTTTACAAATTACATAAGTAATAGAATTTTGCTTTTAACCTCAAAAATTCTTTCAATTTAATAAGTGCTTAAATATAATATACCCCTGAACACAATAAATAACACTTGCCTTAAAGTTTTGTAATTTTTGGAAATTTATATTGGTGCCAATCCAAGAAATGGTAATATAAAATATTTCCAAATACTCCAATTACTTATCTAATACATGTTAATTCTAACAGATTTGGCACCAATTTCGTAACAAACTTTATTTAAGAAATCAGTGGCAAAACCATAAGTAATTGGGCCTACTCGAAGGAAAATATTACACCAAATTCTGACATAAACTGCATTTTAAGAAACCAGTACAATACTAGTGAAATTCTGGACACCTCGACGACACATTTTGCATGCCAAACATTGTTATTTGAGAGTAAACAATTCAAATAAAATTCATCAGACTTTATTCATCTCGGATTACATCAGAATTAAACCACAGGAATCAGAACAAAACTCCAGTATCAACTTATTCATTTCTTCAAGATACGCCTAAAATGCAAAAGGATTTTAAATCTACATAAAGCCAGAATCCGTAAACTTTCGCTGTTAAATTTGCTTCCCAATATTTGTCTACAACAAACTTTCTTTCTAAATTAAGTATAAACATTCAAACCACATTGTTGTAATAATTTATATCATGCGATTTTTTTTCCTCTTTGAGATATAGTAATATTTTTTTTGTCACACGTAAATATTGCAGATAATATGCACATTTGACGAAATAAGTAAAAAAAAGGCCAATTAACAATTTATAAAAAGAGATCGATCGTAATCACACATCATTGTAATAATCAATAATTGTCTCCCTCCAGCTTATAGACTTTACATTGCTGAATGATCATTCAACGGTGGACCTTTTGAGAAATGAGTAAGTCAAAGAACAAGAAAAAAAAATTCTTTAGTAATCTTTAAAACGCTATTCTAATTACACCGAAATTGGTATTTAATAAATAAAAAAAAAATAATTGAATTTTGTGAAACATTAATTATGTTAAAAAAGGATTTACAGTGAAAAAAAAAAAAATTAAATAGTGTAGTGAAGATTATTAAAGAAATTATTATAAAATAGATTATTATAATCTAAATTATTGCAAATGATGTGATGAAAAAAAGAAGTGTGTTAAATTTAAAGCAAAGATAATAGAAAAGAAAATGTGTAAGAAGAAGAGTGACAAAACAAAATCGATTAAAAGTGCATACAAATTTAATTTTTATTAATTGAAAAATTTACAAAAGGTATTTAAACCCCAATAATCATTTTTATTATTTTCTTTTATTAATTACCTAAAATTTATAAATTATTAAAACAAGTGGCTTAACAAACCAATCCCGTAAAATCTATTTTAAAATTTGTATTGGCAATCATAGCCCAAATTTAATTTTTTTTGTTCATCTTTTTATTTTTCCTTCTTTCTCTACTTTTGTCAATGATCATCAACAAAGTTGAATGACCTAATTTTGAAATTTATATACATAGTATTTACTTTATTCGCCATACAGGGTGTTAAGATTAATTGTTAAATATTTTTATTGTTACTTATTTGTTTTTTATTTTCAATTTGCATTTACTAGATTGATCTTTTAAATTAATATTTTTTTTTGTTATTTACTGAATGCATGTACTAAATTTGAATATGAAACATACATTTAAGAAAATACTATACATTTTTTGAAAATATATATATAATTTATAATGGATTACTAAATTTTCGGATGTGATTTCTTTTGAAAAGATTAAGTAAGGTAAAGACAATTTAGCATGGGATTACCTAAAATAGAAATAAATAGGAAGCTGATAATTCAGGTAGTCAATGGTTGGGTTAGGGCAAGCTTTTGTTCCAAAACATCTCGGAACAACATAATTGATTATCTCTTTGTAATACTACCGGTTTTTTTTATAGTTTTGATTATTATACCATCCCTTTTTAGCTTTTGAATCATATTTTTTTTTCTTTTTTCCCAATTTGCAATTTTGTATCTGCATGCAATTAAAATATCTATCTCTGTGTAGCCTTTTTTTGTCTACGTTAAGTTCACGTACCCGCCCGATAGCCGACGAGCCAGTGCCGGATTTTTATGCATGCTCGAACTTATCAAAACCATAGAATGTGTTCATTTTATCAGTTGTATGCTACATAGAAATTTATTTTTGGCGCCCAACGTGGGGCCCACGTAATTTAACACCTCATTTTTAGACATACTATGTTATGTCATGAAAATAAACTTATGGGTCTTACATTTTTTTCTGGCATTTTTAATTATTTTAATTTTTTATCAAAATCTCTCGAGATCTGCCGACTTTTATTTCATAATTTCACCTAGTTATTCGGAACTAAATTTAAAGAAATTTACCAAAATAACAAAAACTTTATATTGTAATTGCCTTGTTTCTAAAGCCTATGAAATGTTTGTTTTGTCTAGGAAATTCAAGAACTATTACATATAGTGATAGCAAGAATCCCGACAAAACATTACGAAATTCTTTACTATTTCGTCTTGTTTTCAGTATGGAGTTGGAAATTAAGAATTGAATTAACGAGTCGATTCTTAACCATCCAGACAACCTTTTTATGTTCCTTGTTCACAGATGGAATCCTAGAATTGGTATTTATATCAATTTAGAGCCATCAGAACTTTTCTTTTTGCTTTCATACACATTAATATTATCAGTTTTTGAGAGAAATACATTTTTTATATTAAAGTATTACAAGAGATTTTTTTTTATAACTACATGTCTTTACCAAGCTGAATCTTTTTCATAAGAAACTCACAACAACAACAATATAATAAACTTTTATATTTTTTTTTGCTTCCCCAAAGGAAAATTAAGTATTTTTTCCCCATAAATTAATTAGATAATTAATTTAAATAACTGCACAGCAATATTTGGAATTTGTCAATTATATAGGTGATTCGAATTTGTTATTATTTTTCTTGTTACAATTTCCTAATTACACATAATGTCTGTTATAAGAAGTAATGAAAATTTATCAATAATTCCACCATTGGTTCTACCTAATAATCAAACTCCAGCACCTCCACCTGTTCCAACTATTTGTGAGATCTGCAGAAATTGCATCTCAATTAAAGCTCATGCTTTAAAGTCTAATTGTCAGCATTATTTCCACAAATCTTGTTTTAGTAAATATACACAAAACAAAACTAATTGTCCGACATGTAATTGTCATATTATACTTCCTAAAGTAACAGCTTCAAAAACTCCCACAAAATCAAACTTAACAGTTACTACTAGAAATCAAGCAAAACAACAGCAATTAGATGAAAATAGATTTGCAGGTGATTCACAACCTAGACCAACTACACCAAACACTTCCCATAGCCATTCTTCTCCCGAAAGTGCAGAGAATCAACGTCATTATATACGAAATTTAGTTACAGCTGCAGTTGGAGCTCAACAAGCTGAAATGCTTTCTTCACTAAGTGAACAATTAACACAATTAATTCAAAGTAATATCGAAGCTGGGTTCCGTAGAATGTCAATTAATAATAATATTACTTCTATTCCGCTCACCGAGCAAAACAATATTCAAAATGAAGCAACTAATTTCACTCAGAATAATCATGGGCAGGGCATTGAAAGCCAAACTTTAAATCAGCTTTTGGGTCTTCCACAAACTAGCGATCAAGGAAATTTCATAAATTTTAACGCAAATCCTTCTGCAAATTTGTTCAGGCCAAACTCAGGACTTTCAGCAGATTTGTCTGTGAGACCTGATAAAATAAGCCAAATTATTAACAATTGGAGATTGAAATTTAGTGGCAATTGTTCCAGTCTATCAGTAGATTCTTTTCTTTATAGAGTTGAGGCTCTCACCAATCAGACCTTAGGTGGCAATTTCGATCTGTTGTGTAAGAATGCTACAGCACTTTTTGAAGGTAAAGCCAGTGATTGGTACTGGAGGTACCATAAAACTGTGAGAGAAATAAAGTGGCCTGATCTCGGTATGGCACTACGTAGACAGTTCAGGGACACACGAACAGACATGGATTATAGAGAGCTAATACGAGATAGGAAACAAAGACCAGGAGAAAGCTTCGATGCTTTCTATGACTCGATTTTAGAACTAGTTGACCACCTGGACCAGCCAATAGCGGAGTCATTAATGATTGAGATACTTAGGAGAAACATTCTACCAGAAATTCAGCACGAAATATTGAACTTAAAAGTATTTTCTGTAGATCACTTGCGAGATATTTGCAGGAAACGTGAATTTTTCCTACAGGACATTCGTAAAAGAAATATAGCCCATAGACCGATAGCATTTTCAAAGAAGATAGCTGAGCTTTATGAAGAAAGTGAAGTTACCTCAAATCTTGTATTTGATTCAGATAACGATATTTCAGAACTATCCCTTATATGTTGGAACTGTAGGAAAACAGGTCACAGGTACCAAGATTGTCTTGCTGAGAGACATGTCTTTTGCTTTGGATGTGGTACCCCAAATAACTACAAGCCAACTTGTTCCAAATGCAACCCAACAAAAAACTTGCAGGGGAGTGCACATCCAAGTGCACGCAAACCTCTTCAAATGAAGAAAATGGATCGCTCAACGAGCACCGATTAAATACCCCCAACAAAACAACCATTTTAAAACCTCCAATGTCTATTTCAAAGTTTAAAAGTAACCCAGATGAGCTTAGGCCAATTATACCTTTACATGAGCGAATTAGAATTTATAATCAGGTTCGAAATAGAATTTTTAATGAAGGGTGTAAAGAAAAACAAACACGACCTTCAAAGAGAATTAGGGAATATTGGTCGAATGTTAAGAGAAAGAGCAGAAATATAGTCAGTAGTATTTTTGAAAAAGAAAATGACTTACGGCCTTATGCCGAAGTTAGAATATTTGGCGAAAATGTTACCGGACTTCTTGATACAGGCGCATCGATAAGTTGCATAGGAGGAAGTTTTGCTGCTAAATTTTTAGAATCAAATCATCCTTATAAGAAACTTAATTCAAAAGTACACACAGCAGATGGTAAACCACAAAATATTGTTGGTTTTGTGAAAACGAATATAGTATTCAGATCTCTAGAAAAACCTATAGAAATCTATATAATCCCCAGTTTATCCCAACATCTTTATTTAGGAATTGATTTTTGGAAGTCATACGACCTATTGCCATTTCGTTCTTTAAATTCTCCATCAATTTCAGCTCTAGTAGATACATGTAGCTTAGATAGTCAACAAAAGCTAAAATTACACAAGGTTATCGAGTTATTTCCTTCATTTACGAAAGAAGGGTTAGGGAAAACCACTTTAGTGAGTCATGTTATCGATGTGGGCGAAGCAAAACCCATTAAGCAAAGACATTATCCGGTTTCGCCTGCAATCGAGAAGTTAATGTACGAAGAGGTTGACCGGATGCAGAAATTAGGTATTATTGAAGAATCGAACAGCGCATGGAGTTCTCCCTGTGTTATAGTAAGAAAACCTGGGAAGAACAGATTATGTTTAGATTGTAGGAAAGTTAACGAGGTCACAGTTAAGGATGCTTATCCCCTCCCAATCATCGATGGTATATTAAGCAGGTTACCAAAGGCTAGATTTATTACCAGCTTGGATCTTAAAGATGCCTTTTGGCAAATACCTTTAGATCCACAATCAAGGGACAAAACAGCATTCACAGTACCAGGACGGCCATTATATCAATATAAAGTAATGCCGTTTGGTCTGTGTAATGCACCTCAAACTATGTCTCGTTTGATGGATAAGGTAATTCCAGCCCATTTGTGTAATGAAGTTTTTATATACCTCGATGATTTGTTGGTAGTCTCTGATAATTTTGATAAGCATCTTGAAGTTTTAGGACAAGTTTCTAGACACTTTCGACAAGCAGGTCTAACAATAAATGTTGAAAAAAGTAGCTTCTGTATGGAAGAAGTAAGGTATTTGGGTCACATAATTGGGAAAGGTGTTATTCGTACAGATCCAGATAAAGTTAATGCTATACTTGAATATCCGACCCCTGGATCTGTAAAAGAGATCAGACGGTTTCTCGGAATGACGGGGTGGTACCGGAAATTCATAGAAAATTATGCATCTCTTACAACTCCGTTGACAGATTTGCTAAAGAATAAAAGAAAATTCACGTGGAATGAAGAAGCCAATATATCCTTTGAATCGTTGAAGGATCTTTTGAGCTCAGCCCCTGTCTTACATAGTCCGGATTTTACGAAACCTTTCTATATCCATTGTGACGCAAGTAAGACAGGAATAGGAAGCGTATTGGTCCAGCTAAATTCGGAGGGTGACGAAGTTCCTTTGGCATTTATGTCAAAGAAACTAAATAAAGCCCAAAGAAATTACTCCGTGACCGAACAGGAATGCTTAGCTGCTGTGCTAAGCATTAAAAAGTTTCGCCCGTATGTAGAAGGACATGAGTTCACTATAGTGACCGATCATGCTTCACTTAAGTGGCTCATGTCCCAAAAAGATTTAAGCTCTAGATTGGCTCGATGGGCCCTGAAACTTCAAGGGTTTAATTTTAAAATACAACACCGTAAAGGTACTCAAAATATCGTTCCCGACACGCTTTCTCGTACCACATCGTCTGATCCAGTCGTTTGTTCGTCCGATGAACAGTCAGACCTAGTAATCAGTAGTTTGTCTGATGACCATGGGGATTTCGTTGACTTAAAGTCACCACAATTTCAATCTGACGAGTACAAAGCACTAATAAGTAACTTGAACGAAAACCAAACTAAATTTCCGGACCTTAAAATTCTGGACGGATATGTATACAAACGAACGGAACATGCTACTGGGGAACAACTTAACGACGACTTTTGTTGGAAACTTTGGGTTCCAAGTGGGTTAATACCTGAAGTTTTATTAAAAGCACATGATAATCCTTTGTCAGCACACTTCGGTATTAATAAAACTCTAGACCGAGTTCGCAGATATTACTTTTGGCCAGGTCTTCTGAATAGTGTTAGGGATTTTGTAAACCAGTGTGAGATATGTAAGTCCACAAAGCATCCAAATTATGTTTTAAGACCACCCTTAGGACGCTCTCCTATGCCTGAACGTTTATTTCAGAGGTTGTACATAGACTTCTTAGGTCCATATCCCAGATCAAGAACTGGTAATATTGGTATATTTGTGGTTCTTGACCATTTCTCAAAGTATCCATTCCTGAAACCTGTTAAGAAACTAACTGCTGATGTTGTTACAAAATACCTAGAGGAGGAAATTTTTCATGTTTTTGGCGTTCCTGAGACAATTGTCTCAGACAATGGCGTCCAATTTAAATCTAAATTATTCAAAAAACTTTTAGACAGATACAGAATATTTCACACGCTTACAGCAGTGTATTCGCCACAAGCAAACGCCTCTGAGCGAATTAATCGATCGGTGATAGCGGCTATTAGAGCTTACATTAATCCTGACCAGAAAAATTGGGATGAGGTGCTTAGTAGCATTGCATGCGCAATTCGGTCAAGCTCCCACTCATCGATAGGTGTAGCGCCATATTATCTGACTTTTGGGCAAAACATGGTGACAAATGGTGACACGTATTCGTTGTTGAGAAAACTTGATGCTCTAGAAGACAGAACTGTCAATTTTACAAGAGAAGATTCAATGGAGGTAGTTAGGAAAAGAGCTTTAGAGTTAATGGAGAAACAATTTTTAAGAAATGAGCGAAAATATAATTTGAGATCTAGAGTGACTAATTTTAAGGAAGGACAGGAAGTATTTAGGCGGAACTTTAAACAGTAAAATTTTGAGAAAGGATACAATGCAAAGCTGGATCATGTTTTTGTAAAGGCTCGAATAAGGAAAAAGGTAGGACACTGCAATTACGAATTGGAAGATTTACAAGGCAAATACGTAGGGAAATTCCATACAAAGGACATCAAACCGTCTTAATTTTAGCCAGCTTGATCCTATTTTGTTGTATTTTCACCCCAAAATATGATCTTAACGGGGGGTTGTGTAAAGGTGCTGGCTTCTAAAAACATTTTGTTATTTTTTCTATTTAAAATTAACGGTTATAGTATGCAAATACAGCTATTAAACGTAACGAGATATGAATTGAAACCATGCGATATATTTTCACCACGGGCAAAATGTCAAAATAATTTTGTATTGATCTTATTGGCAAATAAGATTGTGTTGGTAGAATTCGATTATATTTCCAATTAAGCAATTTACCCAATGTTAAAACCTTGGTATAAAAGCGAAATTTTCCAAAGTGCGGTCTTTTATTTTAACCTCAATACTTGTAAAATATTGTTAAAAATCAAGATCAAGTTTGATATTGCTACAAGTTTACAAATTACATAAGTAATAGAATTTTGCTTTTAACCTCAAAAATTCTTTCAATTTAATAAGTGCTTAAATATAATATACCCCTGAACACAATAAATAACACTTGCCTTAAAGTTTTGTAATTTTTGGAAATTTATATTGGTGCCAATCCAAGAAATGGTAATATAAAATATTTCCAAATACTCCAATTACTTATCTAATACATGTTAATTCTAACAGATTTGGCACCAATTTCGTAACAAACTTTATTTAAGAAATCAGTGGCAAAACCATAAGTAATTGGGCCTACTCGAAGGAAAATATTACACCAAATTCTGACATAAACTGCATTTTAAGAAACCAGTACAATACTAGTGAAATTCTGGACACCTCGACGACACATTTTGCATGCCAAACATTGTTATTTGAGAGTAAACAATTCAAATAAAATTCATCAGACTTTATTCATCTCGGATTACATCAGAATTAAACCACAGGAATCAGAACAAAACTCCAGTATCAACTTATTCATTTCTTCAAGATACGCCTAAAATGCAAAAGGATTTTAAATCTACATAAAGCCAGAATCCGTAAACTTTCGCTGTTAAATTTGCTTCCCAATATTTGTCTACAACAAACTTTCTTTCTAAATTAAGTATAAACATTCAAACCACATTGTTGTAATAATTTATATCATGCGATTTTTTTTTCCTCTTTGAGATATAGTAATATTTTTTTTGTCACACGTAAATATTGCAGATAATATGCACATTTGACGAAATAAGTAAAAAAAAGGCCAATTAACAATTTATAAAAAGAGATCGATCGTAATCACACATCATTGTAATAATCAATAATTGTCTCCCTCCAGCTTATAGACTTTACATTGCTGAATGATCATTCAACGGTGGACCTTTTGAGAAATGAGTAAGTCAAAGAACAAGAAAAAAAAATTCTTTAGTAATCTTTAAAACGCTATTCTAATTACACCGAAATTGGTATTTAATAAATAAAAAAAAAATAATTGAATTTTGTGAAACATTAATTATGTTAAAAAAGGATTTACAGTGAAAAAAAAAAAAATTAAATAGTGTAGTGAAGATTATTAAAGAAATTATTATAAAATAGATTATTATAATCTAAATTATTGCAAATGATGTGATGAAAAAAAGAAGTGTGTTAAATTTAAAGCAAAGATAATAGAAAAGAAAATGTGTAAGAAGAAGAGTGACAAAACAAAATCGATTAAAAGTGCATACAAATTTAATTTTTATTAATTGAAAAATTTACAAAAGGTATTTAAACCCCAATAATCATTTTTATTATTTTCTTTTATTAATTACCTAAAATTTATAAATTATTAAAACAAGTGGCTTAACAAACCAATCCCGTAAAATCTATTTTAAAATTTGTATTGGCAATCATAGCCCAAATTTAATTTTTTTTGTTCATCTTTTTATTTTTCCTTCTTTCTCTACTTTTGTCAATGATCATCAACAAAGTTGAATGACCTAATTTTGAAATTTATATACATAGTATTTACTTTATTCGCCATACAGGGTGTTAAGATTAATTGTTAAATATTTTTATTGTTACTTATTTGTTTTTTATTTTCAATTTGCATTTACTAGATTGATCTTTTAAATTAATATTTTTTTTTGTTATTTACTGAATGCATGTACTAAATTTGAATATGAAACATACATTTAAGAAAATACTATACATTTTTTGAAAATATATATATAATTTATAATGGATTACTAAATTTTCGGATGTGATTTCTTTTGAAAAGATTAAGTAAGGTAAAGACAATTTAGCATGGGATTACCTAAAATAGAAATAAATAGGAAGCTGATAATTCAGGTAGTCAATGGTTGGGTTAGGGCAAGCTTTTGTTCCAAAACATCTCGGAACAACATAATTGATTATCTCTTTGTAATACTACCGGTTTTTTTTATAGTTTTGATTATTATACCATCCCTTTTTAGCTTTTGAATCATATTTTTTTTTCTTTTTTCCCAATTTGCAATTTTGTATCTGCATGCAATTAAAATATCTATCTCTGTGTAGCCTTTTTTTGTCTACGTTAAGTTCACGTACCCGCCCGATAGCCGACGAGCCAGTGCCGGATTTTTATGCATGCTCGAACTTATCAAAACCATAGAATGTGTTCATTTTATCAGTTGTATGCTACACTAATTTCCAAATTTATTCGAGATAGAGAATTTTTTTTCTGCTAATCTACAAACCCTTGAGTGGTGAGATTCTTTTAGGGTATTCAATCGACTAACCGTTAATCGATTAATTTTGGACGAATAATTTAAAATTCCGATTTTCAAATAACAAACAAACCCATTAATTTGTGGCGATTAACCGAAATTCCTTTTTTTTGCACTTTAACATATTTTTTTGTATTTATTTTTCCATTTCAATTCAAATACACATTTCAAATTAAAATGATATATTTTTTTCACACATCCAAGAAACATGTTTAGTGGGAATAAGTTATATAATATAAGTGTTTAAAAAGCTACGATAACTAACAAATTTTTAACTGTTGCTACAACTACTGCTTCAAAAAATGTATGTAGCGGTAGCAGTAGCATTAGTCTTGTTTCGTTTTCTTGTTTTTTTTTAAAACTACTGCTACCTTCAAAATATAAAACTCTTAACAGAGCAGTAGTAATAAAACATGAATTGTAAATGAAGTAGTAGCATAAAAATACAAATCATTGCTATTGCTCTATATCGAGTTTTAATTTTTATTATTTAGAAATAAGGTAGCAGTTAAGTAGCAGTTGATGCAGCAGTTAAGGGAGCAATAAAAGTAGTCAAAAAAGAAAATCTTCAGTCATAACACCAAAATTGACAGAATTAAACACTGTATGTTGTTTTTGTTTTGAGAGTGTTTGAAAGAATTATTCGTTTTAATTCGTCTCAGTTGTTCGTGTTGCTAACAGAAAGATGGTGTTGTCTGTGTGTATAACAAAAAAGCCGAACTTTTGTTTACAACACGACCAACTTACACAAATATACTTTTTTGGCTGAAGATTTTTATTTTTGACTTATTTTATTGCTACCTCAACTGCTACTTAGCTGCTACTTCAACTGCTACTTCTATTACTCCTAATTTTAAAAGTAGCAGAATTAATAAAAAAAACTAATGACTCTGCTACATCAAAACTTTTTCTTTTTTAAGGTAGCAATAGAAAATAAATTACTCTGCTACTTTTAAATTTTTCTTTTATTGGTACTACTACAACTACTGCTACCAAAATGTGTAGGTAGCAGTAGTAGTAGTAATTGATTGACTCCGAGTTTTTATTAATTTTTTAACTAGACTACTTGTGTTTATACGTTGCTACTGCTACTTGTAGTCTAGTTTTTTAAACACTGGGAATAACAACTGACATATTTAATTTACATGTATTTGAAACATTGTTTGCATTTACATATACAGAACTTAACGAAACTATCAAAAATATTCAATATCTAAAACAATCCAAAAAGGACACCAATGGTATAACAAAATATTTGATATGCTTAGAAAAAACTAAAAATATTCTTTATCATGCTATCGATTTCTCCAACATCAACAATCAGTGAGAAAGTTTTTTCCAAGTCAAGTTTTATTAAATCTAAAAAAAAAATCGTTAAAAAAAATGTTATTCTTTTTTTAAAAAAATATTTCAGAAGATCTCACTAAAATCCTAAAAAAAAACTCAAATATGTATATAAAAAGGATCTTCAATACCATATTTGCTATTATTTTTTGGTTGAGTTGTTATGTTCTGTTTGTTTTTTATGTTTTTATACATAAAATTCGTGGTTGTATTTTCAACTTAAAATTAAAATAGACATTATTCGGTTAATCGAATAATTTTAAATTAACCGATTATTAATCGAATAAATCTAAACCGCGATTAATTATTTGCTCGGTTAACCGATTAAACCTGAAACCCGTTTAATTGAATACCCTAGATTCTATTGACAATTTGAATGGAATAACAATATAACAGGGCGAATGATTAATATTTGGTTTAAATTATTTATTACTTATACGTCATGGATAATGTATCTTATTTTAGCTTTAGTGAACATTTGTTCCTTTAATGTTTTACAAGAATTTAATACATTTAAATATTGTAAATTTTTTTGTCTAAATGCTAAAATTAAAATTAAAAATATTTGGTGTATAACTAGAGTATCCAAAACCGAAAACCGGTCAACCGGTTTTTTCATCTTTGTAAATTCCACCGGTTTCGGTTTTTTTTAACTTTTCGGTTTTTTGACAAACCGGTTTTTGTAAGACGGTTAACCGGTTTTAATGAAATATATTTTCTAAAGCTCAATCAAACATATTTATAAAAACTTTGATACAATTTTTAAAAATATTGATTTATTTTATCGAAAATTATAGCATTTTACAATATTTCGTAAAAGATATAAAATAATTGCATAAAGATAGAGCTTTAAAAATTGAAAAATGCTAAATTAGAATTTAATATAAACCGGTTAACCGGGTATTTTTAAGACAAAAACCGAAACAGTTTAAGCGGTTTTTTAAAAGACAATAATCAAAACCGGTTTTTTTCAAAAACACACTTTTTCGGTTAAACCGGAAACCGGTTTTTCAAATTTGACGGTTTTTTGAACACTCTATGTATAACCAAAAATGCTTGTCTTTGAATATGAGCGATTACACTATTAAAAGCATATACATATTTATTTTTTTAAATTGTGTTTACCTAAAAATATTTTAAAGTATAATTTGGTAAAGGCTATATAGGATTCAGCACAACCAAATAAAGCTCTCTTACTTGTTATAACTAACTTATAACGGAGTCGATATATGTCATTTGAAATAAACTTTCCGAAGCCCCCCAATATCTTATAAACATTATTGATACATCAACTATTAAAAATCGAGAAAATCTTCCCATAGAAGTAAAAAAACTATGACAACCTTGATATTTTTAACACCAACAACTTTTTCTGAAAAAGTTATTTTTATAAACAATTTTTTCATTAAAAAAATGATTTTTTTTTAATAGCTCAATATTATTATTAAATTGTATTTTTTTTCTAAAAAAATATATTTAGTTTTAATTTTATTATGTGGTATCCAAGCATAAAATCTTAAATTTAAAATCCTATAAAAATTGCGGCTTAAATAGTGTTAAAACCAATAACAATACCATTAAAAAACATTAAAACTAATGAAACTATTTTTTTTATTAAATTTTTAAAGCATACTTTTAGGTACTAAAAAAAATCGAAATAAATACAGACGTGTAAAACAATTAAAAAATATGTACAAATGAAAACAATAATAATAATTTATTTAAATCACATAAAGAATTCATTTAAAAAAGCAACAATAATCTCATATAATTCAATAGAAATTATTAGATTAATTGACGATTAAAAATAGTCTACTACAAACATACAAATAATATAAAAATAAGTGTTATAAAAAAAAAAGTTTCCAAATGTAATGTTTGTATAGATGAACAACAAAAAAAAGAAACTGTGCGTGGTAAAGTGTATTTGAGGTATGTGTATGAGTTATTTGATGATATTTTTCAAGTGTTTGGTTTTTATTATGTTGCATAAAGTGCTTGTTAAATTAATTAATTAAATAAATAAATATATTAAAACGTTTCACAATAACAGCCTAGTCTATACATAATTAAATTTATTTCTACAATTGCTACTGTAAGCAACAACAGCAACTGTTGTACAACTAATAACAGCAACAAAAAAAAAAAAAAAACATATAGAAATTATATAAACAAAAACAACTTTTAACAACTGCTACAAGTTTTTATAATCATCTATGTATTTTTCGTAAGTAGATGGTACTAACACTAAAGTACTTTTACGACAACAACAAAAACAACTGCTTCAACTACAACAAAAACATCATAATCATCATCATCATCAATAGCAGCAACAAGTGTTGTACAGTTTTCTACATGTTAACACACCAATACATATACACACAATTTAGTTACATACATGTGTAAGTGTTAGTATCCGTGTGTGTGTGTTGTAACTCGTCTATCTCTTTACTTGCCTGTGTTAGTGTCTATCCAATTTAACTGCAAAAATATCCATACATACAACAATTTATAATTCAAAAACTACAACTATATTACCAGAAACAGAAAAAAACCCATACATATAAATAAATAAATACTTTTATACATGTATTAGTTTATTATATGTATACATACATATGTATATACTTTCTTATGTATGTGTATTTTGGTATGCCTGCATCGTCTTAAAACTTTGAATGTTCGAGTGTATATTGTGTGTATATTAAATTATTTGAAAATTTAGTTAATTTTACAAACGACTTTCTTAAAGGTAGATAAGGTAAGTAAGTTTATTACAAATTCATATTTCATATTTTTGTTTTTATTAAATTACATATTTAATTTAGTTTTAATAAATAAACGTTTTCTAATGCTATTATATTTACATAAACGAAAATAAATGAAAACTGCATAAATATTTTAATTTATAAATATTTGCAAACAAACAAATGGTATATTTTAAAGTTAAATAACAATTTTTGAAAATGTGATTGTTGATTTTGGAGAAACAATAATTATTTTATTATAACCTGAGAATTTTGTTATAAAAATTTAGTAAAAATGGTCCATAAATGGCGGATATGTGGTAAAAAATACACTAATACCTCATAATTACAATGTCAAGCTGTCAAGAAGGATTTTGGTGTCAAAAAGTAAATTTTTCAAAAATCAAATGATGCAGTTTTGTAGAGAAATGTTTAAAGATGAAATGTACACTTATAGTTTTACGAAAAATTTTATTTTTAAAAAATTGAAGTAAAGTCCATGCAAGGGTGTTAAGCAAAAATTTACTTATATTTTCACGCAGTTCAGTGGTTTACATACCTTTAAAATAAAAAATAAAAATAAATAAAAAAAATATTATGGGGATATCATAAACCGTAAAGAAGATATGCCCAAATCTATAAGTCTCTAAAAGTTATATTATTTTTGATTTTCCATGGAAAAACATGTAAGAAAGTATGGTCGGTCAAGACCATATAATACCCTACACTAAGTAAAAGAACAAAAACATTTTTCTTTAAAAATTTCAATAATTTATATTTTTGAGTGATTTTCGCAAGTGGACCTTATATGGGGGCTATGACCAATTATGAACCGATCACCATGAAATTAGGCCGTGTGATTTATGTCTATATGAAGGTTTACTATGTTGAATTTTGTGAGTATACCAAAATTTTTAAGCGATTTATGCACGTTAAAGTGATTTTCGGAAGCGGGTCTATATGGGAGCTATGACTAATTATGGACGGATCGTAACAAAATTTGGTGACATGAATTTTGTATATATAAAACTTATTTGGAGCGCAATTTTGTGGAGATATATTTATAAATTAAATATTTATGACCGATAAAGTCCAATTTCGGAAGAACATTTGTATGGGGTCTAGGTAAAATAATGGATCGATTTCAGCCATTTTCAATAGGTTTCGTCCTAGGGCCAAAAAAATAATATGTACCAAATTTGATCGAAATATCTTCACCTGTACTCTGCGCACAAGGTTTAAATGGACAACCAGCCAACCAGACGGACGGACGGACATCGTTCAGTCGATTCAGAAAGTGATTCTAAGTCGATCGGTATACTTTAAGGTGGGTGTTAGACCAATATTTTTGGGCGTTACAAACATCTGCACAATCGCATAATACCCTCTCCACTATGGTGGTGTAGGGTATAAAAATGTAGCCCCACCTACCCCCAAAGCTGTTTCTTTAATAAAATAAAAAGTGGGAGTGTCTTGTTTCGATTAAAAAAAAATTGTTTTCGGAAGTTTTCGGAACAGAATGAAACTTAACATTTTTTGTCGAATAATAAACGAAATATCAAAAAAATTCTTATCTATGTATGGGTTACTTGTGGGCAGTGGGCGTGACCGATTTTATTGAAATTCGGCATGCGTTCCTTTTTTGTTTCAATAAATATATAAAAACAATTTTATGCGAAAAAATCTATTTGGATTGTATGGGCAGTGGGCGTTGGGCGTGGACGATTTTGATAAAATTTATTTTTTTTCTTAATTTAGTCCGGTGCCAAATTTCAATGTTCCACGACCACTCCTTATAATTTTTGCACAAAAATGTATTGCATTTGGACTGCATGGGCGGTATGTGGTGGGCATGGCCGATTTTAATAAAACTTAGCATACGTTCTTCTTTTGTTTCAGAAAATATATACCAAATTTCTAGACTTTTACTTGTTAGGAAAAATTTTATGCGAAAAAATATATCTGGATTGCATAGGCAGTGGGCGTGGTCGATTTTGATAAAATTTGATTTTTTTCTTAGTTTGGTCCATATAATTCTCGGTGCCAAATTTCAGCACTTTACGACAACTCCTTATAATTTTGCAAAAAAATGTATGGAGCTTAAGCTACGTTTCCGCATACACCGTAATCGGCACCGAAAACGAAATTGCATACATTTGCACCGAAATAAATTTCGTTTCAGAACATTTTTTCGGTGCAAATGTATGGAATTTCGTTTTCGAACTTTAGCTCTTGTTTTCGAGATATACCGTTATTTCGAAAATGCAGGAGGTTGCACAACATATATTCGCGTAACTCAAAAACGGTTTAGCTTATTAAATAAACTCAAAAAACCGAAATTCAAAAATAAAATTATCTTTAAGCAAGACTTTTTTTTTTTTAATTTTCGTAGTCGTTTTAGAAATATATATATTTTTTTTTGGCAAAAAAAAAAAATGAAATTATCAAAATTTTGAAATTTTTGTTTTTTAAAACGTTATAAAAAGTTGGGAAATGCAGCTACGATGTTAATTTTTTCCAAACGCATAGAAAGCAATGTTCCAAACAAAACAAGCTCCTAAATTATTAAAATCTATCTTCAAATTTTTTATTCAACAAAAGGTAAAACAAATACCCTCTAATAACATTTTAACATTTTTTCCCATATTTTTGCAAAAAGTCTTTTATAAATTTTTTAATTCTTATAAATTGTATACATTTTTAACAACAACTAACAGAAAATTTACAGAATCTTGCCATTTTCTAATATATTTTTGTGCACTGCATTGCCGACTATTGCAGTATTAAACATAGGAGAACACTGCACAGTGGTGTCAGCTGCTCTGATCGTGATAAAATTTGACGTGAGAAAAGCCAAGGAGTATTTAAGTTTAAGTTACTAAAATCGGCCCTTCAAATGGTCCAGGGGCGAAGTTATGGAGGCTCTAATTAGTGTACCTTCGACATGTAATTTTTTTTTTTTTAAAATTGAAATTTTTTGTTTTCCATCCGAATTCAAAGATTTTTATATTTTTGGAAAGCGTTTGGCTTGGTTTTGAAAAAAATGCTTGCGTGTGCTATTTATCTCTTATATTTTCCGTTATAGGCATTTCAAAAATGTTGCCATACCTTGTTCCGCTTTCGTTTGTTAGACAACTAAATTACCAATAAAATACAAAAGATTTCAGAGCAATATCAATTATAGATCCAAAAATAAACGATTTTAAATTTCAAAAATCAAAAAATAATAGATTTTTGCTCTTTTTTGGCGAAAAGGTGACTTAACTATTTTTTTTATTAAAATTAACTTTCTTTAAAAACATATATCAATTTTATATTTTTCTGTATGGTATCTTTACGGAAAATATTTTGCTATAGAAAACATGTCCTATTTTTCGAATATGTCCATTTCAAAATGGACACATTTAGACAAGGACAAGCTTAGATATTTTCATTGATTTTGGATGAATCCTGCGTTTTGAAATTGCTCCTTGAGTAGCTCCCTATGATTTTGCAAGCTCTTGTTGAGTTTGATAACAATCTTCATGGAGTAATGCCTACAATCCTTGGTCTTCAAACTTTGTTGGCTGGTCTGGGCGATATTTGTATTCCGTGTTAAAATCGCCACTTATTAAACGAAAAAAACATCTCTCGCTCGTTGAACACATTCACCATAAGCTTTGGTGAGCAATCGAATCAACAGTTTTTTTTTACCAAAGAAATTGAGTTTTATTATTTTTATTTTTAAATGTCCTTGACTTTTTGAATGAAACACAGGTTTTTGGATAAAAAATTCAATTTATTTATTATTTTTCAACAAAGTCTCCTTAGAGCTCTTTACACTTTATCCAACGATTTTCTAATTTTTTTATTCCTTCCAAAAAATTAGATTTGTCGAGGTCATCAAAATAGATATTTGATTGTGATATGATTTCATCGTTGGGGACAAATCTCTTTCCGCTCAGCCATTTCTTCAGGTTTGGAAACAAAGAAATACCCACATATGTGAGTACCATTACATATTCTTGGTGAAAAATAACCTTTTTCTCATTAAAACGATCCAATAAGTTGATAATTTTTATACCCTTCACCTTCGTGAGAAGGGTATATATAAGTTTGTCATTCCGTTTGTAATTTCCACAATATAATTTTCCGACCCTATAATTGTCCGTCTGTCTGTCTGTTGAACTCAATTTTCTGAAGACCCCAGATATCTTCGGGATCCAAATCTTCAATAATTCTATCAGACATGCTTTCGAGAAGTCTCCTAATTAAAATCAGCAAAATCGTTCCACAAATGGCTAAGATATGAGTAAAATACCAGGACAACCTCGATTTTTTACCTATATCTGGATTAATATAGACAATATGGATATCTAATGATAGATATTTCAAAGACCTTTGCAACGGCGTATATAGGACCATAGTAAGTTGGACCTACAATAGGTTAAAATCGGAAAAAAATATTTTTTAACCCGAATTTATTTTTTTCTCCAAAAAAAAAAAATTTTTTTTTTAAATTTAAAATTAAAAAAAAAATTTTAAAATAACAATTTGAAAAAAGAAATTCCAAAAAATGAAAAAAAACAACTTTGGAAAAAAAATTGTTTACCTAAAAATATTTAATTTTTTTAAGTATAATTTGGTGAAGGTTATATAAGATTCGGCACAGCCGAATATAGCTCTCTTACTTGTTTTTTATGTATGGATTATACTGCGTACCTCCCAGAAAAAACGGCTGCCCTGACCAATCGTTATTTTTTTCAATTGTTTCGGGTGTAGAGCGCTCAACTGGGCGTCCAAAACGTTACACTCATAATCAGGGTATAAAATATACTTAAAATCAGTTTAAGTTTTGGCGGCACCGAAATCATTGTAGACCTGTGATATCATTGTTTAAAAACTTATTTGTTTGGTAGAACTTTTTGTGATGAAATTTCTTTAAACAAAAATTTCATAATTCCCAGGCATGTCTCTTTTTATTCTTGCCACCCAGGTTTCACACTTTGTAAATTCGTTTGCAGTGGCAAAGAGGTTACTGTTCTTAATTTTATTTCAACCAATAACTTTATTGTCTCAAATATTTCTTGAGCCCACATACAAATTTATTCAATTTAAAATGAGATTTTATGTTTTTTTTTTGTTGGTTGCAGCTTCTGTGAAATTATAAAATTATATTATTTCGTTTACTGAGCACGGCGATGGCTCCCTATTGAATAATTTCGTTCGCAGTTAAGATACAATAGCAGCTGAATTACATAAGCCATGACCAACATGGCTAAAATGAATGAAAGATGAAAATGTTATTTGTTTTAAATATTCCCTACCAGACGTTTCATTTACCAAGTACAGCCATTTCTACTTTAGTTCATCCAGCAGTTTTTGCCCTGTGTTATTCTTTGGGTAAGAGTCAAGTGGAGTTTTCATGTTGTTTGAAAATCATAAAATATTTGTGTTATTTTGAAAACCTTAATTTAACGTAATTTATATTTTAGAAATTTTAGTCACGTTTGTGCCGCAACAAATTTCTGTATGAGTGTCGTTTTTATCCTTCGAGTAAAGCCAAAAAACAGAAAACAAAACTGAAAACTGGTAAAAAAAAAATATATCCATGAATCGACAGAAAATTGAGATGAATATAGGAACAATCATGGGAAGAAAAACAAAAACAAATTAATATATATTATGGCATTCGAAAATAAGATATTTCATTTTGTGTATATGGATGTATTCACATATTAATTTGCTGTTATTGTTAGTTTCTATTAGGTTGGTATTTATTTTGCACTTTGAGAATTAGCGATGCTCGCAAGGTCTAAAGTTATTCTCCATTATTTAAAATGCAAACCTTTTTTATCAAAATGAGAAAAAAAAATCAATTAAAAATAGTCTTTGTATTAAATTTATCCATAGATGTTGGAATATTATGGGTCTTCATAAGATTTTAAGACGATCTAGCACGTACGTCCATCTGTCTGTCTGTTGAAAACACGATAGGGTCCAAACGAAAGGAGCTAGATGAAAATACTCTCTGTTGATAAGGTTGTTGTTGAATATTGCAATTAACGCACAGTGGGACAGACGTGGGCTCAGACAAGGAGCATTTTAGTTTAAGTTATTAAAATGTACTCTACAAATGCACCAGGAGCGGCGCTATGGAGGCTCAAATTATGGTACCTTCGACATTTTTTTTTCCCATTCAAGTCAATATCTCCATTATATTGAAAATATGCAAATTTAAAACTCCGTCTTTCATAAATGTTGCAGTTTTTTCATATTTGAGTATAAAAAGTCAGAACTATTGACTTGTTGTCGAATAAAATATTAAGAAAATTTAAACAAATTTTTTTTAATGAAAAAGTTCAATATTTTTGAAGGATTGAGTTTTAAAAGTGGCTTATTTTTGAATCTAATTAAGATATTAATTTGAATTTTTTTGTAAGACCAAACATTAAATTATCTAAACAAAAAAATTAGTTCGGAATAAATGTGGAGCAAATTATTCATAATATTTGCAATTCAATTAAAAGTTTGATACAAATTTTAGTTTTAGAAACTCAATAAATATGTAATAAAATCTTTATTTATTAACAAAACTCAATGAAATTTACAACGTTTTTTAAATTTGTCATTTTAAATAACCAAGTGTAAAAAAACTTGTCAAAAGGTCAAAGAGAATCCCGCAATTTCTGAAAATTTTAGGGAAAATCCCAAAAAATGTATGTTTTTAAATTTTGCCAAATAGGGTTTACATTTCCTTTGGGAATAAATAGGAAACACGTCAAGGTTTCCATAGCTACTTTCCGTTTTCAGATCCTAGCCTTGGGATTTTGGAACATGTGGCCCAAATTTGAAATTTTGATAAAAAATAGGTTGAATTCCGAAGGGCTTAGGGGCAATATATTCGAAAAATAGGATATGTTTTTTATACCAAACTGATCTCCGTAAAGATACCTTACAGAAAACCATAAAATTGTTATATCGAGCCCTTAGAACCAAATTATCGTAAGCGACAAAACACACATTTTACAGGAGAAGGTTTTTTCGATTATTTTGAAATTTATACATAGAATTAAAAATGTTATAATGCGATATAATATAATTTCGTTCAAGCTATTTGTCTATTTTTTAAAAATATTTAAAAATTAAAAATTAACAATTAAAAATTCATGGAATACTTTATTGAAAAATATGACAAAAAATGTTTTTTTATTGAATTTTTCGAATTGAAATAAAATTGTTATTTATGAATAGTTTTTAATGAAATTTCACAGTTATGTAAAATTTTCTATTTAAAATGCAAAAATAAAAACGAATTTTGAAATTTATTATCAGTAATCCCGCAATTCCCAAAAAAGTGTTGAAAAATCCCAAAAATGGAAATTTTTAGTTTTTTGGCTATTATATCCATACCAGGGTCGGAGTTATCGGAACCCTTTACAAAATAATTAAAAGCATATTGGGCCATCTAAAATCGGTTACTATATTTTGATATCGAATATGCGATTTGAGAATTTTTGCCCTAAAGTTTAATATTACATTAAAAAATAGGTGTTTTTTGAATGGACCTGGTCCCTTTGGTAACAAAAATTTAATATATTATATTTCATTTAAAATATTTTATGAAAACTTAGCTTTCAGAAAGTATAAATTCTTAGACATTTTTTGTGATAACTTAAAAAGAAAAAAAGTTCTTTTTAGCCAAAAAATTAGCGAAAAATCGGTTTTTTAAAATTTCTTAAATTCAAATGCATATAACCTTGGACTTAGTCATTATTTTTAAACAATTCTTTTTCTATTTGACACATACATATGTTGTTAGCCCAATGTAGGAAAACTGGAGAAAATCGGAAAATATTTGGATACGCCGTTATCAAAAAACTGGTTTAATTTTCAAATTCGAATATCTCATAAGCTATAAGAGGTAATTGCTAGGTCTTTTGTAGCGCTTGATGAAAAGATTTTATATGTGTAATTTTTTTGAAATCGGAACACAAACGAAGAAATAGGATCGTTTTAAAAATGTAACATACCCGAGGTGTCCTACTTTGAGGGCCCTTGGTCGCGCCCCTGGTGGGCCCATGAGGTCCACATTCAGAACTTAAACTCGACAGCACTTCTTCTTTACGAATGTGAAATTTCATTCAAACCAATCTAACCATTAAGAAGTTACAGATTTATTTCCTTCTTTTTTTTATATACAACTATGTGTCGCTTACGATAAAATTCGTTTTACTGTAAAAGGTAAACATTGACTTACGATAAAATCTTACCCCTATAATTTTGAAGTTATTAACAATTTAGATATTCTGAGAACGCTAAAACATCAGTCGGTCTATAAAATTTTAATTTTTGCAATAAAAAAAATTTAGAAAATGTCTCTTACGATAATTTGGCGCTAAGGGCTTGATACATATGTTCTAAAAGAAACTTACTTTGATCCCCATAGCGTCGCCCCTGGTGCATTTGTAGGGTAAGTTAAACTCGAATACTGACGTCATTCTGTAACGATGTGTAACGGTTAATGTTTTCACCTAGCTCCCATACAACCACCCACCGGAATATCTTTAAAATTTTGCACAAATTAGTTCTAAGTACTCTGATATTATACTGTAGAGTATGACGAAAATCGGGAAAAAATTGTCCCTAGTCCCCATAAAAGGTCCCCCTCAGAAAATGACTTGAACATTCATAATTGTGTTATAATAATTAATATCGTGAGGATAGGTACGTAATTGACCCTACCCACCATATAACCCCTAACAATTTTTGACCTTGGGAGCATAGAAGACGTGCAAAATAAGGTCACCCCTAATGTATATGTGGAATATGTAGTCTCGTACAAACTTTTTATGTCATGTTGTATTCAAAGAATTTTAAAATTCGTATTACTTTTCTATTTATTTTTTATTATTTGGTGATGGTGTGGTTCGTAAACAAAACAATTTCTGATAAATATTCTTGTGAGGACGAAATAAACATTAATATGTGGTCTTTTGAGAGCCATACTTATTTCTATTAATCATGTTCACTTAAGCTCATATATTATGGTTGTCCCAAATGTTCCCCCCACTAAAATTAAAGTTTAATTCATTCTAAGAAACCAGTTTTTTAAACATTTTTGTACTAGAGTCAAAGGCTTTTCAAATGATACCAATATTTCATATGTATTCAATTGGAAGAAATAAGAAAAAAAATATTAAGATCCTTAAAAAATACCGTTTCATACTTTGATCTAGCTCACAAAATACAGACACCAGGATATCAATATTGAGAAATAGTGTCCCCAAACAAGCTAAACTTTCTCAAACAAACGCCAATTTAATTTTCCTCCATACAAACGGAATAATTTTTCTTATATATTGTTACGAAATTCCACTGTCAATTTGAATTTAACGATTCTAACATTTAACGTTTCCACATCCAACAGCTTTTGTATACCTTGTCATAAGTAGATACTTGGCAGCACAGTGCTGCCGTTAGATAATTAATGATGCTTCTAGAATATGGTACTGTGTATATAAATAGGTACAGCAAGTTGCAGTGAGTCAGTTTATCATACGTGCTGTAAAAATAAACATCAACTGCATTATAAATTAAACTTCATTATATTAGTTTAAGTTTTATTTGAAACCAATAAAAAGGGCGTGACAAAACAATACAATTTCCAGATCAAAAAGTTAAATGTTGAATGAAATAAATTTATATTGAGTGGCCTTTAAAGATAATTTTGATTTGCTGTTAGACTAATTTTGGAATAATTGGATTAGTTTAATTTGCTATAAATCATTTTTTTTGCAACACGTAATGGAAGATTTGTACTGCTCTGAATTTAATTACTCTACAAGAACTAAATGAAATGTCGTTGAAAATTGTCACTGATTGTTCACAAAACACTGTACTTTCTAAAATATCAGCTTTTTCGAACATTTGCACTGAATACTCCCAATTGTTGCAGAACTGCTCTACATTTTAATTAAATTACTAAAAAATATTAGATTAGATCAGCCATAGGCTTTTTGATAGCACTTTCTATTTATAAACAAATTAAAGAAATCTATTTTTAAAAAACAAGTAAGAAAGTATGGTCGGTCAAGCCCGACCATATAATACCCTACACCAAGTAAATGAGTAAAAACATTTTTCTTTTAAAATATCAATAATTTATATTCGTGAGTGATTTTCGGAAGTGGGCCTTATATGGGAGCTATGACCAATTATGGACCGATCATCATAAAATTAGGTCGTGTGATTTATGTCTATATTAAAGTTAACTATGTTGAATTTTGTGTGTATACTAGGGTATTCAATTAATCGGGTTTCTGGTTTAATCAGTTAATCGAGCAAATAATTAATCGAGGTTTAGGTTTAATCGGTTAATAATCGGTTAATTTAAAATTATCCGATTAACCGAATAATTTTTATTTTCATTTTAAATTGAAAATACAACGAATTTTGTGTACAAAAACATAAAAATCAGCAAATAAGGCATTTGAGATCATTTTTATAAACATATCGACTATTTGCTGCAACAACGTCATAACTCAAAATCCGTGTTTTATGAACTGAGTAATACAAAATATGCGCTGTTCTATAATCTTTCATATAGTTTCATCAGTTTTCAAAAAAGTCAATTATTTTTTGTGTGAGAGTGTTTTTTTTTTATAAACATCAAAATTAAAATTCATGTTTTCTTGTATATTTGACAAGTAAAAATTTGTGTTAAATACAGATTAGAAAGATATTAACATCTACTATTATATATCGTATGATTTCTTGAAAATTTATTTAAGAAATAGTAAAATGGTTTAAATTATTCAAAGACGTTTTTCTCGAAACGACAATTTTTTAATTATTTGCAGCAAATGAGCGATGTGTGAGTTTTTTAGGGTTTTAGTGAAATCTTCTGAAATAATCTTTTAGTTTTAGTTTTTGACTAATTTAATAGTTTCGTTTAGTTATGATCAAATATTCATTTCAAAAAAGTTTCGTCTATACATGTAAATACAAACAAAGTTTCAAATACATGTAAATTAAATATGTCAGTTGTTATACATATTCACTAATCATGTTTATTGCATGTTCAAAAATATATAATTTTAATTTGAAATTTGTATTTGAATTGAAACGGGAAAATAAATACAAAAAAAATGTTAAAGTGCAAAAAAAGGAATTTCGGTTAATCGGTTAATCGAAAATTGGCAATTTCAAATTATTCGAACAGTTAACCGTCCAAAATTAATCGGTTAACCGATTAACGGTTAATCGATTGAATACCCTAGTGTATACCAACATTTTTAAGCGATTTATGCACGTTAAAGTGATTTTCGGAAGCGGATCTATATGGAAGCTATGACTAATTATGGACCGATCGTAACAAAATTTGGTGACATGAATTTTGTATATATAAAACTTATTTGGAACGAAATTTGTGTAGATACATAGATAAATTAAACATTTATGACCGATATAGTCCAATTTCGGAAGGACATTTGTATGGGGGCTAGCTGAAATAATGGACCGATTTCAGCCAGTTTAAATAGGCTTGGTCCTTGGGCCGGAAAAGTAATATGTACCAAATTTGATCGAAATATCTTCAAAATTGCGACCTGTACTCTGCGCAAAAGTTTTACATGGACAGCCAGCCAGCCAGCCAGCCAGCCAACCAGACGGACGGACGGACATCGTTTAATCGACTCAGAAAGTGATTCTAAGTCGATCGGTATACTTTAAGGTGGGTGTTAGACTAATATTTTTGGGCGTTAGAAACATCTGCACAAACGCATAATACGCAATATGGTGGTGTAGGGTATAAATATTCGTTAATGAATATCTCGGTTTTTTTTTACCACAGACATAAATTTGATTTCAAGAGTATTTACTGTCTAGAAAAGCTTGAGCTATAGTCGGAGATTTTTCTATATAGAACATCTTGAGCCATAGTGCGAGTCTCTACTGTATAGGAAACCCTTGAGCTATAGCGAGTGTCTTTACTGTGTATTCAAATAGTGACTATTTAAATTGATGTATAAATTTAAATTAATAAAGAATTGTTGCAATTTTAAACTACTAAACTGCTTTTATTTGCAATGAAAGGATTAGGTTTATTTAAAGGAAATAAACCACCGTTTTTAAAAGGTAAAAACTTAACAATATTGTTTCATTAATGAATAAGCATTCTATTTTAATTTTACCAACGACATTTGAATTTCTCTTGGGAAATGGTTTAATACTGATATTCTTAGTTTCTTTCAATGATGTTGTCTCTAAAAGTTTATTTTAAAAGCTTTTTAAACAAATATTTTAATCTTTAGGAGAATAATTTTTTTTGATTTTTACAACAATTTTATATTTGAAGTAAAAGCTTCTCGAAAGCATTTTGTAAAAAAAAGTTTTTTTAGTCATTGTTAAACCATTTTTTTATTTTTTGAGCAAAAGCTTTTTTTTTTATAAAAGCTCATTGTAAAAAATATTTTTTTTGGCGAAAAAACCTTTTTTGTTCATACATAAATGTTTTATTTTGTAGTAACGATTTTTTTTGTAAAAAGTTAGATAAAAGCTTTTTTTTATAAAAGCTCATTGTAAAAAACATTTTTGTTTTGGCGAAATCAACTTTTTTGTTCATACATAAATGTTTTATTTTGTAGTAATGATTTTTTTGTAAAAAATTACAGATTTTTTTTAAAAAATTAAAATTATCTTTTATTCGGCTATGCTGAATCTTAAATATCCTACAACTTTAACAAATTATAAGCGTTTCAACATTCTGTCAGTTTTAAATGTAATAAACTGACAGTTATTTTTTAAAAAAGCACCCTAGTATAGAACTAAATGTCATAGTTACACGGTGTTAAAAGTTATTAAAAGCTTTTAAAACAACATATTTTGTCTGCCTAACCTCAATATTTTTTTTAACACATTTATCGGATCTTTATATGGCTTTCAACAATACATAATCGTATATTATTTATGCATTTTTTTAAGTTTTTTTGTTGTTAAATAAAACATATTTTTTTTTACAAACTGTTATTATTGCGGTTACTTTTTGTCAAGTCTTAAATTAACTTCAATTAAATTAAGTCGAACGCAAATATTTAGTAAAAAAAATTTAACCAGCCAACTAAAGGTAAATACAAGGGCAGTTGCAAAAGTTATTATTGTTAAGATAAAAAAAATAAAAATTAAAAACAATAAAAGTTGAATTTTATTAAAAAGGTCACTTTTTTGACACATCCAGAAGAGTCGTATACGTTACTTCTAGAAGTCACTAAAAAGTGTGACTGTAAGACTGTAGTTGCACACTTCTTCCCGAATATTGTTACTATAGCGATCAGAAGACGATTTCAGCCACCACGAATTTAAACATTATGACTTCTACAATAGAAAAAGCTGCTAGGGACAGTGTTTTAAAATGCCTCTTAAGTCTGCCCTTTTAAAACACCCAATGAAATTTATACAATCCTGTTTTTTATTCCTTTGTTATCCTTATTTAATTATTTACCAATAAAAAAAGTGCAAACAAAAAAATACAGAGAAATATTGTAAAAACAAAGTTTTTCATTTGTGGCTGCCCTGATTTTTATAATTTGTTTTTGTTTGTTTGCCGATTACACGTTTCTTACTCTCAATTAGTTGACTGTTTTACCTGGAACGCGGTAGAGATATTTTTTTTGTCTTGTTCGAACATAGTGTGTGGAATGAATGAAAGGCAAACAAAAAAAAACTAAGTTTCTTGATTTAATAATGAAACCAACATCACTGACAACATCATAACTTTTTGAAAAATGTTTATGAAAAATTACAAATTGTGGTTGCCAGACATGAGAATAAAAAATAAATAAAACGACAACAACAAAAATAAATAAATACAAAACAAAAACAACTAGCAAGTACATTGTGGGAAAATAAAGTTATTGCAAAAGGGGAAATTTATATTTGAAAGAGTGTATTCTCAACATGCAGAGAAAAAACATGGTTGGGCATGGTTATGATAACTATACATTGTTCTTTCATTTTATAATCGTATGAGGACCCAGAATGTGGTTCTGCGATGAATATTTAGATGTGTTACAAACGGAATGACAAAATCAATATACCCCCCAAATAATTTTTGATGGTGGGTATAAAAAACCGTGAAGGACTAAAAAGACCATGTAAGTTTTTAGACGATACTATATTTTGTATAACTGAAATTTATCACAGTTGAGATATTGTGTTTTACTTCCGAAATAACACACACTTTTAAAACTCTGAGGGAAGTTCGTGCTTTTTCATAGTTATTGGCATAGTTGTTTTAGTTTTTGTTTACATATTATTTAATTTATTTAATTAAAATTTCTCTCAACTTTTTTTTAAATACATTAGGGTACCCAAAACATTATGTTGCGTATGTTCCCAGCTAAAATAAAAATCTAATTCTTTCTATGAATGTTTGTCCTGTATTTGGTAAGCTAGATCAAAGGATCAATAAGTTCTTTTTTAAGGTTTTTTTTTGATTTTTTTTCATATTAATAGCAAAAGAAACATATAAATGAAATATTGATATCATGTGGGAGGATTTTGAAAAGTGCAAAAATTATTCGAAATTGTGCAAATTTTTGCAAAAAAGTTTTTAAAATTTGAATGTATGGGGCATTTCATGTCAAGTGAACCAACTTTTGAAATCGATGTCTTCCGGTCGGGTTGAATATTGGATATTAACTAGAGTATTCGAATTATTCGATTTTTCTCTTGTTCAAATAAAACGAATAATTCGAATAAGAGATTATAACTTGTTCGAATAATTCGATCACACGTTTAAAATTAATCGAATTATACGAATAATTTAAATTTTTTTAAAAAAGTAAAGAATGAAGTTTTGATGTCGGTTTTTTAATATTTTATTGTAAAAGAAAAACAAAGAAGTAACGTTAAAGTTAACAATACAAGTATGGATAATGTTAAAAAAAACATTTGAAAACAAAGTCCATTATTAAATTATCAACAGAAATATTCTGATCAGATTAACTCCCGAACAATCTACAAAACAATTGACTGAATTCTGATTTCAAATACAATACAAACGTATTAAGAACTTTTTTATGTCGTTCATTAATTCGGGTTTTAAATTGAGTAACTAATTCTTTAGTAAATTAATTATTCACTATTTCTAAACTATTTAAGTTTAAGCTCTATCAACGTTGCCGAATCTTTGCTTAATGAAGTGGTCTTGGGGAATTACACAATAAAGGGAATCTGTCCAAAGTTTGATATCATTATCAGTGAACATGGCTAATTTGAAGTCAGGCAGTGCATGATTGACGCATTTACAAATACGCAAAAAGTTTATTACCATGTTAGACAAAAATGTTCAACGATGTTCAAATTCATGTATAAGACGAACTTCATGCTTTTCTTGCAACAAAAAGTTAGTTAAAAATTTTGCAACACTTACGTACGCGGTTAATAACATCACTTATATACATATATTTTAAGATCATGGCCTTCATCTATTTCAATGTAATCATTATAAATGTCATCCTCAATATCACTTTCAACGACCGCTTCAAAATCACATTCTCCATCACATTCAACTCCACTCTAATATAAGTTAATATTTTGATTATTAATTGCGATTCTTCTAGTATTTCGCCAGCTAAATAACAAATATTTTATTCCGTACCTTTTATTTTCATTGGTTCAAGTTCTAAGTTAAAAATTTTGAAAGATTTGTTTTTAGAATTGTAAATTCTTGCAGTAATATTTATATATTTATAGAAGGAGCTATCGGAACACTCACCTACAGTGACCGAAATTCCTTTGGTCTTTAGTTATATGTCGAATTTCAGAAACAATACAATTTTTGTAAGTCATTACTACTTATTTAAATTTGGAATTATGAAAAATTTTAAGCAATTTAATAAATTTCAATATATATGAACATTTATTCGTTTTATTCAATTATTCTACATAAAATTGTTCGAATTATTCGTTATTCGAAAATGGACATTTTTAAATTGTTCGAATAATTATTCGTAAGAAATTATTCGATTAATCGAACGATCATTAGTCGAATGAATACCCTAATTGTAACTCAGACACATTTTTTCAACAAGTAGGTGTTTTTTCTTATCCATGTAACTTTTTACCTATTGCTCTTAACAAAATGTGTCCCAAATAGTTTAGATAGATTTGTCTTCAATATTTCGAAAAATATATTTAAAAAAAAAAATAAAAAATTTTTAATATTTTTTTTTTCCGAAAAACTTTTTTTTAAAATGGACCTTTTTACTTTAAAAAAAGCTTAGATATTTTCCTTGAAGACCTATTTGGTCGGGATGCGAGTGGGACATCTAGCTCAAACAAAAGCTGAGATATTTTCCTTGAAGACCCTTTTGGTCGCTTAGTGGGATGCGAATGGGATATCTATCAAAATAAATATTTTATAACTCAAGACATACAATTTTTTACTGTTTTTTTGAAAAATTTAATTTTTTTCCAACATTTTTTTGCTCAAAAGAAATCTTAGGTCCATTCCTTTAAGAGAATTTTGGTTTCTTAGTGGGATATCTATCAAAATAAATATTTTGTAACGCAAAACATTAAATTTTTAATTGTTTTTTGCAAAATCGATTTTATTTCCAATGGGCCCTTTTTATAAATTTTTTTTTGTAAAATAATTAGTTTAAAGTAATACTTTACATACAAACCATTTCCTTCCCGATCTAATCTTAGCTATATGTTCAAGACACAACATGTTTACGTAAAATATCTATAAAGTCGTAAAATAATAAAGTTTCTATTATATAATAACCAATTTTCTTCATTTATCGAATAAAATTAAAAAAAAAAAAAATTGTTTGCTTGAAATGTTGCAAGTATTTTAGTTGAACTAAAATGTAATTGTAATGTATTATATACCAATGGAAATCTTAATGCCATATTGTCATTGTTTTGAACATATTGTTACGTTTTTACCTTTTAAAAACGGTGGTTTATTTCCAGTAAATAAATCGTTTTCTTTTAATTGCAAATAAAAGCGATCAGTGGTTTAAAAATTGTAGAAAGTATTTATTCATTTAACGTGCACACATTTTATAGTTTACAAAAATACACTGGTAATGCTCGCACTCACAAATCTATTACTATTACTATTTATATACACAACGCCATCTTCTAGAAGTCTCATGAATAATATAACGGGGTAAAAACGTAAATGTTCTATTTCCTCAATGGTCACACTTAATGTTGTCAAACTCATAAACAATGTTAATAACAGCGTGTTATCAACATTGTTGATAAGTAGATGTTTCTACTGATGTAAATGTTTATAAACATGATCATTGTTGCAAGCAGCCGTTACAAACTTTTAAATTCAAATTCATATAGCAGTTTAGAACAATATAGTAAACTTAAGAATATAGGTTTCGAACAAAAAATTCAAAAAAAATTCGAACTTGATTGGATTTCGAAAAAGGAAAAAACCGGTTCGTGAATTTATAGGAGATTTGTGAAGTACTACTTTAATACTTTAAATTTTTTTTTTCAAAATTAAAAATGTTTGGCAAGAATTACAAAATTTTGAATAATTTTGAAAGGCCATTTTAAAGACTTTTCTTTTGATACAAATATTTTATACTTATATTTTCTTTGCGAAAAATATGATACAAATTATAAAAACCTTAAATAATTAACTATTTTTCCGTTAATCCAGTTCAAAAATTTGATCCAGGAGAAAAAAAAATTAACCCCTTATTGTTCCTTCATACAAACGGGACCTCCTTAATAAACATACATATATATATCCTGATTTGCACTTTATATAATTAAATTCCCATTTAATCCAATTATGTATATTGTTTTTATTATTTCTAAATAAATCTATACCCTACCATTGCATGTGACAAATAAAACTTATAGTATGCAGTTTGCATTGAAATTTAAAAAAAAATTTAAAACAATGAGGAAAAGCGATATGCATTTTCCAATAAATGGTCAGTGTTAAAATATGACCTTGAGGTTAATGTATACTTACTCGTATTTCTGCCTTTTTATTGTAAGTAAGATTATAAAACATTTATTTTTTTAAATCGTAACAAAGGCAATATATACCTGGCAATGTTATAATTTACTCTCCTTCTTACAACACATAAGTAATGTGATATTTCTTATATTCAATAATGGTTATCTGCATGTTTACAGAAGTAATTATATGATCTACATAACCTTTTAATTGCATGTCGAAGGCTTATATTCAATAATGAATATCTGTATGGCTTTTAATGTCAAATTCTTTATCAGTTTTGAAATGTCTAAAGGCGAAAAAGACGTAACCACTAAATAAAATATATTTGAATTTTTTTAGTTATTTCAAAAACTGTTTGTTTTTAGGATGATTCAAAACAAATATTTAATTTTATATTATTTGATGTTATTTGACCTTACACAAGTAAACAATTTCAAACAAATCTGTTCAAAAAAAGTAGTTACGTTATTTTGAGCAAATATTTGCCATGTGTGGTAGGGTCAAGACTTTTTTTAAACTTTTTTGTACAAAAAGGGGTCCATTTTGAAAAAAAGTCAACAAAGTTTTTGATTTTGCAAGAAATTGTATATCTTGAGTTACAAAACACTTATTTAAATATACCACTCGCATCCCATTAATCCCCGACCAGAAAGCTCTTAAAGGAATAGAGCAAGCTTTCTTTTGAGCAAAAAAAAAGGAAAAGAAAGTTTTATGTGCTGTTTTTCTATATCGAGTGAGCGTTTTGAGTGGACGTTTTACATGTATTTTGTTTTTGTTACAATAACAAACACATGTTAAATTTCCACTCAAACTACTCGTTCGCTATAGAAAAACAGCACATTAGATTTTGTAAAAAAAGTCAAAAATTGTATGTCTTGAGTTGCAAAACATTTATTTACTCACATCCCACTTAGCGAAAAAAAGCTTTTTAAAGGAAAAAATAAATGTTAACAAGTAAGAGAGCTATATTCGGCTGTGCCGATTCTTATATACCCTTAACCAAATTATACTTCAAAATAAAAATTTTAAATATTTTTAGGTAAACAAAATTTATTTTTTCTTTCCAAAGTAGTTTTTTCGAATTGTTTTTTTATTTTTTTTTTAATTTAAAATTTTTTTTGTTTTTTAGTTTTTTTTTAATATTTAGCGAAAAAAAAACTTTTGGTGAAAAAAAAATATTCGGGTTAAAAAATATTTTTTCCGGTTTTGACCCATTGTTGGTCCAACTTACTATGGTCTTATATACGTCGTTGCAAAAGTCTTTATCTATCATTAGATATACATATTGTCTATATTAATGACTTAGTAATCCTGATACATATATGGTCAAAAATCAATGTTATCCTTATATCTCAGCCATTTGTGGACCGATTTTCTCGATTTTAAATAGCATTTAAATATATATTGAATAGATATCGTGTATGTAAGTTATTTGGGGGCTTCGGAAAGTTGATTTCTACAGACAGACATGGCTTAATCGACTCCGCTATCTATAAGTATACAGAATATATATATGGGTCGGAAAATTATATTGTGGAAATTACAAACGGAATGACAAACTTATATATACCTTTCTCATGAAGGTGAAGGGTATAAAAAGAGGGTTCACTTCGAAAAAAAAGTCAATAAAGTTTTTTGATTTTGCAAAAAACGTAAAAAATTGAGTTACAAAACATTTATTTTGATAGATATCCAAATCGCATTTCACTAAGTGACTAAAAAGCTCTTCAAGGAAAACACATAAGCTTTCTTTAGATAAAAAAAATTCAAAAAAGTTTTGGATTTTGTAAAAAAAATTTAAAAATTTTTTATTTTTTATTTTTCGAAGTATTGAAGAAATATGTAGCTATCTAAACTATTTTGGGACACATTTTATATTTACATCAATATATCGGGTAAAGTTCAGGTTTGGCTGCAATTTAAAAACAAAAGTCTAGGATAAACCACTGTGCAATAGTGACAACAAACTGAACTATCAATGCAAGATAGAATTTCTTTAACCTGTGCATAATATTTACAGATTATTTTAAAATTTTAATTTTCTCACAAATATAGTGACCAGTCAACGGTGATATGCCATGTAATGTTGTGGTCCTTGCCCCAGTAGGGTATTACAATTTTTATTTATTTCATTTTCTTCTTTTTTTACATTGCTGTACTTTATGGTTTTTTATTCTTGTTTTTTTTTTCTTGTTTAAATGTCAGCTGTATGGGTGAAAAAGTTCTTTGTTTGCTGTAGTTTATGTATCCACAAAGTTATTGGATTAAACTTAAAAGTTCTAATTTGTATTAAAGAAGAACAAAAAAAAAAAAAAAAACTAAAGACAAACAGATAGCAAAAAGTTTAATAGAATTAGATGATAACAAAAGATATACGAAAAGTATTTTAAATTATTATAATTAAAAATATATATTAAAGAACAAATTTAATTTATACAAAAAAAAAAACTATAGCAATTAAAAAAACAGGTTTTCTAAAGTAAATTATAAGAAATATAAATATACTGACTATTATGTGCATTACTTAGGAACACTAAGGAGACTAAAGACAGTAATATAGAATTTCATCTAGTTTTTATTTAAGTTTAATATTTATTTTAATAACAAAATATGAAATAAGCTACATTTTAACTAGGCAAAACTATATAAACGTTTATGTTTAAAACTCTATTTAAATATTTAAACATTTAGCTTTATTTGCTCATCAGCAGTTATGTACGATTTTATTTTTAATCTTCTTAAATATTAATATTTATATGAACGATGAAAGCCCTGCTTCATAGTTTATAATATTCAAATTAAGTTAATTTTCATAAATACAAACATGTTAATCAACAAACTTTTCATAAATATTTAAATGGAAAGGAACTCGTAAAATGGTGATTGCTTAGTATACCTAGAACATAAATATTTACTTTATTCCCAAGTAGATATCTGTACGTCTTTATCAATTTACTTTTACAGCTTGAACAGCAGCAAACAGAAACATTTAAAACCTCTTTATGATATTTCTATGAAATTCTTTTATAGGAATTTAATTACGAGCAAAAGAAGAAAAGAAGCTAGCTTTGGAATTGTTGTAAGAAATTTTTAATAATTACACATTTTTTTTAGAAAAATTCCCTTAGGTTTAATGTTATTGTTTTATTTAAGAGGATTTATATAAAGTTTAAGGGGTTTAGGTAAATCTATTTGGTAGAGTTTTGTTTTAACATTAGTAGTAACATAATATTTATTTGGCCCAATTTATACCTTTGCACTCATAACACTTAGTTCGCTATATTTTTTAACACAAAATGAAACAATTTTTAAAATTTGATCAAAATTGGCTTAATAATTTTTAATAAAATTTTTACGTTTTTACTCTCTTTTTAGTACTTTTTCCCCCATTAAGCTGATAGAAATTTTATTCAATTAAATTTCGGTACAGTTTTGGGATTATAAAGTAAAGTTATCATAAGTCCATGTCAATTTATAGAAAAACTTACTTTTGAAAAAAGTACCAAAAATAAATAAAATTGTTCCCCTAAAAGTTTCAAACTTTTATTTGGTATTTTTTTATACCCTACACCACCATAGTGGGGAGGGTATTATGCGTTTGTGCAAATGTTTGTAACGCCCAAAAATATTAGTCTAACGCCCACCTTAAAGTATACCGATCGACTTAGAATCACTTTCTGAGTCGATTAAACGATGTCCGTCCGTCCGTCTGTTCGGCTGGCTGGCTGTCCATGTAAACCTTGTGCGCAGAGTACAGGTCGCAATTTTGAAGCTATTTTGATAAAATTTGGTACATATTATTTTTTCGGCCCAAGGACTAAGCCTATTGAAACTGGCTGAAATAGGTCCATTATTTCACCTAGCCCCCATACAAATGTCCTTCCGAAATTGGACTTTATCGGTCATAAATGTTTAATTTATAAATGTATCTCCACAAATTGCGCTCCAAATAAGTTTTATATATACAAAATTCATATCACCAAATTTTGTTACGATCGGTCCATAATTAGTCATAGCTCCCATATAGACCCGCTTCCGAAAATCACTTTAACGTGCATAAATCGCTTAAAAATGTTGGTATACTCTCAAATTTCAACATAGTAAACTTTCATATAGACATAAATCACACGACCTAATTTCATGGTGATCGGTCCATAATTGGTCATAGCTCCCATATAAGGCCCAATTCCGAAAATCACTCAAAAATATAAATTATTGAAATTTTTAAAGAAAAATGTTTTTGCTCTTTTACTTAGTGTAGGGTATTATATGGTCGGGCTTGACCGACCATAATTTTTTACTTGTTTTATAATTTATTTATATTTTTTATGTTTTTACCTTTTAAAAACGATGGTTAATTTCCTTTAAATCAACCGGATACATCTGATTGCAAATAAAAGCTATTTAATAGTTTAAAATTTGTAACAACTCTTTATTTATTTAAATTTATATAACAACAGTTTAAATACTCATTCAGTGTTTTTATACACGTTTATAATTCACACACTTAAACAATGCCATCTTTCGAGTAGCTTCTACAATGATCTTAACGGAAAAAACTAGTATATTCGAATTCTAGAGCTTTCGATGTTAATATTAGCAGCTTAAACATTTAATGTTGCCAATACTTACAAACAATGCTAATACCTGGATGGTATCAACATTGTTGATAAGTAGAAGCTTCTACTGATGGACATATTCATAAACATGTTACAGGCAGTCGTTACAGACTGTTAAACTCAAATCGCTATTGCAAATTCGCAATATTTTTTGTTGTTTTCAATATAAACAAAAAAGAAAGTATGGTCGGTCAAACTCGACCATATAATACCCTACACCAAGTAAATGAGTAAAAATATTTTTCTTTTAAAATATCAATAATTTATATTCGTGAGTGATTTTCGGAAGTGGGTCTATATGTGAGCTATGACTAATTATGGACCGATCGTAACAAAATTTGGTGACATAAATTTTGTATATATAAAACTTATTTGGAGCGGAATTTGTGTAGATACCTATATAAATTAACCATTTACGAGCGATAAAGTCCAATTTCGGGAGGGCATTTGTATGGGGGCTAGGTGAAATAATCCACCGATTTCAGCCAGTTTCAATAGGCCAAATGTACCAAATTTTATCGAAATATCTTCAAAATTTCGACCTGTACTCTACGCACAAGGTTTACATGGAGCAGACGGACGGCCGGATATCGTTTAATCGACTCAGAAGGTGATTCTAAGTCGATCGGTATACCTTAGACCAATATTTTTGGGCGTTACACACTTCTGCACAAACGCATAATACCCTCCCCACTATGGTGGTGTAGGGTATAAATACGAAAGAAAATGTTCGTTCGCATTTAGAGAAACAGGCAGTGATTTTCTACTCCAACTTATTTTAATAAAAATTCGGGATTTACAATAAATGGCGTATCTTTTGAACGCGGTTTTTGTTTTTAATAATTTATATGTCATTTTGAACGGTACATATCCATTTTTAAAAATTTCAAAAAAACAATTCGAAATTTTTTTTTTCCAAAAAATTAATATAGACAATATGGATATCTAATGTTAGATATTTCAAAGACCTTTGCAATGACGTATATAAAACAATAGTTGGACCTACTCAAAATCGGTAAAATATTTTTTAAATCGATTTTTTTTTCACCAAAATTTTTTTTCGCTAAATATTAAAAAAAAAATTGAAAAAACCAAAAAAAATTTTAAAATTTAAAAAATAAAATTTAAATTTTTAAAAATTTCAAAAAAACAATTCGAAAATTTTTTTTCCAAAAAATGGAAAAACTCCAAAAAATAAATTTTGTTTACCTAAAAATATTTAAAATTTTTAATTTGAAGTATAATTTGGTGAAGGCTATATAAGATTCGGCACAGCCGAAAATAGCTCTCTTAGTTGTTTAAACATCATTTTAAACAAATTTTTAATACTTTCATTTAATGATTTTTTTTATAAAGTTATAATTCGTATATTTTATATTTAAACATCTTTTGGATTGAATTTTTTTGATCCGAAACCAGAAATATATAATCAAATGTGCTACATCAAAACGTTAACCGATTTTGCTAAAATTCGTTTTTAAGATGGCGGGGAACATTAGACCTTGGGAACACCGAGAATCAAAAAAGATCAATATAAGGGCCAAACTCATATACATCCATTCATACATATGTGTGAAACTGTATATGAAATTTTGCGTTTGTTTAGAACAAGTATGTTAAAAGTTCAACTTGTTTGAAACAAAAAAAGAGAAAACCAAAGCCAAAATGTCTATACTAGGGAGACTTATATATTTATAGCAAAAGTGCTAACTTAAGATTTAACACGAACACCCACAATCCTGCACATGTAGACATACACTCATCTTGTAAGTAAATATTACATATATATGTATTTACATTAGGGGTATAACCATTATTAGAGGCAGCTAATGAAAATAGTTCATTCACCGCACAAATGGCATTTTCTGAAAACCTGATCCTTATTTTTTAGAATTTATATTAGCATTTTCTTTTACTTTAATTTATTTTGTATTATTTTGTAGCCAGCCCAAAAATTAAACCATTTTTGATGATAAGTTTTCATAAAGATTTTAAAAATATTATATCCCTAATGCTGAATTATTTAAAGGTTGTTTAGAGTATTTTGTTGTACATATACTCGTATATATTTAAGTTATATGGTTAAAAGTCAATGATATTGATTTTGGTTGACTTCACACATCCAAATAACTTAAGCTAAACCAATGAATTTTATCTTTATGTTAGAATTGTTTGTTTTTAAGTTAAATATTTCAAATAAAGTATTTATTTCGTATGTTATATTTTGACATTAAAAGTCGTTTATTTACTTTTAAACCCCACAAAATGTTGACTAATAAAAAATAAGCAGACGGACATATTAACTATAACAATACAAAATTTTATTTTCTCTAATAAATGTAAAAAACCTGTATCTGTAAATATTCTAATATTTTCTATATTGTTACGAAATTGCATTATCAATTTGAATTTAACGGTCTGTAATTGCTGCTTGCAACATTCATAATGTTTATAAACATTTCCATTAGCAGCTACTTCTACTTATCAACAATGTTGATAACACGCTGTTATTAACATTGTTTATAAGCTATAAAACATTAACTGTTAAAGCTACTAACATTAACAGTAAAGCTGTTAAATTCTCTAGGTGATCATTGGGGAAATGGAACATTCTAGTTTTGTTCGTTAGAAAATTCATGAAACTACTAGAAGCTAGCTTTTTTCGTTTGGGCCTTCAAAAGACAGACAGTCGAACGGACATAGCTACATCGTCTTTCAATTTCATAAGGACCCCGAATATATACACTTTTGTGGCTCGTTATTTCGTTATGTTACAAACGGAATGACGAAATCAATTTACCCCACATCTTTTTTGATGGTGGATATAAAAATGCCAATGTGCGCGTGGTAAAAAGTAATTAGTTGTTTAAGCAAATGTTTTATTCCCAGCAACCAAACCAGATACGTACAGTGGCTAGCAGAATTGTAAATAAGAAAATAAATATAATAGAAAATGTGAATCAAACAAATTAAATTTTCAGCAATTTTGAGTCAAAATTTTGCATTAAACTTCCTTATACTTTTGCTTAATACTGTTAATATAGAATACTTTAGCGGATATAAATATGAACATACTTAAGTAAGTAAATGTTTGAATCTGTGTGATGAGTTGTCTGTGTTGTTTATAATTGTACTGTAAATAAATGTGTATTTCTATTTCAGGAAATATGAAACTCTTTCATTTAAGAGGGTTTCTATTTGTTTTTGTTTAATTTTTTTTGTTTGCCATATATTTAGCTGTGGACATAGCTATTTAGCAAAAGCTAATATTGTATTTACAATTTCAATTAATTTTTATACTTATTCCCCATTTAAGCAGACATCAGCATTAAAAGCAGCCAATTTAATGTATGTATAAATTAGGGTGGCTCCTAGTTTACAATTTTTTCTAAATTCAGAAGTGACACATTCTAGTTGAAGTTTCGAGAAATGTTGAAAAAGAATTTTCTCAATATTGGTCAATATATTTTTCTAAAAATCTTTTGAACACAGGATATTGAACAAGAAATTGTCCTTGCACAAATGATATCTCTTAAAATGTAATAATCATCCACTTTACAAAGATTTTCCTTAATTATAAGCCATGGTTTGGTAAAGATACATAAAATTCAAAGTGTAAAAATGTTCTAATATTTTGAAGAATAATCAAAAAGCTTTAAATATATTTTATCTTTATAACTAAAGGATATATTTCTAAGACCGATAGAACCTGAAATTTTAAATTTGAACCCTTAAATGCATGATTTTTACTTTTATTTTTCTATAAAGTATCAAATATTTATTTGATTTTTATTTATTTTATTTCCTATAGCTTTAATTTCATTCAGAATTTCTTTAGCTGAGACTTATCGTACTCCATTTGATTTAGCTGAAGGAGAATCTGAATTAGCATCAAGCTTATGTTCGTCTAAAATTAAGTGGAATTGGAATATAGACAATTAGCAACAATATGCATTAAAGGGTTAATCAATTAAAATTATTACGGGCATATGGCTGTTCTTGACGAAGCACTTTTTGGACTTCCAATTTTGGCCATTTTTTCAATCATTGCTGGCCGAATAACACGAAAAATTTTGGCCTCCAAGGATTTAATTGTTGTTGGCTTATCAGCATAAACGAATGACTTCACGTGGCTAATAAAATTTCCCAAGGCTATAGAGGAGGTGTTGTTTTTTTGAATTTGAGCAAAAAACACCAAGGTCCGTCTATCCGTCTGTATGTTGAAATCAACTTTCCGTAGCCCCCAAATGATACATACATGAATATATCGGTAATTCTTCCGGCTCTGTTGCTATTTAAAATCAACAAAATCGGCCCACAAATGGCTGAGATATAATGAAAAAACCGGGACAACCTCGATTTTTGATCTATTTTTGATCTATATCTGGATTAATAAGTCATTAATATAGACAATATGGATATCTAATGATAGATATTTTAAAGTCCATTGCAACGATAAGGCTATAGTAATGTGGATCTACAATGGGTCAAAATCGGGAAAATAAATTTTTTAACTCGAATTTTTTTTTTACCCAAAATATTTTTTTGTCATAAATTCTCTTTTCATAAAAAAAAATTTTAAACATTAAAAAAAAAAATTTAAAAAAAATTTGGAAATAAATTTTTAAAAAAAATTTAAAAAAAAATTTTAAAACAATTTAAAAAAAATTAATTTTGTTTAAATAAAAATATTTATAAAAAAATATTTTTAAGTATAATTTAGTGAAGGGTATATAAGATTCGGCACAGCCGAATATGTATGTTTGTATGTAAATTTCAACTTTATACCAAATTTTCTCTAATTTGTATGACCCAATATGTTCCTAAATATTTTGAGAAGGGAATTTATAGCCCGAGCCTCGGTACCGTCAGATCTGAAGGTTTCAAAAGCCATTAAACAGTGTAAGGAAAACTTAATCATTAAAAGAAACACTGGATCGGGAAGAAAAAAATTCTAACAGACATTTTGTTGTGAGCAGATCCAAAGATAATACAGGGTTGAAGTCGTATGCAGTTCAGTAAGCTCCAGTTCGCAAATGCGATAAAGAACTTCTAAGCAATAGAATGAGTGAAAAAATTTAGACAAAATTAGCTATTTGGCTATTTTCGTATTAAAGTGATTTTTGCACAAGTTTTACAGCTTTAATATTTTTCATACGAAATTTACATTTATTTGTTTAATCTAAAATACAAACCTGCATACAGCAGACGTGTACATTATTATAAATTTATGAATTTTGTAAAATGAACCTTGTTGGTGTTTTTTTTTGTTGTTCTCTCTTTTTATAAAAACTCAAATAAAACATAAATTTACCATCAAGTTGTAACAATAATGATGGTCCTAAAAAATGTAGCTGTTTTCTTGTCGTTTTCATGGTGTCTTTATTTTCTTTTTTCTCTATTTATTTTTTTAACTAAATGAAAAACATATAAAACTCCCAAAGGATTCATATTTAACGCAACGGAAGTATGAAAAAAAAGTAAACTTTTAATTAAGATTTTTTTCTGGAAGGAAGAATAAAAGCGACAACAACAAAGACAGTAACTTCTGCCACAAAATATAAATAAAGAACAAAAACAACAAAAAAAAGAAGAAAAACACAAGACATGAAAAATAATCCAGTTGGAAAATTGAAGAATGAAAACCTTAAAAAATTACAACAAGACAAAAACAACAACAATAGTAGTAGGAGCAGCAGCAGCAGAAGCATAATGATAAACAGTGGCAAATACAAAGCCAACAAACAACAACAACAAGACAGCAGTGTAAGTGTAAAGTACTATAAAATGACACATTTTTCTTAAGAATTTTCATAATTTTTACCAGCTCAAATATTGTGTATGTTCAAAATATTAGAGTCAGAATTTTGTAATTAAAGAAACCAACATATTTTAACTGAAACAAAACTGAAAACCAAAATAACAACAAAGACATATTAATAAAAAAATAAATTATAAACGGAAATGTATACAAATGTTATAAAAGAGACAAACTTATATACACCGTAAGTTTGTCATTCCCTTTGCAATTTCTACACAGAGAAAACAGATTCGTAATAGCAACCGAATTTGTTGCCAATCGATTGATTCGGTTGCACACATAGAATTTTTCGATTCTATCAACAGAAAATCAGTGGATAAAGAAAAATGTCGGTTGAAGCAACCAAACTTTTGTTACCACTTCTAAAATTTTGTAGCCACAACTTCAAAATTCGGTCACTAAGACAGAATCATTCGATTGGCAACAAAGTCGGCTGCTATTCCGAATCTGTTTATATATATTCTGGATCGTTATATATAACGGAGTCGATATAGCCATATCAGTCTGTCCGTCTGTATGTTGAAATCAAATTTCCGTAGCTTCCAAATAACACTGTGGGTAATTTTTTGTGTCATGGAAATATAACCATATAAGGACACCACTACGTGATAAAAGACAAAAAAAAAAAGACCCGTATATCCAAGTTATGCCCAAAGTCATGCACTTTTTTTATGGAACCCCAAAGATTTGGGCCCTCGGTGTCATTTTTGCAAAAAAAGTGATAATTTTTAAGGTTCATATCATGCAAACAGTTCGGAATTTTGATTTACTCTCTGAGGCAAAGTTGTAGCCCTTATCATAAAGAACAAAAGTTGTGAACATATCAAATCAAAAAAACTTCATCTTCAAGATAAAAATCGCAAAAACCTTTAAATAATTCGAAATAAATTTAAAAATAAATAAATATTTTGAATCTGCCTAAAAGTATGCTTTAGTTTATAATAATTTAATAGTTTATGGCACAAACACTTAATTCCTTTAGTTTTTTGTTACTAACGGTATTAGGAATCATTCCTAGGAAGTTCATATATTCTAGAAAGTTGTTTATTGAGATCTTAGGTACATTTTTGTATTTGATTGTTTCCTTGAATTTTGAACGGTTTGCTGGCTATTGATCTGAACAGGGGAAAAAAGGTTTGTTATTTTGATCTTGAAGATGAAGTTTTTTTGATTTTATATGTTCACAAGGGCTACAACTTTGCCTCAGAGAGTAAAACAAAATTCCGAACTGATATGCAAGATATGAGCCTGAGAAAATTATCAGTTTTTTGCAAAAATGACACCGAGAACCCAAATCTTTGGGGCCCATAAAAAAATGGATGACTTTTTTTTTTGGTCTTCTATCATGTAGTGGTGTACGTATATGGTTATATTTCCATGACTTACTTTGGCAATTGCCAAAGTTAGTCGGATCTACAATGTGTCAAAATCGGGAAAAATATTTTTTACCCCAAATTTTTTTTCATATAAAAAATGTTTTTAATTAATAATTTTTAAATTCTTTTTAAATTAAAAAATAAATTTATAGAAAAAAAAATTTTTAAAAAAATTAAAAAAAACGATTTGGAAAAAAATTAAAAAAACAATTTCGAAAATATTTTTTTTGAAAATTTTCAAAAATAATTAAAAAAAATTTTTTTTAATTTTGTTTACCTAAAAATATTTAAAATTTTAATTTTAAAGTATAATTTGGTGAAAGGTATATAATATTCCACACAATATAGCCCTCTTACTTATTAGTTGTGTTACAGTTAAGGAAATTTGCTGGAAAAAAAAGACGGCTTCTTTGAAAAAACTTTTGTTAATTTTTATTTGAACGGATTTCTAAAGAATTTTTTTAAATCTACTAAGCTTTAATATGATATCAAATCTGGCGAACAGTTTTAAAGTTTTTCACAGTTTTACTTTAAAATCAAACTAAAGCGAATTCTGGATACATTTTTGATCGATAATGTTTAATAGATTTTTTCAAAACATATTTTTTTAATAAAAATGCTTTTTTGAATTCTGATTTGTATATATTTTATTAACTATATTGTTAATGTTCATATAACATTAATTTTGTAAAATATAATTTTATGAACAATTAATTTAAAATGATAAATCATATAAAAATACAAAACGCAACGGACAAAACAAAAGCACCCCCTTATAAGATGTTTAAAAATTTGACTACGTTACTGTATATTTGCATTGTGAATTGACGGGACTGACAACGAATGGATTTAAAAATTCCAGAAGATAAAAATAAAGCAAGGCGTAGTGTGTATAATTTAAGTTTTATACAGTTTATTGTAATAAAAACAATGGCATGGAAAAAGTACTCCAGTGAATTTAAAATTAAAGTTATTGAAGACTGGAAGACGGGTTTATCACGACATGAATTGAGTAAATAATTTGCAATTAACAGATCAGTTTTTTTCAGGCTCATTTCAAAGTGTTTGCAGACTGGTCTCATATCAACGGTGCAATCTGGAGGACGTCCGCGAAAAAAAACAAGATATTATGATTCCTTGATCAAAAGAGCAATTCAAAAATATCCTATAGCATAATCTAGTCAAGTATGAACAAGTTTATGATTATGCGTTAGCGAAAGAACAATTCGTTGAAGAGCTGTAGAAGTCGGATTATTCAGTTGACGACCAGCAAAAAAACCATTATATCATCTAAGAACAAGAAAGATAGGCTGGAGTTTGCCAAAGCGCACATCGACTAGAGTGTCCAAAAATGGAAGACAGTACTGTTCACTGATTAATCCAAATACAACTTAAAAAGTTCCGATGGAATAAGGCGTGTACGCAGACCAAAAGGAGAAAGACTGAATCCTAAGTATTGCAAAGGAACAACTAAACATGGAGGAGGCAATGTAATGGTCTGGGGGTGTCTTTTCTAGTCAAGGAATTGGGCCAATTCATAAAATTAATGGGATTGTGGATCATTTCATGTACCGTGATATAATGAAAGATGTAATGTTGCCTTATGCCAGTGAAGAGATGCCACTTAAAGGGAACTTCCAACAGGATAAATATCCTAAGCACACCTCCAAAATTTGTAAGACTTGGCTACAGAGCAATAAAATTCAAGTTATTCAATGGACTCCTCAATCTCCTAATATCAATCCTATTGAGAACTTGAGGGATATTGTTAATATGAAAATAAAACGTGAAAATTGCCGAAATAAGGATCGGAAATTTTCACGATTTATTCCAAGCCTTTAAAATAGCCTGGGAAGGAATATTGCAAGACAAGACAAAAAACTTAATATTTTCTATGCCTAAGTGATGTGCTTGTGTCATCCAATGCAAAGGATTTGCAACAAAACAGTAATTAAAAATTGTTTTATATTATATCCATCAAAGGGTGCTTTAGTTTTGTCCGTTTAATTGTCTGCCTTAAAATATTTTTTGATTTCATGTTACCACTTATGGAAAGATTAACTTTAAAAGTATTTGTTTATCAATAATAAACATATTAACAAATGAAAATAATACATAATCGAAATTTAAAACTTTGTTTTTATAAAAGAAAATATAATATGAAAAAAATTCACTGAGGGGGTGCTTTAGTTATGGCCGATACTGTAGGTTACTAATAGACCGATTTGAACCTGTTTCAATAGACTTTGTCCTGGTGCCGATAAAATTAAATGTACCAATATTTATTGGAATATCTTCAACATCGTTTAATCGACTCATAAAATGATATTAATCGATCGGTAATCTTTAAGGTGGCTATAAAAATGATATTTTTGGACGTTACAAACATAAAAGCCCAAAAAGTGAAGTTTTTGGTATTTTTATCTGTCTTTAATGAAGAATTATTGATAAATTATTTAGCAAAATTCCGCGATTTATTTTAAAATGGCGAATCCATATTATGAACATTAACAAAAGTCACTTATTTTCTAACAGTGCGTATGATTAATCTTAAAATTAAACTCAGGCGAAGTAATTAATTACATATGGAGCGTATACTTAATGTTGAATTTTGAAACTATAAAAATATTAATCATACGTAAAAAGTGTGTGAAGTTTAGAAATAAAGTAAAAGCTTTTTAAAGGAATGAAATGAAGAAATCGTTAAAAAAAATTTAGATCAAAGGCCTATTGAAATTATATTGTGTAATACAAAGCCAAATATAGATCTACAATTGGTTACAATATTTTGATATCGAATATGCGATTTTACATTTTTTGCCCTAAAATTAAATTTTACATAAAAAATAGGTGTTTTTTGAATGGGCCTGGTCCCCTCGGTAACAACAATTTTTTAATTTTTTTTCATTTAAAATATTTTATGAAAACTTAGGTTTCAGACAGTATATATTCCTTATACATCCTCCTAGAAATTTTTTGCGATAACTTAAAAAGAAAAAAGTACTTTTTTCCTAGAAAATTAGTGAAAAATCGTATTTTTAAATTATTTTAAATTCGAATGCTTATAACTTTGGACTTAATCATTATTTTTAAATAATTCTTTTTCTAGTTGACACATAAATGTATTGTTACTCCAAAAAAATTGGAGATAATCGGAAAATATTTGGACCCGCTATTTTTAAAAAAACTGGAGTGCGGTGGGTTAAAATTTTGAATTTTTTTAAATGCGTGTTGCTCCTGAGCTATAAGAGAAATTTGACAGTTAGGACAAGGTTTTTTATAGTGCTCGATGAGAAGATTATATGTGTGTAATCCGAACACAAACGAATAAATTGGATCGTTTTAAAAATATAACATGCCCGAGGTGTACTACTTTGAGGACCCTTGGTCGCGCCCCCGGTGGGTCCATGAGGTCAAACTTAAACTCCACAATACTTTTTCTTTCATTAAAACCAATCAAACCATTTGGAAGTTACAGATTTATTTCCCTCTTTTTTTTCGATACCACTGTGTGTCGCTTACGATAAAATTCGTTATCTATAAAATATAAACATTGACTTACGATAAAATCTTAGCCATTATAATTTTTAAGTTATTAACAATTTTGATATTCTAAGAACGCTAAAACATCAGTCGGTCCAAAAAATTTTAATTTCTGCAATAAAACAAAAATTTAGAAAATGTCGCTTACGATAATTTGGCGCTAAGGGCCCGATATGAACTTAATAGTAAATATTCTTAACAGCGTTTAGGTAGGTAAAGGAATTAAGTATTTTGGGCCTTAAACTGTTAAATTATTATAAACTAAAGCATACTTTTAGGCAGCTTTAAAAAATTTATTTCGAATTTTTTAAAGCTTTTTACGATTTTTATCTTGAAGATGAGGTTTTTTTTGATATTATATGTTCACAAATTTTGTTCCTTGTGGCAAGGGCTACAACTTTGCCTCAGAGAGTAAATCAAAATTCCGAACTGATATACAAGATATGAGCCTGAGAAAATTATCGCTTTTTTGCAAAAATTACACCGAGGTCCCAAATCTTTGGGGGACCATAAAAAAAGAGCATGACTTTGGGCAAAACTGGGAGACACGCGTCTTTTTTTTGGTATTTTATTATGGTTATATTTCCATGACTCAAAAAATTACACACTGTGCAATTGCATTTCCTGTCTTGAGTCCGGTGTCAAGCAATTGTATTGTAGTTATACTGCACTTTATATCAATTGTATGCTTCAGTAATAAGAAAATATAAATTCAAGCGAAAAGAATTATTTTTTTTTCTAGTTTTTTCTATTTGCATGACAAATTTCTAAAAAAAAATATTCAAGTGCTGGCTTTTTTTATGATCTTCAATGTTTAGCTTTCCAAATAATGACAATAAAACCAAAATTCGCTTGAATTTTGTGCGTATGTTTTATGTATTTTTATGAATATTTTTTTACATTATTTTTTGCCGATTTTACCAGAATTGTAAACTAACAATATTATTATCTACTTCAAGTTTTGTAACAATACATTTTACTGTCTTTAATTTCAAATTTCATTAAAACTTCTTACATTTTCTGTTACAATACAACAAGCAATCAGGGATAAAACACGTATTAAAGGTGCATAAATCTAAAAGTGGAAGAAAAAGAAAAAATCTCAATCAAATTATAAGTTGAAACCATAACAAATTTTTCATATATACAACATCCTTTTTAAGATCAAGATTTTGTTGTAGCTGTTGTTATTACCTCAACATGCCGACAATTACTTAAGAGAAAAGAGTAAAATAATTCATTTTGTAGGTTTTAATCAGAAAATTGTACAAAAGTAAAAGAAATGAAAGAAAATAAAATGGGAAATACAAAAGGAATATAAACTAAAACAGGAAACTTAAGGATTAAAATACATGTTCATTGTTGTAGTTGCAGTTGTTTGGTATTGGTGTTTCTTATGGTTTTCAGTTTATTTTAGGTGGAAATGTGCAACAGCAGGTGTAGTAGTTGTCGTTGTGGTTGTTGCATACTCCTTCAAAACATTCTAAGGAGTGAGAAAAGTTTTAAATTTTAGGTTTAAAAGAAAATCCAGCAAAAATTTTACACCTTTTTGAAAGCGCCTACGAAGAAGCTTTTTCTATTGTAAATCCCGCATTATTAAGTCATTCACGCTATATTTTCCGGGAATTTAAGAACCCTAGTTGCAACCCACAAATATTTAGTTAATTAAGTGTTGTCCAAGCCGAGGGCCCACCATTCTTTTTTTGCAATATTTGCTTTGTTTTGAAATTTAATTAATCTCTCTCCTTACAACTGCACCCATTTCATAAACTTTGTTGTTCAGTCGTGGCTATTGTTGTTTCATATTCAAGTTTTTGCTGAGGTAGTTTTGTATTTCCAGATTATTTTGTTGAATTTGTTAACAGCACCTTGCGGCCCATGGAACAAGCAACCTCTTGAAGTTGATATAAAACCTTCAGTGGTTATCCACCAACATATTCCAAAGGGCTTTTATATATGAACGCTCTAACAATTTTCAGTTTTTCATGATGCTGTTGTAGTGAGGATATCAAACTAGCTCTCTTTGTGGTTCAATGTAAGAAACTGGGAAACAATTGAGGCCTGGTGTGTAACTTTACTTAATGATCATAAGAATGATGATCGTTTAATAAATATTTTTGAAGCAAGAGCTGAGTTATACTTTGCTGCCTTTAAAACTGCAGGGTAAAGTTACTTGTAACAACAACTCCTACCGTTAGCTATTTGTTTTTTTTTTAAACAATTCTGTTTTAAAATGAGCAAAACTTAATGTTTGTATGTGAGTAAGTTGTGCGAATTAAACGTGCAAACTTAACGACCCACTGTATTCGCACAGGTCATTTTAAGTACATTTTGTTGTATTTGTATTGGCTTCTTTTTTTGCCAACAGAAAAAAAAAATTAATCTTGAGAGAATTAAACAAACAAAAAATAAAACTTTAACAGACGCACTGCAGGTGTGCCTTAATTAAAATTTACCTTAAATGTTGTAGCCACCGCTGAATTAAGTACTTTTTCTATACGCTGGCATAACAATAATTAAAATACTGGATTCTATTGTAGTTTAAGCAAACTAAGCTAATTTTATAATTCGCTGAAATATTGTTGGGATTTGTATGAGAGTACATACATTGTTTTCGTACAAGTACAATACAAGGTGTATAATTAATTAATTAATGTTTTGTTAATCCAACAAAATTTCGTACAAAATATGTAGTTTAAGCTCATCAAAATGATTTATGAACACAGGTATTTTGTTGAAGCTGTATAAGGTAATAAAAGTTCAACGGCATGAATTCCAATTTTGTGGAAGCACCACCTTAGACAAACAAAGAGTTTTATATATTTACAATAGTTTATTGATGCTGAAATCATTTTTGCTTGCAATAACATAATTTTGAAAATTTGTGTATTAAACGAAAAATTTTCGACAAATCATTGGACTTTAACCATTTTAAGTTTCTTAAAATTTGTTACACAAGTTCTATATGGTCATACTAAATTTTATGTTGCTTTAATATTTTAAATTCGCTTTGGTTTGTCTTTTATCGCGGATTAATGTTCAAGTTTTACATAAAAATGGTGTAAAATCGTTAAATTTTTAACCGCTTATCCAATTTTTTCAACATTGTTCTCATAGTAATGATTATGTATATAAGTTTCAATATATTTTCCTAAAACTATTTTTCATTGGAACACAGAATATTAAACCAAACAATTGTCTCTGAACAAAGTATACCTCAATAACACTATTTTCTATTTTCTAAAGATTTTCCTAAGTATAAGCCATTGTATTGTAAACAACAGATAACAAATTCAGAGTGGGACCATGAGAGGACTAGAGATAATATACATTTAGTAAAAATGTCCTAATATTTTGCTGAATAATTAAGAAATTTCAAATATCTTTTTACGCAAATTTTTGTAATTAGTTGTTCGATTTTTATAAGCTTAGTCTTATATAAAACTTATGGTCTTGAATTTTCTGCATTTTTGTAATATTTCCACTTTTTTTATTGAGAATTGCGGGATACCAGATAACAAATTTCAAAATTAATTTTTATATTTTCATTTTAAATTGAAAAATCTATATAATTGTAGAATTTCATTAAAAAATATTTATGTATAAATACAAATTGCGAGATCCCAAAAAATAGTTTTAAAAAATCACAAAAATTTAGTTAGTTTTTTTTTAGCCATAATATTTATACCATCGCACTATAGTTCAAAGTATCACTTTTTCCGTGCGAAATTCAAATTTCGAAGTTGTTGTTATTCATTATTTTTTGTTGTCAACCTGTTCCTAAAACTCCAATGCAATCAAATTCGCAATAGGTTTTTGTAAAGTACAAAATACTGCTTGACAGCACGCCTTCAAAGTCAAAGTTTCGATACATTTTTAAAAATTTGTGAATAGTATCAATATTATATTGAACAATTTAACCGTTAATTGCGGAAAGTGTGTGAATAATTTAAATAATGTTTAAAATGGAAAACAACGAAACGTCTAAGTACTTAATTTTTCTTTCCTAAATATTTGGAAACTATTTCCCTTTATATTAAAAATTACAATTTTTAAAGATAACCTTAAAGTAATTTCTTTTGATTACAAAACTTTAACTTTATAGAAGCTTTTAAAAAAATGTTAACGTTTGTTAAACTTAAAATAAAAATAAATCAATATATTGAAATGTTGTGAATTCATTTCACTTTATTTCATACTGCGCATTTTTGCGCTTTTTGAGTAATTTAATTTTTTCTAGGTTACTGTGCTATAAAAAAATTAACTTTTTGAAATTTGGCTAAAAAAAGTCCAAAAAACACAAAGTATGATGCTATTATTAAATATATTGTGAAGAATATTAGTGCTCCTGTTATTGCTAAGGACTGTAAGAAATTATTGAATGAAAAAGTCCGCCATTTTGTCAACAATTACTTAAAAGTAAAATGTCAAAAATGCAGAAGAAATTAAGATAATTTTCGAAATGAAAACACTATATGGCTTAATGTTGATTTATGCTTTCAGATTTGTATCTTTGGTTACCAATGACATCCACAGTACACAAGGTATTAATACATTCGAAGCAGATAATATAAAACACAGACGAAGAAATAGGATCGTTTTAAAAATTGAACATACCCGAGGCATCCTACTATGGGGACCCCTGGCCGCACCCCTGGTGGGGCCATGCGGTCAATATTTAAACTCGTCAACACTTATTCTTTGCGCATGTCAAATTTTATTCAAATCTAACTAAGGACTAAGGATTTAGAAATTACAGATTTATTTCCCTCTTTTTTTTATATACCACTGTGCGAAGATTTATCTGATACTTCAATTAATATTTTGAATCAAATGTGTTTACGAAATGAATTACTGATTCAACTAATTTGACTCAAAACTAATATGAAATAAATTTTTTCTAATCAAAAGCAATGAATTTACTTTATTTTTCTCTTAATGGGTTAATGGTCGACAAAGGGTTAATTTTTTCTTATATTTCTTGAAAATATAAGTATTTCCACCTATGGTCCAATTTTGATATCAAACAGTAGAATACTTTAATAGTTATTAATTTCGCACGGAAAAAGTAATACTTTGAACTATAGTGCATCGTCGGTGTTATCGGAACCCTTTACAAAATAATTAAGAATATATTGGACCATATTAAATGGGTCTTATATTTTTATATCACCTATGCGATTTGAGAACTTTTGCCCTAAATTTGCCATTTTTGGATTTGCATTTTTTTCATTTAAAATATTTGATATTAAGTTATTCATTATTTTTTTTTACACATACATTTGTTGTTAGTCCAATTTAAAAAAAAATGGAGAAATCGGGAAATATTTGCGGTACCGTGAAATAACTCCCCACGAAAAAATTAAATAACACCCAACAAATTGTTCATACAACTTAGGACTTATTTCATTATGAAAAAACTCCTAACGCATAGGGAGTTATTTCATAATTTTTTGTTGGAAGTTATTTCATAATGCAATAACTCCCAGTGAAGCAACTCCCAATGAAAATTTTGTTGGGTTTTATTTCAATTTATTTCGGGAATTAGGAGTTATTTAACTGTATATGGTGTTATTTCATTTATGTTGGGATCTTCTTCGCAAAGAAAATTTGTTTTGCATTGCCGGCCATCGGCCGGGCGCTAAGGTTTTTTCCTCTGGGCTGTATCAAAAACTGTCTTCGCTCAGAAAAGTTTTTGCCATTACCGGCCTTTGGCCGGGCGCAAAGGTTTTCTCCTCTTGGGTGTATTAAAAACCGGCTTCGCTCAGAAAAGATTATTTTTACATTGTCGGCCTTTGTCAGGTCGCAATGATTTCTTAATCAGGTGCGAAACGAAAATCGGCTATCAGAAATATTATAAAACCTTTCTGCAATGAAAGAAATCTTTTCTGAGCGAAGCCAGATCTTGATACACCCCAGAGGATAAAACCTCAGCGCCAGGCCGAAGGCCGGCAATGCAAACAACTTTTCTGAGCGAAGACAGTTTTTGATACACACCCAGAGGAGAGATACACCCCAGAGAATTATTTCATTTCTATTGGGATTTATTTCATTGGGAGTTATTTCCCTTCTTTTGGGACTAATATTTTTAAAATTATGAAACCGCCGATTATTGGGAGTTATTTCATTTTTCAAGTTTGGGAATTATTTAATTTTTGATGGGAATTATTTCATGGGGAGTTATTTCATTGGGAGTTATTTCACGATACCAATATTTGCACCCGATGTTATCAAAAAACTAGAGTAGTGTGAGTTAAAGTTTTGAAAACTTAATTTTCAAATTCGATTACCTCCTAAGACATAATTGATAGCAATGATTAAGAAATATGATCTTTTTAAAAATTTAACATAGCCGAGGTGTCCTACTCTGTGGACATTTGGCCGTGCACTTGGTGGGCCCATTAAGTCCAAATTCAAAAGTTAAACTCGACAACATTACCCGACAAAGTTACAGATTTATTTTCCTTTTTTTAACCCTTCGCCATGAGTGTCAAGGATATATAAAAGTTTGTCATTCCGTTTGTAATTTCTACATTTTTCATTTGCGACCCCACAAAGTATATATATTCTGGATCGTTATAGATAGCAAAGTCGATATAGCCATGCCCGTCTATATGTTGAAATCAACTTTCCGTAGGCCCCAAATAAATCACATACATGATTCATACATCAATACATATATCGGGAATTCTTCCGGCTCGGTATAAGGAAAAAACAGGAACAACCTTGATTTTTGGACTATTTTTTTATCTATATCTGGATTAGTAAGTCATTAATATAGACAATATGGATATCTAATGATAGATATTTCAAAGTCCTTTGCAACGATGTATATTAGGCTATAGTAAGTTGGATCTACAATGGGTCAAAATCGGGAAAAATATTTTTTAAATCGAATTTTTTTCATAAATTTTTTTTTTGTTTAAAATTCTTTTTAAAAAAATTTGTTTAATTTGTTTAAAAAAAATTTGTTTAAAAATTTAAAAAAAAAAATTTTAAAAAATTCTAAAATAAAAAATTGGAAAAAACTTTTTAAAAACCAATTTGGAAAAAAATTTAAACATATTTTTTTTTTTTTTTAAATGGTTAATAAAAATATTTAAAAAAATATATTTTTAAGTATAATTTGGTGAAGGGTATATAAGATTCGGCACAGCCGAATATAGCTCACTTACTTGTTTTCATATATCACCGTGGCTTCGCTGGGTAGCGGTCATCCGAAATGTCCAATTTGCAATGACTATGGCGTATAAATCATGCTGAATTTGATCGATGACATATTATATGTTGGCTTTGAGTGATGCTGTGGTTTGTTTGTGGGTTATTCGCATATACCTGCGACTTAAGGAAACGAGATATAGTCTAACGGGGTCAAATCGCACAACCTCGGTGACCAGTTCACATTACCTCAACGTGATTTGACTATGCCCTCAAATCGCTCATGCAGAATGTACAATGTGGCATGAGCTGTGTAGCACGTAGCACCGTCCAGTTGAAACCACATATCGATGGTGTTCATATCATCCAATTCAGGTCAAACGAATCATAGACCTATAGCGCTCGCCGTTGACGGTGATGGCCTGGGAGAAATATAGAGAAATACACATAGAGCGGAAACTAGAAAAAAACTCAAACAAAAAATCACGCATTCGATTGTTTTGTTTCACATAGTTTTTTTTTACTAAAACATACTCACCTTAGGTTTTTGATAACTGTGTTAGGTCTTTGACAGGAGAGTTTCCTATTTATGTGCATTTTTCTATAAATATAGTCATTACTGAGTAAGTGATCAAAAACAATTTGCTTTTAAAATTTCAATAATATTGTTTTTCGTGAGTGATTTTCGGAAGTATGCCTTATATGGCAGCTATGACTAATCATGGGCCGATTGTCATGAAATTAAAACGTATGATTTCCTAGATACAGAACTTATTTGTGTTCAGATTTATGCTTGTTAAAGTTATATTCGGCAGTGGGCCTGATAACGAGGTCAATTATTTCCCTATACACACATAATATTTAGGTGTGATTTATTTTTGTGGCAAAATTTGTTTGGATACCTATATAAATTAGACAATAATGACTAATAAAATTTTATTTCTGGAGGAAATTGTACAGAAAAAAGTCATAAATACATTAAGGTAGCTGATAGAGTAATATTTTTGGACTTTACAAACATCAGCACAAATGCCTCCCTACTAAGATGATGTAGGGTATTATGAATACCTCTATATATCTCTATATTTTCAAATGTAGTTAATGATAATTATTCTTCTAGTTTATTTTTTATAGTTTTTTATTACGGGTGTGCGTGTGTGGTTTTTATTCGTGTTTGTGCTTGTTGATTTTAAGTTTTATTTAGTTTATTTTTTGGTTGAAATTAGCTTAAAATTGTTATAATTATCACATTAACATATACAATCAAACTCACACTCATAAGCAGTCATGCACACAAACATACTAAATGCGGGCGGACAAGTAACAAAACCACTACTTATGCATGTTTATTGCCTCAAACCCAACTTATACTGTGTTCAGTTTAGTTTACGTGTGAACTTTTTTGTTTGGCGTGTGTATGTGTATTAGGGTGGCACTTATTTTGCAGTTTTTGGTTTAAAGAGGTTTCTAAGGTGAACAATTGTTATCCATCATCTAAAATTCTAATATGGAAAATTTGAGCAAATGTAAATCCTCATATAGAATTTATAGAATCGAAAGGCAGAATAAAAGCCACCCTAATATACATATAAGTGTATGAATGTATGTGTCCATGTTTTGTTGTTGTTTTAGTGTGTGTGTGTAGTTAGGTGGTCTTAATTTAAACTATAAAACTTGTATTCTATTTAGAACGTGCTTAGGCATTGTGTGGTTCTAAAGAGGTGTTGATTAATTGGTCAAATAAATATTTGTTTGTTTGTGTAATTATCGTTAACTGAAAAGGGTTGGCCACTCGAAATATTTACTTGGTATCTAGTTTGCCTGCTCTTTACGTATTTTGCCTACAAGCATAATCTAATTTAGTTTTAATTTAATGGTGGTAATTTGTTTTTATTGTGGAATGAAAGAGTTAAATAATTTTCTTTAATATTAATTTACTTAAAAATATCTAGTTGTTAAAAAATTTAAAAAAAAATCGATAAAAAAATTGGTTGTAAAAATTTTTATTCAGTGTTACACACTGCTACAAAAAAATACTTTTCATCAGAACTTGAAAATCGACCTAGTGGAGGTTGTAGGCCAAGGTGAGGATATACAAATAATGTTTTCAAAGATTTTGAAACATTCTCAAAATTTTGAGATTTTGAAAAAAAAATGTTTTAGTGTTGATCGTAAGACTTTAGAACATTTAACTCACAAATTTTTAGACTGATTTAAAAATTGTGTACAGTTTTGGAAAGGCAAGGAATTAAGCATTCATAAAATGTATAACACACGAAATGTAGTTTTGGGAGGAAACTAACTTTTTCGAAAAGACTTTTCCCATTCCAAATTTGTTAAAACTTTTTGCTATTGTCATCCAAAATTTGCAGTTCCTAAACAATTTTAAATTGGCTTTGGTTTGCCTTTTTCGATGTTCAAATTTCAAGTTTTTTACAAGAATTATGTTAAATCGCTCAATTTCAAAAACAACTTTTACATGAAATGTTTTACACCAAAATTTCCAAATTTCTTAAAGACTATTTCACAGAATAAGCTTTTTTCACAGATTAATATTGTAAAAAAAAAATATGATTCAAAAAGCTACACTTGTATTTAACAAGTAAGAGAACTGTATTCGGCTGTTCCGAATCTTATATTCCCTTCACCAAATTATAATTCAAAATAAAAATTTTAAATATTTTTAGGTAAACTAAATTTATTTTTTTTTCAAAAGTTGTTTTTTCAATTTTTTTGGAAAAAAAATTCTTTTGAAATGTTTTTTTAAAATTTTCTAAATTTAATTTTTTTTTTGTTTTTTTCAAAAATATAGCTCTAAAAATGGTCAAAAATCGAGGTTGTCCTTGTTTTTTCCTTATATCTCAGCCATTTGTAAACCGATTTTTTCGATTTTAAACAGCAACTGAGCCGGAAGAATTCCGGAGATATTGATGTATGAATTGTGTTTGTAAGTTATTTGGGGGCTTCGGAAAGTTGCACAAAAAGCATTTCTACACAGGCCTTGTTTGCTGAATATTTCATTTTCAAGAAAATCTAAGATAGAGGGCATTAAGTACAGTCTCTCGAGTAAAGTTACCCTCTTTACAAAAGGTTTTAAAAGAAAATTTTAAAATTTCGCTTTTATTTTGAAACATTTGTAGTATTGGCCATTGTTAACTATGTGCTTTATAGATTCCGAACCAAAAGAACTGTTCATAATTTGAGGCCATGAACGAATCAAGCCAATTTCGGATACTCTGTTTCAAAGTGAAGTGTATCCCAGAGCGAGCGTTATGCATCTATCGAAACAAATAGTTTTCGAACGACAAAACTTCACCACTTCTTTCTAAATAGTTTTTAACATGCGTTGTCGTGATTGCAGTTTCATATCTGGCCGTATATTCAGGTCGTTTTTCGGCCAATGTTCACTGCAATCGAATCAGTTGTGTGCGGTACAGGTTCCATATGATGGTGTGGCCAGAATTTTGCCGCTCATAATAGATAGGACCCATTTTATCCCACCAAATACAAAAAATTACCATAGCGACGCACAGTGGTATTAGAATAAAAAAAGAGGGAAATAAATCTGTAACTTATAAAGCCTTACGCCGATTTAAATGAAATTTCACATGCGCAAAGAGGAAGTGTAGTCGAGTTTAATTTGGACCTCATGAGCCCACCAGGAGCGGGACCAGTGGTTCCCAAAGTAGGACACCTTGGGTATGTTCAATTTTTAAAATGATCCTATTTCTTCGTTTGTGTTACGATTTAAAAAAAATTACACATATAGAATCTCCTCGTCACATTCCTCGTAGCTATCAATTATCAATTATCTCTTATAGCTTAGGAGATATTCGCATTTGAAAATTTAATTTTCAACATTTTTACCCACCCTACTCCAGTTTTTTGGTGACCGCGATTCTTATCCATTTTATCCATTTTTCTTTTATAGGATTAACAATAGATCTATATATCAAATAAAGAAAGAAGTGTTTAAAAATCATGGCTGAGTCGAAAGTTATATTCATTTGAATTTAAAAAAATTAAAAAGGCGATTTTTCTCAATTTTTTTGGGAAAAAAGTACTTTTATTCTTTTTAAGTTATCTAAAAAATTTCTAACAGGATGTATAATGGATTTGTACTTTTTAAAAAGCTAACTTTACGCCAAATATTTTAAATGAAAAAAACATTTATAATTTTTGATACCGACGGGAGCAGGTCCATTCAAAAAATGCCTATTTTTTATATAAAATTCAACTTTAGGGCAAAAATTCTCAAATCGCATATTCGATATCAAAATATAGTAACCTATTTTAGATGGCCCAATAAGTTCTTAATTATTTTGTAAAGGGTTCCGATAACCCCGGCCCTGGTATGGATATTATAGCCAAAAAACAAAAAAATCCCATTTTTGGGATTTTTCAAGATTTTTTTAGAAATTGCGGGATACTTGATAAAAAATTTGAAAATTTGTTTTCATTTTTGCATTTTAAATAGAAAAATCTACATAACTGTGAAATTTCATTAAAAAATATTCATAAATAAAAATTTTATTTCAATTTGAAAAATTTGTATCTATGCAAAATTCAATAAAAAGCATTTTTTGTCATATTTTTCAAAAAAGTATTCCATGAATTTTTTAATTGTCAAAAGTTATATACATTTTTGAAAAATAGACAAAATCCTCTAACCATTGATATATAACATGTCTACCTTATGTTTTTTACGTGTCAAATAAATTAGGGAAAACTAAACAACTCGTTGAGAATTTACCTATATGTTTTTTTATGTAGTGCTCGAAGAGGAGATTCTAAATGTGCAATTTTTTTTTTTAAATCGTAACACAAACGAAGAAATATGATCATTTTAAAAATTGAATATACCCGAGGTGTCCTACTTTGGTAACCCCTGGTCCCGCTCCTGGTGGGCTCATGAGGTCCACTACCTCTTTGCGCTTGAGGGTTTAGAAGTTACAGATTTATTTCCATCTTTTTTTATTCTCATACCACTGTGCGACGTCGATATTTGGCTATCTTGTCGATTCGGGTGGTTGGCAGAGCTTACCCTTCGGATTATAGTAATGGATCCATTTTTCATCGCAAGTAATGATTCGGGGCAAAAATTTATTTCTTTTATATTATTTCGGACATGCAAAATCATCTTTCCAGGTCTTTCGGCCTCAATTCGTATGGTATCCAATTTCCCAGCTATTGGATGAATACTGCTGCTTGAAAACCTTTTGAAATTTATAATTGAGTAGCTCCCAATAGTATTGCAACTGAGTTTTTTGGTTACTTTATACATTCCAGGTAATTTAGCGTGAAGTCAATTCAAACTTATAAGGCTCTCATTAATCTAGAGTGTAGTCACTTTAAACGTTTATTTCGTACTGAACTTTTTTGTGAGTAACCTAGAAGAATGTTTGTTTACAAGCAATCGGTTATTGGACTATGTATGAGATGACTTTTCAACTGATTATTTGAGGTTAAGTAACCACTTAGGTAGCTAGTAAGCTAACTGACTATATCTAACCGGTTGTGTAACCAATGCGTTGACTATCAGTCAGTCACAGTCGCAATGTAATCAATTGACCCCCCTCTTAGGACAGGTACGTGTTAAAAAAAACTAGTCACGTAGCTAGTTATGCAACTAGTTGTCACCTTAAATGATAGGTAAATTCACTACTGGAACACGCTGTTATTAACATTGTTTATAAGTAAAACAATATTAAGTGTTAAAGCTGCTAAAAGCTCTAGAAATAGATAATTCTTGAAACTACTAGATGTATGTAAATAGTAAAAGCAAGTTGCAGAGAGTCAGTTAATTGTAGGCTCTGTTAGACTTAACATCAAATGTATTACCAGTGTAATTTAAATAAATACGGTTTGTTTAAAGAAAATAAACCACCGTTTTTAAAAGGTAAAAAGTAACAATATATTTACAATTAAAGCCTGAGTGTGTGTAATTCTCATTCGCTCTATTTTTTGTATAATATCTTTAATTTTATTAAAGCGAACAACAATAAATTTAAGATGATTGCTCTGAATCATATTTATGATAACGGTGGATCATAATAGTTTACTTCAGCACATATTATGACCATATATGACAATAATATAACGACTATATTTGATCATAATATGATAGTTTAACTTACTAATAATGCTTATAATATGTTTGGCCAGCAATCATAAATTTGATCATAATATTTTGCTCTTAAATTACAATTACCACAACCTAAGTTTTTTCTCTGCGTATACCTACATATTTTTTTGTGTCTGCTTTATGAATATTATTATATTCGGTGGCAATTTTCTGCCGTTGTTGTTCTTTTTTTGTTCCAAATCCAATTAAAAGCGAATGTTTTCCTCCATCTTGTTTATTATGAATCCTAGCTGGCTGGCTGACTGGCCTTTCTGTAGAAGAATTTGTTTTAATTTTGTTTTGACATTGTCTATCGTTAAACACCTTCAAATTTTATGCTTATTTTGTTTGCTTGTTATTATTTTAATATATATTTTTATGATGATGGCAATGTTCCGACAATATTCCTTGTTGTCTTCAGTTTTCGGTATTTTTAAAACGTTTAATATACAAAAGTCAACACTGTCATAATCATGCCAATATTGTGACAGGATTTTCTTTTTCTACTCTAGTTTCTGGGCTTTCATTTAATTTTTTTTTTGCCTCCTTTAAAGGCCACCTTCAAGCAAACATTTGAGCAAACAAACAATGCCATGAAGTGTGGCTCTGTTTTCCACACCCACCATCCAACCAACCATCCATCCAGTTAACTGACAAGTAAACATTTGACTGTCTATTTTTGAGTTGCCTGGTTTGACTGTCTGTCTGTTTGTTTGTTTGTCTGTCTGTCTGTTTGGGTTTCTGCCTTTTATTCGTTCTGTCCTTTTCATTTGTCATAATGGCCAGCTAACTGAAATTGTAGCGGAAAATTAAAAAAGCAAAAAATGTTAAAGGAGAGATAATAACTGGCAAAGAACGTTTAAGGTGTACTGTACCTAGAATTTGTAGGCAAAAATATTTAATTTTTTTTGTAATTAAATTAAAGCTCTTATTTAAATGACTCTGTAGCTCAGCCTATATTTAAATTCATGATCTCTATAAAAATAGTTTCAAATATTAAATCCAAAACTACTGGTTTTCGAAGTTTTCCTACCAAACGGATTAATAACTTAATACTTTCATATTTTTGCAAAATCTTTTATAGCGTTCCTCTTCACACAGCAAGTTAAAAGGTGCAAAAAAGCGCAAAAAACATAGAGAAAAAAACTTAAATACTTAGACAAGAATAAGGGAATAAGACAAGCAAACAGCAACTATAACAAAAATCATTAAACATGCTTTTTGCTAAAGTAAATGTTTGTTTCACATAATAAACAAGAGCTGAAGTATCAACAGCAACAGTAGCAGCAGCAACTGACAACTACGAGTAAGTACCTCACACAGGATAATAAAGGACAACAGGGTGCAGCCATAATTTATTAAAATGCTTCATTTGCATAAAAATGACAGTTTTCGACACATATATATATATAAAAATGATCGCTATGTTTTGAGTCTCACAGGGTTTGAAGTTTTACACTTTATTTAGCAAGAGAAAGAAAAATTATTGTAGAAATGTAAAATTATGTATGTATTCAAGTTAGTGACTGATGTCATGGTGGAGCGGAAAGTGCAAAAGAAAATAAGTAGAAAAAAAATATGACAAGAAATTATGGAAATTTAGTAAAAAAAAAATGAAATATTTAATTAGATTAAAGAAATATAAGGTAATTTCCGTTTTAAATTATATTGAAGGAATGCTTTTTATTGACTTCGTGCAAAATTGTACTTATGTTTTTTTTTTATAAAATACTTGAACTATTTACTAATAAACATACAGGGGTCTTACAATAGGGACTTCCAAACATTGGCAGTTGATACGCGCCCATATCCGTCGAATTGGCATGTCATATTGTAGAACGAAATATATATAGCGTTCTACAACATGTGAAATTTATAAAATTGTTTTATCAATATTTTACGGTCGCCATAATTGTCCTACCAAGAGGATAAATGGTAGATAAATTTGAGTCCACTGGTTCAGTAAACAATACGTCGTTGGAAAAACTCAATAAAAAGCTATTTTTGTCATATTTTTGAAAAAACTATTCCATGAATTTCCATCCAAAAAACGTCAATTTTTTATCCAAAATTAAATTTTAGTGCAAAAATTCTCAAATCGCATACTCGATATCAAAATGTAGTAACCCATTTTAGATGGCCAAATATGTTTGTAATTGTTTTGTAAAGGCTTTGAGGTAAATTCTCAGCGAGTTGTTAAGTTTTCCCTAGTTTATTTGCCACGTAAAAAACATAAAGTAGACATGTTATATATCAATGGATAGAGGATTTTGTCTACTTTTCAATAATGTATATAACATTGACAATTAAAAAATTCATGGAATACTTTTTTGAAAAATATGACAAAAATAGCTTTTTATTGAGTTTTTGTATAGATACAAATTTTTCAAATTGTAATAAAATTTTTATTTATGAATATTTTTTAATGAAATTTTACACTTATATAGATTTTTTTATTGAAAATGGAAAAATAAAACCAAATTTTGAAATTTATAATTACAAATCCCGTAATTCCCAAAAAAGTATTGAAAAATTCCAAATAAGGGATATTTTCGTTTTTTGCCTATAATATCCATACAGGGCGGGGTTATCGGAACCCTTTACAAAACAATTAAAAACATATTTGGCCATCTAAAATGGGTTACTACATTTTGATATCGAGTATGCGATTTGAGAAGTTTTGCCCTAAAATTTAATTTTAGATAAAAAATAGACGTTTTTTTGGATGGATCTGGTCCCCTCGGTATCAATAATTTTCAAATTTATTTTCATCTAAAATATTTAATGAAAAGTTGGCTTTTCAAAAAGTATAAATTCTTAATACATCTTTTTAGAAATTTTTTAGATAACTTAAAAAGAAAAAAAGTACTTTTTTTCCCAAAAACTAGTGAAAAATAGCCTTTTTGAAATTTTTTAAATTCAAATACATATAAATTTTGAGTCAGTCACGATTTTTAAACCATTCTTTTTCTGTTTGACATATACATTTGTTGTTGTTAGTCTAATAAAAGAAAAATAGAGTAAATCTGGAAATATTTGGAACCGCTGTTATCAAATAACTGGAGTAGAGCGGGTAAAAATGTTGAAAATTTAATTTTCAAATGCGTATATCTCCTACGTTATAAGAGATAATTGATAGCTACTACGATAAGTGATAGAACTCAGGCGAAGAAATAGGATCGTTTTAAAAATTTAACATACCCGAGTTGTCCTACTTTGGGGAACAATGGCCGCACCCTGGTGGGCCCATGCGGTCAAAATTCAAAACTTAAACTCGAAAGCACTTCTTCTTTGCACATGTGCAATTTCATTCAAATCGGCCTAAGAGTTTAGAAGTTACAGATTTATTTCCCTCTTTTTTTTTCTCATACCACAGTGCGCTGTACCAATCCAAAAGAGATCCAAGAGCATGCAATGTATCTCGAAAAAGTCACTGATTGGTGTGGATTTTAGGTTGGTGGCGTTAGCGGTCCATAATTCTTTGAGAACCATTAAAGGCGAGCACTATAGGCCGATGATTACAAACTTCATTGGGGATGTGATGTGAACGTGCCACCGAGATCGTTCGATTTGATCCCGTTAAAGTTTTTTTTGTGCGATTTTCTTAACCCTCTAACTCGCAAGAGTGCCTCAAGGCATTTATTACAAAACATCAATTTTCTCAAAAAGTAATTATATATTTTATTTTTAAATTTATTGCTGACTTTAGTTACAGATTTGTTAACATTTCTCTCGAAGATCGAAATGCATTCTGACTTTTAGTTTTTGTTCTGTCAGTTCGACCTTTTTCTACCACCACACCCTTACAAGTATGAAGTAGATTTTTTTGAACCTCTTGGTAATGCAGATCACTGTATCATTTACGCCTCATTTTCGCTCTCTGAACTTCGTGACGTTTCACGACCAGCTACGAAACGTTCAACTTATATTTACGAAAAGGTTCGATTTCTTTCGGCATTTTAATTGGAAACTCTGCTTCTTAGACAATAGTGTCAATGGCATTGCGAAAATGCAAAATTGCAATTAGATCTAGAGAATGCTTCCGAATCTGGCGAGATAACAAAAATGCCGAAATGAATGATTCGCTGCGCAAAAGAGCGAGATCTTCGTGTGACAAAGTGCTGAGGCACATGAAGCAGCGATTCGAGCAAAAATTTTTGATCATTCGTTAAAAGAATAAATGATAATGCTAGTTCATCAATTGTTACTCTTTTAAGGGATTGCCAATCATTCACTGACCCGGTTGATAAAGCTGACCTATTTGCAAATAATTCGAACTTATCAGAGAGCAATCAACCACTACTAATATATTATTTAGCGTACGAGCATTTAAAACATAAATCAGCATCTCATGTGCCTGATGGTATACCTGCACTGGTCTTGAAGCAGTGTTCTTCGACGATAGGTCGTCCAGTAGCTAACCTTTATACCGTGCCGACAAATTTCCTGTATGTTGGAAGGTAACCTCTCAGCGACCAGAAGTATGGCTTTTGTAGAGGACGCTCAAGTGTATATTTGCTATATGAAAAATGGTGTTGTTCGATACACGGTGAAAGTAAATTGGTGGCTCCAGATATTTCTAAGACGTGCAATAGAGTGTGGCATGTTGCCTTTTTATCCAAACTTATTGATTTTCGTGTCGGTAATAACTTCTCTCGATTTACATATATCGAGCAATCTCAGACATCGCACTAAACGAGTTGTTATAGATGGAATCTCATCGACCGAGTTCAAGATCAATTCAGGCGTACCACAGTACTTAGTCCTTTCTATTACTCTATTTCTTAACTGTCTAAACGATCTTCTACGTAAAAATTGCAACCCTATCTACCGGTGACAGCAGGTATCCAGCTCTATTGACTCACTGCAACATCGTCGCCATGTGTTTGCGACTACAATGGTATGTGACTTGAAATTAGGGAACTGGTTCCCGAAACCCTTAGTTTTTTACGCAACACACGTTCTTCGGCAAGGGCTCATCAATTTGTTGTCGACAGGACAGTGGATCGCACAACATATTACAGGGATAATTCGTTCTTTAGCCGTACTACCCGTATATGGAATAATATTCCTTTTGAAATCTTTCCTGAAATATACGGAAATGCAAATCAAATGTCGACAAACACTACTCTCTCTATCCTTCCTCCAACAATATCTTTTTCTAGTTCCACCACAATGCATTGAATGAGTGTAGGGGTCATCTTCTACATCCCTAACGGTAGTTGACCTGAATGGATATTTTAGGAGTAAGAGTAACCATCCTTGCTATTTACACTTAGAACATAGGTCAACAGCAAAAAAGGCAAAATTAAGTACAAAAATGGTAAAATTTTTCAATTCTATGGATAGATTTTTTTTTTTAAATATTTAAGTAAAATTATAAATTTTGTTAGACATTTCTCCACATAATTAATAATAACTCAAAAAGGTTTAATCCGATGTTATTAATATAAAAAAAGAAAAGTTGAGATTTACATAATCTTAATTTTTTTAAATGTTTGCTACAATAACAAAACATATGTAAAAATTACACTCAAAGCACATGCTTGTAAGCACATACATTTTTTTTGTAAAATGAGCGAATTCAGTTAATTGTGAATAAATTCGAAAAGAATCCATACATTTTTATGATCAATATCTCATTTATTTAATATTATATGTTGCTTTGCGATAAAGCAATAATATGAACAATTTCTGCCGTTTTCGATTTTTCATGATTTTTTCAAAACAAAAAATTTGCTATTTTCACATACAAAATATATTTTTTGATTTAATTTCTTATAATAACTCCGAAACTACTGAGCCGATTGAAACGCAAGATATATGTAAAAATTTGTGTTTAGCATGGAGAAAATATTTTAAAAATTCAATCATACAAAAGAACAACATTAACTACTCAAGTTTATGTATATCAAACAAAAAACTAAAATTTTGTGAAAATGAGCGAATTCACTTAATTGTGAATAAATTCGAAAAGAGTCAATCGATATTTATGGTCAATGTCTTATTTTGTTGCTATTTTAAGTGACTTTACGACAAAATAATAAATCTGAATTTGTTTGCCATTTTCGATTTTTCATGATTTTTTTTAAAACAAAAAAAAAATGCTATTTTCATGTAAAAAATTTATTTATTGCTTCAATTTGTAATTATAACTTCGAAACTACTGAGCCGATTAAAACGCAATTGATATGTGAAAATTTTTCCATAGTATGGGGAAAATATTTCCAAAATTCAATCATTTAAAAGAACAATATTAACTATCCAATTTTATGTATATCTAACAAAAAACTAAAATTTTGTGTAAATGAGCAAAATCACTTAATTGTGAATAAATTCGAAAAGAATCCATCGAGTTTTATGATCGATATCTCATTTTATTTCTATTACATGTGGCTATGCGATAGAGTAATAATTCTGAACAATTTCTGTAGTTTTCGATTTTTCATGATTTTTTAAAAACAAAAAATTTGCTATTTTCACCTAAAAAATATATTTTTTGCTTCAATTTGTTAATATAACTGCAAAACTCCTGAGCCGATGGAAACCCAATATATGTATATGCGGAAATTTTTACATAACACCAGGAAACTGTTTTCAAAATTCAATCATTCAAAAGAATCCAAACTACTCAATATTATGTATATCAAACAAAAAACTAAAATTTTGTGAAAATTACCAAATTCACTTAATTGTGAATAAATTCGAAAAGAATCAATCGATGTTTATGATCGATATCTCATTTTGTTGCTATTACATGTGACTTTGCCATAAAGTAATAAATATGAACAATTTCTGTCGTTTTCTATTTTTCATGATTTTTTTAAAACAAAAAAATTTTATATTTTCATATAAAAAATATATTTTTTGCTTCAATTTGTTACTATAACACCGAAACACTGAGACGATTAAAACGCAATATATATGTGAAAATTTGTACATAGCATGAAGAAAATGTTTTTAAAATTCAATCATTCAAAAGAAGAACATTAACTACTGAATGTAATGTATATCAAACAAAAAACTAAAATTTTGTGAAAATGAGCGAATTCACTTAATTGTGAATAAATTCGAAAAGAAGCAATCGATTTTTATGGTCGATATCTCATTTTGTTGCTATTTTGGCTTTGTGATAAACTAGTAAATCCGAACAATTTCTGCCGTTTTTGATTTTTCATGTTTTTTTAAAACAAAAAAAAATCAATTTTCACGTAAAAAATATATTTTTTGCTTAAATTTGTTATTATAACTCCGAAACTACTAAGCCGATTAAAACGCAATATATAAACGGATTAGAAGATATGAAAATTTAAATTTTTTTAACTTAATAATATCGGTCTAAACGTTTTTGAGTAATCATTAATTATGTTGAGAAATGTCTAAAAAAATCACAATTTTACTTAAACATTTTTTTAAAATTTGGACCATATTTGTACTACTGGAACCACAGTACATAAACATTGTGAAGTGGTTTAAAAAGTTTATAATTTTTTCAATTTTGTTGACCTGTGTAATCTATAAATTCACCATTTATATGCTTAAAGCTTTAATAAGCCAATTTGTTGTTACTTTTCCGGTAAATGAATTAATGCTAACTTGGCGTTTAGTACTCAGTTGGCCAAGTTTCGCTTAGTGCTGCCAAAATTTCAATATTAAGTTTTACTTATGCTGACAAATATATCTTCATTTATAAGCAAACAAATTATAGACAGTAATTAATTAATTAAGTTTGCACAATAAATTCATACTACTGCTAGAGATAAATTTTCCTTAAGGCAAATATGTAAGAATGGGTAATACACACTTGCTTACTCATACACTACGCGTAATTATATTTACATTTTCAGTTTCACTTAGACATAAAATTTAATTACAATAACAGGACAAACAGCAGCTAATAAAATAATAATGACAACTTTTATTTCAAAAAAAAAAGAAAAAAATAATGAAGCCATTAAATTTTTGTCAGTTTCTGCCACAAGTGTATTTTTTTTATATTCGAATGAAATGTAATAGTAGAAGATGGAAATGAAAATGAAAATGGCTAAAAGAACTTACTACTACCTACAATTAATTTGTGGCTGTGACGTCTTTTGTTTTGTATTTTATTACATGAGTTGACACATCAAAATGTCATTTGAAAGAATGCAACAGGATACTTTACGATTATTTTTATAATAAAAACAAAAAACAAACATGTATTTACTTCATAAATATCAAATGATGCCATAAAAAAAATAAAAGAGAAATATTTATATTTATGTTTTATTATCATTTTTAATTAAATATTGTCACATACATCAGCCACAAGCAGAAAAAATGAAAAGCTCTCTCATATCCGCACACACACTCACACAAATGTACATTAGGGCTGCCCTTATTTTGCACTTTTTGGATTTTCGATGCTCCTAAGGATTACAAGTGTTCTCTCGTCATTTAAAAATCAAATGCAGAAAATTTTATCAATAACACAAGTCAACAGCAAAAAAAGGCTTCACTAACCACTATATAGATTTGATGCATCATGATTACCTAAGTACAAAAATTGTAAAATTTTTGAATTCTAGGGATAGATTTTTTTTTAAATTTTTTTCTAAAATTGTGAATTTTTTTTAGATGTTTCTCTACATAATTTATGATAACTCAAAAAAGGTTAGTCAAATTTACATAACTTTTAATCTGCTTATATATTGCGTTTCAATCGGCTCAGTAGTTTCGGAGTTATAATAGTAATTTGAAGCAAAAAATATATTTTGTACGTGAAAATTTTTTTGTTCAAAAAAAATCATGAAAAATCAAAAACGGCAGAAATTGTTTAGGTTTATTGCTTTATCGCAAAGCCACACGTAATAGGAACAAAGTGAGATATCGATGATAAAAATCGATGGTTAGTTTAGAATTTATTCAGAATTAAGTGAATTCGTTTATTTTCGAAATAGACTTTTTGGTCGGAAAAAAATTCGAACAATCGATTAAGTTATCTTAAAAGTCGACAAAAGGCGCATTAATAAATGTAGAAACATGAATTACCAAAAGTCTACATTTTTAAAAACGAAAAAAGTCGAAGGTTTGAAAAGTTGACTTTTTGAAAAGTCGAAAAGTAGATTTTTAGTTTCAACCATAGAATAATATATCCATAGAAGCGTTACTGAGAGGGAGAAAACCTAAGTCTGTTGTCAAAACCTAAGTCGTGAGAATGTATTAGTACATAGTTTTAATATTGTATTGGTGCCTTTTTAATTTTCACCAGACACAAAGAGTTGTATAAAAATGTTTAAATTTAAATTTATTTAAATTTTTTTCTATTTTGAATGCCAAAAATTTAAACTCTGTTCTATAAATTAAATTCCACCACAAATAAAAATAATTGTCAAAAATTAATAAAAAATATTTTTTTTCGTTTGAGCAAAATTAACGTGCTTCGGCAAAATTAACGTGTTTCGGCAAAATTAACGTGCTTCGGCAAAAAAGTGTCCTGAAAAGTATTCAAAAAAAAAAAAATGCCAAATATTGTGTAGAAGTGTAATAAAGTGGTTCGGTCTCTATTTAATCGGAATATCGAAGTTAAAATTTCAAGTATTTATATGTGTTTAATTCTCTCACAATTACTCTCACAAGAGAGTAATTATTTTACTCTCAGCTCTCAGTTGCGCCTCTAGTTGTACCCTATACAGCGTTGCCGCTTTGGTTCAATTGGACCAAAATTGGTAATATCAAGTTAACAAATTGACTTTTGGTAGTTTGGTTGGTTTGTTCCGATATTTGGTAGGCTACGATATTTCTGAATACATAAGTATTTTTAAGAACAAAATAATTAAAATAATAACGAAAAAACTACTTATGTTAAGCCAAAATAATAAAACTACATATTTGCAAAATATGAAGATAGCATTTTCTTAAATATTTAGTTGAGTCAGGTAAATGTGTATTTATTTAGTAGTGTTGAGTTCAAAAAATGCCAAAGGGCTCTCAAAACATTTATTTTCTAATAATATGTGTTAAACTCTGCTTCAATATTTCAGTTTCATCTGACACTTTAAATGTCCAATTATGGAAAAAAGGACGGATAAAAAAAACCTAAGTCGATTGTCAAAAAAAACCTAACTATAAGAATGTATTGGTATCATTTTATTTATATGTATTGGTTTTCAAACCACTTTCACCACACTCTTCAAACACACAGAGTTGTAAAAAAGCGACCTTAAAAATTATAACAAAATTTTATTACAAAAATTCAAACAATTCTCAAATTATTTCAATGATATTTGATCTGGAGAGGTTTTATAAATAGTTTTTTCCGCTTTTTATTCCATAATTTCTGCAAAAATTAAGTTTATTTAATTTTTTTTTTATTAATATTTTAGTTTTTATTTCAACCCTCAAAAAATGAATGTCAAAAATATTAAAAAAATATTTTTTTCGTTTGTGCAAAATATACACCTTTCGGTTATTTAAATGGTTCAAATGTGTGGAAAAAAATAATACAAATATTATGTGATGGTAAAAGTTTGTGTTAGAATTGCAATTTTGTGCAATTTTTAAGAAAAAGTTTTGAAGTTAAATCTCTCTCTCAAGTTTGTTGAATTTACATACTACTTGTATGTAAATTTTTGTTGTAGAAAAAATGAGAGGCTTCCCTTCTTGTTATTCTTTGTACAGAACCCTAGTAAAATAACTCTAGGTTACGTAGAGAGACTAAGGTAACAATTCACTTCACGTTTGGTTATATGGGATATCTATATATTTAAGCAGAAAGAAAATAAACTGTATGAGAATTCTATAAATACAATTTTATTAAACCAGTTTGTACGAATTACTCCCAAGTACAAAATAAATTTTTACTACACCATTTCCAATTGTATTTCAGAAATTTCTAATTATATTTCAGAAAATTCCAATTGAATTTCAGAAATTTCCAATTATATTTCAGAATTTTCCATTTATATTTCAGAATTTTCCAATTATATTTCAGAATTTTCCAATTATATTTCAGAAATTTCCATTTATATTTCAGAAATTTCTAATTGTATTTCAGAAATTTCCAATTGTATTTCAGAATTTTCCAATTGTATTTCAGAAATTTCCATTTGTATTTCAGAATTTTTAATTTATACTTAAAACGTTTCTAATTGTATTTCAGAATTTTCCAATTGTATTTCAGAAATTTCTATTTGTATTTCAGAAATTTTCTTTTGTATTGCTATTAGAATTTTCTGAAATACAAATGGAAATTTCTGAAATACAATTGGAAAATTCTGAAATACAATTAGAAACTTTTTTGCGATTTTTAAGGCACTGGATGCACATTTTTCGGGTAGGTATGTTCCGCTTTTTTCTCCTATTACCCTTCACCATTAGTGGCAAGGGTATACAGTCAGCGTCTAAAGAAAGTGTACAACTTGTTTTTACATTTAAAACATTTTATTTACATATTGAAAAACTATTTCTTCTCCAGTTCTAGTATATTTAACAAAACATTTAATTGTTCTCTTGCAATATATAAACAAAAAACTAATCTAGTTCAACTGCAACAAAAACAGTAACAACAAAACCAAAAATACTCCATTTTTAACGCGTCAAAAGAAAGTGTACAGTTTAGGGAAATTAGAAGAAAAAACGTGTTTAGTATTTTATTTGACATCTTTTGGGTTTTAAAACAGTTTCAAGCCTCCTTGGCATTGTTTCTACCAATTTTGATGTCACCGATGTTGGGATGTTGAACCACTCTTCCTGCAGGATTTCGTGTAGAGAGTCATTGCTGGTAATATTTCATTTTCTGATCTGTCTGTCCAAATGCTACCACAGATGTTCAATGGGATTAATGTTCGGTGACTGTGGGGGTTGTTCCAGTTGTTTCGGTGTATGATACAATAACCATTCTTTAACAAGTTAAGAAGTATGCTTCGGATAGTTGTCCTGTTGGGAGATCCAGGTTCGGTCTAGATTTAATTTTCTAATGATGGGTTCCATATTTTCTATAAGAATGTTTAGGTAATCGGTTTTGCTCATCAAACTATCAATAAATATGAGTTTTCCCATGCCACTTGTCGCCATACACCCCCACACCATCACCTAACCACCACCATGCTTTACGGTGGATAGTACATTTTTTGGTCGAACTCTTGATTTTTGCTTCTCCAAATATTACTCCTTTTTTTACTTCCGAAAATCTCAAACTTGCTTTCGTCCGTAAACAGCACATTATTCCAAAACAATTTTCTTGGTTTTTATACCTGTTTGCGAATTCTCGAAGTCGCTCTTTATTTCGTTTGGAAATGTGGGGTTATTCTCTCGGAACTCCACCATATAGAGCATTTGGGTGTAGCGCTCGGCGAACCGTACTGTTACTAACTCTTACTCCAGACGAATCTGTTAATTCTTCGCATAATTCTACTGCACTTACTGTGAATACTTTCTTCACTGCTCTCACAATCGATCGTATTTCAAGGTTGTTAAGGCGTTTTGGTGTTCCGGCACGTTGCTGATCTTCTAAAATTCTAAATTTTTTTGTTTGTCTATATTTTTTTTACAGTATTATGGCTTCTTCCTATTATAGAGGAGATTTCACGTGACGATTTGCCTTCATTTTTAAATTTTATGACTTTCTTGTTTCAATTGCAGTTTGTTTTCCCATTTTGGTTTTGAAGTTCTCGCGATCAAACAAGAAAAGCTACTATCATAAAATCTCATGAGACTAGCAGCAAGATCCACAAAAAATTATAATCTAGGCAAAAATAAAAAATAACAATATATTTTTTTATGTAGCTAGAAAAATCTTATTGCAATTCTAAATGTGTACACTTTTTTCTGACGCGTTAAAAATGGAGTATTTTTGGTTTTGTTGTTACTGTTTTTGTTGCAGTTGAACTAGTTTAGTTTTTTGTTTATATATTGCAAGAGAACAATTAAATGTTTTGTTAAATATACTAGAACTGGAGAAAAAATTGTTTTTAACATGTAAATAAAACGTTTTAAATGTAAAAACAAGTTGTACACTTTCTTTTGACGCTGACTGTATATAAGTTTGACATTCCGTTTGTAATTTCTACATTTTTCATTTGTGACCCCACAAAGTATATATATTCTGGATCGTTATAGATAGCGAAGTCGATATAGCCATATCCGTCTGTATACATCAATATGTCGGGAATTCTTCCGGCTCGGTTGATATTTAAAATCGGCCCACAAATGGCTTAGATATAAGGAAAAAACCGGGAATACTTCGATTTTTGGCCTATTTTTTATCTATATCTGGATTACTAAGAGCCAGTTTTTGACTTCGTATTTAAATATGAATTATATTTAAGTTCTATTTAAATACGAAAATGAGTTTCTCAGTGCTTTTTTGAATGATACTTAAATGGCCAACTTTGGCCATTTAAATTCTATTTAAGTTTCATAAACTACCATATGTTTTTGACAGCTGACTTTTGTTGTTTGGTTTTTTTTTCACTCTATAGTTATGAAGAAAAAACAAAAAAACGGCGTCTTGCCAAAAACAGCGTCTTGCAAAAACTACAATTCCGATGCGGGGCAATTGGAGCTTATTTCGTACATTTTACTACCATTAATTTTTTGTTTAGCAAACTTTTATTTCTTATTGGGCAAAATGTATCAATTTTTGTTTTGGTTGAACAGCTGTTTTAAACAAAACTATCGATAAATTTTTCATGTTTAGTAGTGCTACCATACTTTTATCTTATTTAAATAAGACAAATTATGTAGCACTGAAAAACTCAAACTGTATTTAAATACAACTTAATTTTAAGTTAAAATTAACTAAATACGTATTTAAATAACAAGTCAAAAACTGGGCATAAGACTTATTTGATATCAAATTAAGAATGATTTGATATTAAATTGAGATTGATTTGTTATATATTTTAGAAAAATTTGATATCAAAAAATGATTTGATATCAGATTGTGAATGATTTGATGTCAATTTGAGAATGATTTGAACGAATTGAGAATGATTTGATATCAAATGGAGAATGGTTTGATATCAAATTGAGAATGATTTGATATCAAATTGAGAATGATTTGATATCAAATGGAGAAGTCATTAATATATACAATATGGATATCTGATGATAGATATTTTAAAGTCTATTGCAACGATGTATATAAAGCTATAGTTATTTTGACCTACAATGGGTCAAAATCGGGAAAAATATTTTTTAACCCGAATTTTTTTTCACGAAAAAATTTTTTGTATTAAATTATTTTTAAAAAAAAAATTTAGAAATTAAAAAAATATTTAAAAAAAAAATTTTATTAAAAAAATTTATTAAAAAACAATTTCGAAAAGAAAAAATTTTATAAAAAAATTTCGAAAAAAAAATTTAATTTTGTTTACCTAAAAATATTTAAAACAAATTATTTTTAACTATAATTTGGTGAAGGGTATCTAAGATTCGGCATAGCCGAATATAGCTCTCTTACTTGTTTTTGTTGCGATGATTTTACTAAAATTTTCTGCATTTGATTTTTAAAGGACGGAGAACAATTTTAGTCCTATGGAGCATGGACAATTCGAAATGTTGAAAATAAGGGCCACCCTTATACACATACTTAAAATACATATACAAACATCAGACTTCTCCAAGATATGAGCTACAAGTATCAAGCTACCCAGCAGACATTTTTTGACCGCATATTGCAGAATCTTTTAGAATTTCTGTAAGAATTTACAAATCTAAAGACTTTAAAAGTTTTTTTTGAATAAAGTCAATAATATAATATTGACAACTTGAATGAATGCTTTCTAAATTCGGCCACTCTATGTTCAGTGGGTAAATTTAAATAATATTTTTTAAGATAAATATATTTGTCATACTCGTATGAGTATGAGGACATACATATTTTTTTAAAGCTATGAAAATATTTATGTATTGTACATACATAAATATGTATTTTTTTGTTTTTATATATTTATGAACCCCAGCAACTCTTATACATACATATGTATAGGTATAGGCTATTTACCATTTATAGCCAAAAATATTTATGTTTTATTAGAATATTGTTGTTATATTATGACAGCTGCATACAAAACTGCCAACAATAATAAATTTATATTTTAAAAGTATAATGTTTTACACTCGAAAAAAAAGTAAAGAAAATATTTATGGTCAATTTGATGGAATTTTGTTTTTTGATGATTAAATTTAAATTTTAGACTTAAGTAAAAACCTTTTAAGGATTTTGTTTTATTTTGTTTTATATTGGCATATTGCCTTAAAAGTTCAATGTGTAAGGTTGAAATTATAATTAAATGAAGTGACTGAAAAGTATGAAAATTTTCAAATCGAATGTTTTTAAATTCATGTACAGCATGCAGCTGTCTCAATCCAATGTGGTGCCGTTTTTATATGAATTTGAGGTTTATTAATCCAATAATTATATTTATAAACCTATTTATCGAGTTACAATAGGGTCTAGATATAAAAAAATTAAAAAATTTGCATAATTTTACAGCCAAGATATAATTTAAGATTTATCAAAGCTAGTCTATTTTATTCAAAATCTTGTCCATTACAATTGTAATTAAAACAAGTAAGAAAGTATGGTCGTAAGAAAGTATAGTTCCAATAATTTATATTTTTGAGTGATTTTCGGAAGTGGGCCTTATATGGGGGCTATGTCCAATTATGGACCGATCACCATGAAATTAGGTCATGTGATTTATGTCTACATGTTTACTATGTTGAATTTTGTGAGTATACCAACATTTTTAAGCGATTTATGCACGTTAAAGTGATTTTCGGAAGCGGGTCTATATGGGAGCTATGACTAATTATGGACCGATCGTAACAAAATTTGGTGACATGAATTTTGTGTATATAAAACTTATTCGGAGCGGAATTTGTGGGGATACATATATAAATCAAACATTTATGACCGATAAAGTCCAATTTTGGGAGGACATTTGTATGGGGGCTACGTGAAATAATGGACCGATTTCAGCCAGTTTCAATAGGCTCGTCCTTGGGCCGAAAAAATTATATGTACAAAATTTCATCGAAATATCTTCAAAATTGCGACCTGTACTCTGCGCACAAGGTTTACTTGGACAGCCAGCCAGCCGACCAGACGGACGGACGGACATCGTTTAATCGACTCAGAAAGTGATTCTAAGTCGATCGATATGCTTTAAGGTGGGTGTTAGACTAATATTTTTGGGCGTTACAAACATCTGCACAATCGCATTATACCCTCCCCACTATGGTGGTGTAGGTTATAATAAATTCTGGGTAGTTTCGGAATTTTTTACGATTTCATTGTAAATTTCAACAAGAGAGCAGGAGGCATAGAGTATTATACATAGAGACGAGACACTTGGATTTGTCAAACAAAAATACAACAAATAAAATGTTTGATACAACAACAAAATACATTGTCTAGCATGTATTTTGTTGTTGCAAGAGTTAGGTTTTTGACAACAGACTTAGGTTTTTGACAATTACGCCTCGTCTCTATGTTACCCTATGGCAGGAGGTCTCCCGTTTTGTCATAGGATGTAATTAATTAAATAAGTAATCTATTGCAAGTTGTCTTTAAAAAATCTTTCTTTATTTATTTTGTAAGAGATTGAAAAAGGAATTGAATGAAGATACAAATATGTATTTTAAATCAATTTGAATTTAAAATGATTTAACTATGGATTTGGTAAAATAATTTCTATATGTCAGTTATTACCAAATAACTCTAAGTAATAGAGACGTTATGAAGTATTCATTGAAAAGTAAGTTTTTCAGTAATTCCATTTGTCTTATCAACATTTTTCATTTGCGACCCCATTAGCCATGTATAGTTCGTCTGTATGTTCAAATTAACTTTTTTAAACCACCAAAGAATTTTCATACATATCGCACTCGTTCAACAATACTGTATTAACTCAAAATTTTAAAATGTTCAGTAGAGGGCAAAAACTGTTTTTGATTACATTTTAAGAGAATTTGAAAATCCGAATACATCATATTAAGCAAATTCCATTTGAAAATATATTTACATGGTTTTTCTTAAAAATTTTTGCAATTATTGCAAAATAAATCTATTTTTCCAGTTAATACCATTTTTCTTAAACTTCTCGATATTTTTTTGTATTATTTTATCAACAAAACAGTATCAACTCAAAATACAACCAAATTTAAATAAAACAATTTGATTATTTTTAACTTAAATAAAGCCTAAATTCAAAATAATACATTTTTTAATGGAAATATACGATGTATTTCTATTTAAATTTCTGTATTAACTCAAAATAATACCTTTTTCTTGATACAATGTAGTCACTATTATCACGAAAATGGTCTCAAATGTGATTTTCGAGATGAAAGAGTAATCGGAATACGTTGATATTTTTACAGTAGATATATATTGATGCTGTTAGTTGATTCCTTGCAAAAAGTGAATTTTTAAAAATTTTTAGTTAATACAGTATTGTTGAACGAGTGCGATATATAAATATTGGCCCATAATCATAGTCAAACACTAAAGTCGGTTCTTTTTAGAAACAACTTTAAAATAAAAACCAGCTTTTAATTATTTTTCAACAATAGTCAAAATTAAAGTATATTTTAAATTGAACCGACTATAACTGGGTGCCACCGCAAATGTAGAAAATGTTTTCATACAATATACAACAAAATACAGACAAGTGGCAACGCTGAACAGCTGACATACAAAATTAAAAAAAAAACTAAAGAAAAAAAGTTGTTTGTTGTGGAAAAATAAAATATATAAGATGAATATCATAATTCGAATATTTTGGTACTAATTTTATTGATAACTGTTCAATAATTGCAAAATCTGTACCAATATCTTGTAACTTAAACATTTTTTACTTTCTGCCGAACTTTATTACTTGGTGAAGAACAGCTGATGCTGTTGTTAAACGAGTTAATAACAGCTTCAGCTAGTTTTATATTTAAAGTCGACTTCAACGTCAGAAGTATACTTTAACTTGTCTATGATAGACCTAAAGTCCACTCTAGAGTAAAGTCGAGTTTAATTCTCTTAAAGTATTCTTTATTTCTGACTATGATTATGGGCCATTGAGTGTATGACTTAGAAATTTGGATTTTTTTTCAAATTTTGTAGCTTTTATTTTGAAAGATTTGTACAATATAAATTTATTCAAAGTATTGGCTATTGCGAATTTTCAGCATAAGGGAATAGTATTTCTAAGGGTATCACAATGGGCCACAAGGCCTCCAAGTGAACTCGCTAAATTGCGAGCAACCCACGTAACCTAACCTATTGGCTATTGCACTGTGTGCCCATTTCCAATTTTTGCTTTCGCTTTTTGAAAAAAAAGTTTTACGGTTCAATTGAATAAAAAAAGAGGGGAGGGGGATTATTGCCAATTTTTTTAAAATTAATATTTTAGCATTAGGGGTCTCTACACATAGCTTTATGGTGGTAGATCCTTTGGAAATAATTTTTGCCACAATTTTGGCTTTTAGACACATAGTGCATTGTTAGCTATGAGCTTTTCCAACATATGGTTTCCTAGCCAAAAATTTGCTCATCTTTTGAGGCCAATAACGAATCGAGCCAATATTGGATACTCTGTTCCAAATTGAAGCGTATCCCAGATAGAGCATTCTGCTTCGATCGAAACAAGTAGTAGTCGGACGGGACAAGGTCTGGACTTTAAAGCAGGTGAGGCAAAACTTCCCAACCACTTCTTTCGGGATAGTTTTTAACGGTTTCATGTCTGGCCACATATTCTGGATATTCTTTTGGCAAATGCTCGCTTCAAATGAATCAGTTGCTAGCGGTAGAAGTTCCTAGTGATGGTCTGGCCAGATTTCAGCAGCTCATAATAGATAGTACACTTTTGGTCTCATCAATTGTCTTCCATGTCAAAATCACCACTTCTGAACAGCACAAACTATCTCTCGAACGTTGAAACCGATGGAACACAATCACCATACGCTATGGTGAGCAATTGATATGCTTTATATTTAAGAAGTAAAGCAAAACTTCCAGCATATGACACTTTGTTGGTACAAAATTTGTCATTTTCGAAGCACAAATACTTTTTTGTTTACCCTATAATCAGCAATAATTAAGTGAGAATAAATGACAGATATGTACCCTTAAAAATTAGCAATTGTATAAATTCTGAAATACAATTGCAAATTTCTGAAATTTAATTAGATTTTTCTATAATATAATTAGAAATTTCTACACCATTTCCAATTGTATTTCAGAACTTTCTAATTGTATTTTAGATATTTCTAATTGTATTTCAGAAATTTCCAATTATATTTCAGAATTTTCTAATTGAATTTAATCTAACAGAATATTCTAATTATATTTCAGAATTTTCCATTTGTATATCAAAAACTTCCATTTGTATTTCAGAATTTTCCAATTGAATTTCAGAATATTCTAGTTACATATCAGACATTTCCATTTGTATTTCAGAAAATTCTAATAACAATACCAATGGAAATTTCTGAAAAACAATTAGAATTGGAATTTTTTAAAATTCAATTGCAAATTTCCGAAATATAATTAGAAACGTCTGAAATTCAATGGAAAATTTCTGAAATACAATTGGAAATGGTGTAGATGATAATAAAATGAGAACTATTACATTATTACATTATTATTATTATTAATATTTGTATTTTGATTGTATGAGCCCTGCAGGAAATGCCAATAGTGAAATTGTAATGATTTAATATTGACATTGTCAGCAGTACAACTGACCAGATGTAGCCCAGGCAATGTAATTGGCATTTAACATAAGCTTGTTATTTTAGTAATACTATTCTACACTTTTGGTAGTTTTCGGAAGTAGATGTCAATAACGAAACTGCATATTTTTTTAGATTTCGAGTTTTATAAAACTGAATTGCCATACAAATTTGTATACCCTACACCACCATAGTGGGGAGGGTATTATGCGTTTGTGCAGATGTTTGTAACGCCCAAAAATATTAGTCTAACACCCACCTTAAAGTATACCGATCGACTTAGAATCACTTTCTGAGTCGATTAAACGATGTCCGTCCGTCTGGTTGGCTGGCTGGCTGGTTGTCCATGTAAACCTTGTGCAATTTTGAAGATATTTCGATCAAATTTGGTACATATTATTTTTTCGGCCCAAGGACCAAGCCTATTGAAACTGGCTGAAATCTGTCCATTATTTCACCTAGCCCCCATACAAATGTCCTCCCGAAATTGGACTTTATCGGTCATAAATGTTTAATTTATAAATGTATCTACACAAATTGCGCTCCAAATAAGTTTTATATATACAAAATTCATGTCACCAAATTTTGTTACGATCGGTCCATAATTAGTCATAGCTCCCATATAGACCAGCTTGCGAAAATCACGTTAACGTGCATAAATCGCTTAAAAATTTTGGTATACTCACAAAATTCAACATAGTAAATATATAAGGACCACTTCCAAAAATCACTCAAAAATATAAATTATTGAAATTTTAAATGAAAAATGTTTTTGCTCTTTTACTTAGAGTAGGGTATTATATGGTCGGGCCTGACCGACCATACTTTCTTACTTGTTTTTTTTTTAAATACTTGTAATAAATATATAAATTGATTATGAATAAGGCCTTTGACGTTTTATTGAAAAAAATTATAACAAAAGGTTCGAATTCATAACAAATTCATAAAATTTCTCACTCAAATTTTTTTTTCTCATCAAGACAAGCATAAAAATATAGAAGATTTGTTGACAATGTCGCCAAAAAGTCACCAAAATAGTCAACAAAACTGGTGAATTGGAGACTCTTATCCCCAGGTTTCTCTTGGGGAGGTCTTACAAATGCCTTCTTGATGTTATTGCAAATTATTGAAAATCGATAAGAAATTCTAATGAAATTCTACTTAGTGCAGATTTCTTGTTTTAATAAATTCGTTTCTTTATACCAATATTTTTTCTTATGAATTTTTTGAAATATATTTATGCTGTTTCAAATATAAGGATGTACATATATATTCTGTAGCCTAAGGACATATTTGTATACAAATAATAATCTACAAATATTAATACGTTTGTATGTATCGATACATGTATGTATGTGCTGTATTGTACAAATATTATTGTTTATTATTGTTAGTAAATTTAAAACATAAAATATTATTTGTCTTGTAGCTATTGTTTATGTTTTAAGAAAACAATACTCGTACGTGAGCACACATTTATGTACATTAGGGTGGCCCTGTTTGTATGATAGACAAATATGGGGTCAATGTTCTCAACTGAAATGAAAGTTTAGTTAATTTGAGGAAATCATTTATCAGAATGGTTGTCCTTATATTTCATGTGATATCATGAACAAAATTAAAAAAATCTAAAAAACCTTGAAAAATAAACTTTTTATCTCAGCTCAGCAAATACTGAAGGAAAGAGAAGTGATTTTCTCAAAGAAATTAAAGTTACATTTTAGCTGGGAATATCGACGTTTGTATGGAGGAATAATAAGCCTCCATACAAACGAGGCCACCCTAATATACATATCTATATATGTTTGTATATTTATTTTACAGGTTCAAAATGCATTTTATAATTTAAAGTTAATAGTCGTTAGGAGATATGTAGATTTCAATTTCATATTATATTGAAATCAAGTGGGAAAATATTAAGTATCTTTTGTGTGTGTGCTTTTTTTCCAATGAACATACTATGGTTCAAAGCAAAATTTTGTTTGGATAAAATTGAAAATAGTTAAAATGTACATATAACCAAAAGTTAAACCATATCAATATTTATCACTACATCTCTGCTAATAACAGCATCCGCCTTATAGTCCAGACTTTTTCCCGTCCGACTTTTATTTGTTTTGATCTATGCAGAACGTTCTCTCTGGGATACGTTTTACTTCAGAACGGAGTATCTGAAATTGGATTGATTCGTTCTTAACCTCAAAAAATTAGCAGTTTTTTGCGCGAAATACATATTTCACCAGAAAGGTGGAAAAAGGTCATAGCTAACTATTGCCAATACTGTGAGTAAATTTATATTACACAAATGTTGCAAAATAAAAGCTAAAAATTGGAAAAAATCCTGCATTTTTAAAATTTATTCTGAACCATAGTGCAATGTTTCAAAAAATGAAAAAAACTATAGATTTATTATTTGTAGTTATACACATTGATTTAAATAAATAATTGTGAATCATATACATAGAATAGAATTAAGTTTTAAACACTACCAGTATGAATACTATTTTAATTTGAATTCCCTTTTGTGTATTTACAGGTATGTACTACGTATTGATGGCTTAAATTTATTTAAAATTAAAACAAGTAAGTATGGAAATCATATAGAAATTGTGTTATACAATGAAAATGTTTAAATTGTTATATTTAAAAAAACAATTGTTAATAATATTCAATGTGCATTTGAAAATACAATGAGAACAACTTGTTGTTTTTAATATTTTGAAAATTGTTACTCATTATTATATTTCCTGATGGATAACGAAATATGGAATTAAATTTAACAAAAAAGATCTCGAGCTTGATTATTGATTATTGAATATTGAATTTAATAAAAATAATTGATAAATTAAAGTATAATCCTGTATCATAAAGGTAAAATTTTGGAATATTTATCATTTTTCATAAAATGTTAGCAAATTATTTTGAAATCATTGATGTCTGATGATTCATTATTAACCATTTGAACATAAATAGCTCTTGAACTAAAAGAGTTAACTTACATATACAGTGGTTGACAAAACAATGGAAACTATTCCAAATATTCCATATGTAGCCCAAAATTTTAAATATTTTTTTAAAATAAATTTTTTTTTTTTTAGTATTTTACTTGTATAGTTTTATTTATATAAATTAACTGAAAAACAAACAACATAATTAATTATATTCTGAAAAAAGCGAACAAAATTAAAAATATTCACTATTTCGCTACTGACAAAGCAATGGAACTTTTAAAATTCTGCAAGAAAGAAGTGTAAAACGAAAATAATATTTAAAAGAACGATGTAAAAAGCATCCTGTTTACAGTTATTTTATTTTATTTTATTTTATTTTATTTTATTTTATTTTATTTTATTTTATTTTATTTTATTTTATTTTATTTTATTTTATTTTATTTTATTTTATTTTATTTTATTTTATTTTATTTTATTTTATTTTATTTTATTTTATTTTATTTTATTTTATTTTATTTTATTTTATTTTATTTTATTTTATTTTATTTTATTTTATTTTATTTTATTTTTAAATTCTGGTAATTTTTCACAATTTCTTTTTCTAACTTTTTTTCAAAGATAACGAAAATGGCTAAAGTTAAGATTTGTGAAGACTTAAAAAATAAAATAATTAATGCTTTTAAAGCTGGTTTAAAACAAAAAAGTATCTGTGACAATTATTCAATAAATAAATCAGCAGTTTCAAAAATTATAAAGAAATTTCGTGAGACCGGTTCTGTAAAAACTCAACATTTATGTTAAAGACCTCCTAAGACGACTCATAGACAAGATAATTTAATAGTGAGAGAGTTCAAGAAATTCCCAAAAAAAAACTCCTTGAGAGGTTGTTAATAGCCTAAAATTAGAAATAAGTACCCGAACAGTTAGTCGCAGGGCAAACGAGGCTGGTCTTGGTTGATATCGTCCTGTGAAAAAACCACTCATTTCTAAAAAGAACCGTTCTGCTCGTCTACAATTTGCCAGTTATCATTTAAACTGGTCGATACAGAAATGGAATACTGTCCTCTTTTCCGACGATTCCAAATACAATTTAAGAGGCAGTGATGGGAGAACATTTGCAAGACGACCAAAGGGAAAAAGATTAGATCCAAAGTACACAAATAAGAATGTAAAGTTTGGCGGTGGCAATATTATGGTATGGAGATGTTTTTCAGGGCAAGGTATGGCCCCAATTCATATTATAAAAGATACCATGACAGGTATAGGATACAGAACCATATTAAACGATGTTATGTATCCATACGCTGAGGAAAATATGCCCCTAGTTAAGATTTTAGGCCAATAATGAAATATTTGGAAAATTTTCCATTGTTTTGTATTTTGCAGGTTTTTTTTTGTAAAACTCCGTGAGGACTATTTATATTTTAAATTTCAGCTCATTCGGATCATATTTGGATTTTTGGAGTTTTTTTTTTTAAATTTGAGACCCTAGGTGGCGTGTATTTTTGCTAAATAAGCTTAATCTGCTTTATCTAAAACTTTTGTATCGTTGGTGACCCGCACTGAAATTTTTTGGCTAAAGTTTTCGTATAATATTGTAATCCTTAAATGTCCTTTTTTAAAGGACCTTTATCTAATTTTCTCAAAAAAGGTTCAAATTGACCCCTAAAGAGACGAGATAGAGGGTTAAGATCTTCCACAAAATTGATCACCATAAAATTCCATAATATATCTCTGACAATAAGAATTCTCTCAGACATTAACTTACAAAATTTGTTCAGTATTTCAGTTCGATCAAAAACGTAAAACGTAAGACTTTCAACATACGCTTTCAGAATTATGGAGTCGCTATTCTGTTCCAAAAATGCTGTTGGACAGTGTTGAACAACATGGAAGAAAAAACCAAACCTGCTGATATTTAAATTTTGACGCATAGAAATTTAAATTTTCACCAACATGGAAGAAAAAACCAAACCTGCTGATATTTAAATTTTGACGCATAGAAATTTAAATTTTCAAAACTTTTACCAGAATCTAATAGCAGAAGTTGAATGTGAAGTTGAATTGGACTCACATTTAGATGAAATTGAAAATGTCGAATAATAAATTATTATTTATTAATATTATCTATTACAATTTATAATAAAATATAAACATCTATAGCATTTATATATAATCATTCTTAAATTTTCCACAAATAATTGCAAAAATAAGCATAAATTTAGAAAGTATTTACTTACTATCATCTATATTTTACTATCAGTCCTATTGGACAGCATTACTTGTTTAACAACAAGTTCTTAAATAAAGTGAAAACTAAAAATAAATTTATGAAACGATAAAGAAAAAAAATCGATATACAAATATGTAATGTTTAATACTGCGAGATGAGACTTAGAGGGAGAGACACAGAGAGAGAGAGAAAGAGAACTGAACTAGATGTATACTTAACACAGGATATAAATATATGTGATATGGAAATGTCAAAGGAAATTTCATCATGTATTATAAAAAATATACGTCACACATTCTAACTGACTGGCATATATCCACAAACATACTTACGTACGTACAAATATTCAGCAACACAAATCAAATATTTTAAATAGAAAAAAATTATACAATATAAAGTAAAGGTTAGAGATGAAAAAGGACCTAAAAGCCAGAAGGTTTTGAGGTGTAATAAATTTAAATAATTTTATAAAAATTTACTAGATATTGCTATTACTAAGATGTGTACAAAATTATAAAGAACAAGTAAGAGAGTTATATACGGCTGTGCCGAATCTTATATACCCTTCACCAAATCGTACTTTAAAATACAAATTTTAAATATTTTTAGGTAAACAAAATTTAAATTTTTTTTCTAGTTGTTTTTTTTTATTTTTTTTTTAAATTTTAAAAAACTAAATTTTTTAATATTTAGTGAAAAAAAAAATCGGGTTAGAAAATATTTTTTCCGATTTTTACCCATTGTAGGTCCAACTTACTATAGCCTTATATACGTCGTTGCACAGGTCTTTGAAATATCTATCATTAGATATCCATATTGTCTATATTAATGATTTAGTAATCCAGATATGGGTCAAAAATAGGTTAAAAATCCAGGTTGTCCTGGTTTTTTCCTTATATCTCAGCCATTTGTGGACCGATTTTCTCGATTTTAAATGGCAACCGAGGCGGAAGAATTTGAGAGATATTGATGTATGAATCGTGTATGTATATTATTTGGGGGCTTCGGAAAGTTGATTTCAACACACAGACGGACAGACGGAGATGGCTATATCGACTTGGCTATCTATCCAGAATATATATACTTTGTGGAGTCGCGAATGAAAAATGTAGAAATTACAAACGGAATGACAAACCTTGCCACTCATGGTGAAGGGTATAAATATGATAGACTGTGAACAGTCTGATTTTACCACTTTATAATAGTTATTAAAATATACACAAAATCGTAAATACATTTTTTTATCTGGAGAACTCCTCGATCCCATTGTGTATTTGATATATGTTTTTATACCCTTCACCATGAGTGGCAAGTTTGTCATTCCGTTTGTAATTTCTACATTTTTGATTTGCGAAGTCATATAGCCATGTCCGTACCATACAAACATGATTGATACATCAATATATCGGCAATTCTCCCAGCTCGGTTGCTATTTAAAATCGAGGGGCCCACAAATAGCTGAGATATCAGGAAAAAACTGGGACAACCTCGATTTTTGCCCTATTTTTGATCTATATCTGGATTACTAAGTTATTAATATAGACAATATGGATATCAAATGACATATATTTCAAAGTCCATTGCAACGATTTATGAAGGCTATAGTAATTTGGACCTATAATGGGTCCAAATCGGGAAAAATATTTTTTTAACTCGATTTTTTTTTCTCTAATAAATTTAAAAAAAGTTAAAAAAAAATATTTGGAAAAAATTTTAAAAATTTTCAAAAATAAATTTTAAAAAAAAAATTTTAAATTTTGTTTACCTAAAAATATTTAAAATTTAAAAAAAAAACAATTTCGAAAAAAAAAAAATTTTTTTAAATTTTCAATAATAATTTTGGAATAAAATTTTTTTTTAATTTAAAAATATGTAAAATTTGTATTTTAAAGTATAATTTTGTGAAGGTTATATAAAATTCGGCACAGTCGAATATAGCTATCTTGTTGTTAATCTTGCAATGGCTCTTATTTAGGGTAAGTTGGAAAAAATATACCTTTTTTTGTAGATATTCTTTGTTCAAGGACGATTTTCTCTGCTATATCCTATTTTAATAAGACTTAAAACAAAAATTATCGAAATCAGAAGAGAAAAATTAAATTTTTTTGTCCCAGTGATTTTCGAACAAATTCTAATAGGTTTCCTTGGTATAATGAAATCAGAGTTTAAAACAGTTATTTCCACAATAAAGTTAAATAAAAAAGTTAAGTCATTTTTGCTTTCAACAAAATGTTCTGCTACATGCGTCACTGCTGTGCAAGTGCTTATGACATCCAGAGACACAGGCATACATCAATAAGTCAAGAGTAGTTACGAATGGAAATAAATAAATAGAAATACTCGGATGTCTAAATGTTTATGTAAGTATCAGTACATATCTATGTATGTACTGGTTGTATAGAATTTTACATATATCAAACTAAATTTAGAATTGTTTTTTTTTTCTTTATATGTATAATAAAATGGTGGGAAATCAAAAGGAAGCGATACTGGCATGTAAAGACAGACAGATAAATAATACTTTATGTAGATTTTTATTAACATACAAACATAGATTTAACATAAAACTTTTAAAGTCATTTTAGGTAAAGCTTAATATGGAATATTTGTATTTAACAAAAGTGAATGCAAAGGGGTTGTGAGATTTAATGGAAAGGGTGTGTGATTATTTTAAATTAGGAACAACAAGTAAAATAATTTAACTAAGTACTGGATAAGATAAGATTTTTAGTAAATCATACCATTACATTTTAACATACGTAGCAGTAGTCTAGTAATGGCTTGCTTATAATCTGATGTGCATAAGCAATAGAGTGGAGTTTATTTTGCACTTTTGGGAATTTCGATGCTCTCTAGGTCTAAAATTATACCATAAAAACAAACAAAATCAATTTGTGTAATTGATAAACGGAAATTCGTTTTTTTTCAAACACGTCAAACTTGAGAACAATTTCAGCAGTTTTTATTAGCGACCTTTTTCGTTATCCTGTATAAGTCGCGGGTTCTATCTGATTAGGCTGCCCTTTGTGCTTCTGTTATCAGGTCTTCCATTCATTTCCTTTTGTCTCTGCGAGCGCTGCGCTTTACTTCTCTAACGAGAGATGTGTAGTTGTCCTGGTGCCTGAATTTCTCCATACGGATTCTGCCAACGTTTAGTTGCGGCTTTATCTCTTTTCTCGTTGTTGTGAGATTCCAAGTCATCACCGGATATCCACTGCTTTCTTTCATGTATCTTGTATCTGATACATGTAGCTGCGACATGTCCTGCTGTTGGCGATGTGGTGAATCTGGTTCTCCGATATCCACGTGAATTTGTGGAGTATTTTGTGTGGAAAGATTGTGCCACATATTACAAGTTTATTGAGGTTTGAGTTATCATTGCCCATTTGAGCATTGAAAGCACCCATCACCAATAGTATGTCGACTTTGTTAACGTTTGAGATCATAGAATTTTAGCTATAAAATTCTTCCTTCGTTCGTTGCAATATTCCGAAGTTGTGCCACAATAATCCTGTCAGCGCACTAAGCACTTCCCTGTTTAGAAGTATCCCCACACCACTAGAGGGTTTTTGATCAGATGGGTTGCCTGAGTATATCATTGCAATTCCATCACATGTTGAGAACTCCACAGAATACGGCCATCGAGTTTCAAAAAGTCCTAGAAAGCCTAGTTTTTTAGTCATTTGCTTCCCGACCAACCTACGCAAGTTTTGATGATTCTTTTAGATTCATCATTCCTGACCTTGAAAGTTCCAAATCGATTCCGATGTTTAAAGCTGATGGTTCTCATCAAAAGTGTTGATTGGGTATTATTTTCATTTCTTGAGGTTTCGGTAATCAGTTGGTTTAAGAGGCGTTGCTGATTGGGCTTCTGCATTCGATCCAGCTTGATTTCCAGACTGGCTGCCTTAGCAGCCTTATATCACGTATTTATAACGAGCCGCTTGTTACATGATCCTAGCCCGCTTCCAGTCGCAACATCTAGCATGAGGGACAGTCGCTGCTAGTTGTTGGCTATTGGTTATTTTAAGGCGTCAATCACTATCCTTGACGTTCCAAGTATCGTAGGCACTCAGAACACTGAGACTCTCCACTCGGAACCGTTGATTGTCCGCGACTGCCATGGCAGCTGCTCTGCATATCTACGGAACTTTCCACTACCCGCAACCTCTGGACGCACCCGCTAGCATTCAGCTATGCTTCCTTAGGTTATGAAATTTAAAGTGATAGCTATCGATATTCTTCGGCATGTTTTAAAGCCAAATTAGATTTAAATTGATTTATGTTTTTAGAAAGAGTAAAAGCTGAATTTCATCAATAATTTAAAACCAATAATGTATCCCATGGATCCCATTCGTGGGAACAATAAAAATTTTTTTTTTGTTTCTTCAATTTTTTTTAGTGAAAAAAAAAATTCGGGTTAAAATTTTTTTTTTCCGATTTTGACCCATTGTAGGTCCAACTTACTATGGTCTTATATACGTCGTTGCAAAAATGTGGATTACTAAGCAGATATAGGTCAAAAATCGAGGTTGTCTTGGTTTTTTCCTCATATCTCCGCCATTTGTGGACCGATTTTGCTGATTTTAAATAGCAAAATTCTCGAAAGCATGTCTGACAGAATTATTGAAGACTTGGATCCCGAAGATATCTGGGGTCTTCGGAAAATTGATTTCAACAGACAGACGGACAGACAGATAGACAGACGGACATGGATTAATCGACTCCGCTATCTATAAGGATCCAGAATATATATACTTTATAGGGTCGGAAATGAAAAATGTAATAATTACAAACGGAATGACAAACTTTTATATACCCTTCTCACGAAGGTGAAGGATATAAAAACGAATAACTCATTAAAGGATAGATGATATATGGATTCTGGAAACCATAAGCGAGTATTTTTTAAGTAAATATAAGTATTTCAAAAGAATCAAAGAAATAGAATAGTTCGTAAACTGATTCTCAAAACATGTTTCAAGAGGGTTAATGTTGGGTTACTTAAAAATGTGATATTTTTTCCATGTTTTATTTTGAAACATTTGTACAAGTATTGGCCAGTGTTAATTATGACCTTCTCTCATCTTTCTGGCAAGATATGGATTCCGAGCCAAAGGAACTGCTCATTTTTTGAGGCCAAAAGCGAATCATGCCAATATCGGATAATCTGTTCCAAAGTGAACCGGTTCCCAGAGACAAAGCATAGTTAGATCATTGACTATTGCAAGATATTCGTCAATCATGTGAACACATTTCGTTGTTATTCTCAGATTAGATGAAAACGGCATCGTTGTCACATAAAAACATAAGCAAAGATATGAAAACGAAGAGTTTGAGCTCGAAATATCAATTCTGACTGCCATGTGAACTGACAATAATTGTCTTAAAATGTAGTGTAAGATTTTCTCACAAATGTCTTATAGGATGTGAACTCACAATCAACATTGTTTTGGCAATTTTTCATTGTATGGTCATTTTCAGCACATTGCTAGGTCTAACAATATTGTTAGATCTAACAACCGTTTGAACAAACTCATGTACATTTAAAGTATCATCAAGTGATAATTTAAAAACGATGACGTACAATTTGAATTTGAAAATATTTATCTTCTAACAGTTTTTTCTTAACAGAACAAGAAACTACTGAACGAAATGTACACAGAAAAAACTATATTTCAATTCAAACATTTATCACATATTGAACTGGTTTCAATTATTTCATAATTGACTCAAGTATTCATGTGCTCAAAAATGTGCTCAAATTTTCGTAATTGAAAAAACAAAAAATAACAAAAATATGTTTTCAATTACGAAAATTATGTATTCAATAATTTTTGTATTTAAAGTTCAACCAATAACAAAAATTGTATATTCAAATATCAAAATTATCAAATTCAAAACTCAAAATTCAGTAGAAAATATCAGAAAATTTTGTTTTTGTGCACATGAATACTTGATTCAATTATGAAATAATTGAAACCAGTTCAATATGTGACATATATTTGAATTGAAACGGTTTAAGAAATAGTTTTTTCTGTGTAGGCGTAATATAATTTGTACTATGTTTTCTTGTTAAACTATTGTAGTTATTATAGCATATTTTTAAATCGTCTTATAGCTGGAAATGTCCTTTACATAGCATTGAATATAATATATCTTAATGCATATAGTCACCTGAAATGCAAAATAACGTAACATCATTTTAACAATTGAAATCAATTGCAAAATTGAAAGTGTCTGTGATCTAAATTTAATTTCTCTAATTTTATAACCGAGTGACAAAAAAACATTTCCAAATTCAGATTATGTTTTTTTTATTATTATTTCGTAAGTTATTGATTCTTATGTATCAAAAATTCGATTTCGATATTTTTGCAGTTACGTTGTTTTGAATTTTCTGTGACGATATACACATATCGCACTCGTTCAACAATACTGAATTAACTCAAAATTTTAAAATGTTCAGTAGAGGTCAAAAACTGTTTGTGATTACATTTTAAGAGAATTTGAAAATCCGAATACATCATATTAAGCAAATTCTATTTGAAAATATATTTACATTGTTTTTCTTTAAAATTTTTGCAATTATTGCAAAATAAATCAATTTTTTTAAACTTCTCGATATTTTTTTGTATTATTTTATCAACAAAACAGAATCAACTCAAAATACAACCAAATTTAAATAAAACAATTTGATTATTTTTAACTTGAATAAAGGCTTTTTTATGAAAATATACGATGTATTTCTATACTCAAAATAATACCTTTTTGTTGATACAAGGTAGTCACTAATTATCACGAAAATGGCCTCAAATGTGGTTTTCGAGATGAAAGAGTAATCGGAATACGTTGAAATTTTTACAGTAGATAGATATTGATGTTGTTAGTTGATTTCTTGCAAAAAGTGAATTTTTAAAAATTTTGAGTTAATACAGTATTGTTGAACAAGTGCGATATGTTAATATTATATGTCCTTGATTATTGGCAATATAAGACACACAAATAAAAATACAATGGAAATGTATTTTCTTTTTTGTGTATTTCTTACGTAAACATACATTTTCACATTAAAAACCATAAATAAATAAAATAAAAATAAAAACAAGGAGAAAAGGACACATATGTATACAATATAGTATATAGCAATCTAAAGAAAAAGAAAAAAATAATATAAAATGTATGCAACAATATAATTTTAAATATGGTAACAATTTCATATTGTACTTTCTCTGGTTTTATTTTATTTGTTGGTTGGTTGCATAATGAGGAATGGCTTTTTAAATATATTTATGAGAATAAATATATACAATAGGCCAGCTCCTAAAAAAGAAAAATGTTATTGTATTTATGTTGAAATCAACTTTTCGATGCCATCAAATAATTTACATACGTAATCGATACCTCAATATATCCGCTATATTTCCGGTTCAGTTGCTCTTCAAAATCGAGAAAATCGGCCCACAAATTGCTGAGATATAAACCACAAGAAACTACTACTACCTTGATTTTTGATCGACATTTTTTCACCAATTTTTTTCAACTTTTCATATTTTTCTCAAATTATTCTTTGGTAAGATTCAAATATTTGTTTTATTATAATTTCCATAACGAAGTTATTTTTTGATACAATGACGAATGCGAAAATGGTACTGCGGAGTTAAAGAACAATAAGTTCTTCTGATTCTTTTAAGGTTCAACTGATGTTTCTCGATATTACTGAGTAAACAATTGAGAACAACAGGTTTTCATACATATTTTTTATACCCTTCACCTTCGTGAGAAGGGTATATATAAGTTTGTCATTCCGTTTGTAATTTCTACATTTTTCATTTCCGACCCTATAAAGAATATATATTCTGGATCCTTATAGACAGCGGAGTCGATTAAGCCATGTCCGTCTGTCTGTCTGTCAGTCTGTTGAAATCAATTTTCTGAAGACCCCAGATATCTTCGGGATCCAAATCTTCAATAATTCTATCAGACATGCTTTCGAGAAGTTTGCTATTTAAAATCAGCAAAATCGGTCCAAAAAACCGGGACAACCTCGATTTTTTACCTATTTTTGATCTATATCTGGATTACTAAGTCATTAATATAGACAATATGGATAACCATTGCAACGATGTATATAAGACTATAGTAAGTGTGACCTACAATGGGTCAAAATCGGGAAAAATATTTTTTAACCCGAACTTTTTTTCATGAAAATAAATTTTTTGTCATACATTTTTTTTAAAAAAAAAATTTGGAAAAAACTTTTTTTTAAAAAAATTAAAAAAAAAATTTGAAAAACAATTAAAAAAAAATTAAATTTTGTTTACCTAAAATTATTTAAACAAATTTATTTTAAAGTATAATTTGGTGAAGGTTATATAAGATTCGGCACAGCCGAATATACTAGCTCTCTTACTTGTTTTTCCATCTAAAGGTTTTAGTTTGTCCCGGAAAAATTCATGAACAATTATTTCAAATTTAGAACTTTTTGTTTTAGTTTTTTTTTTCAAGACACATTCATTTATTCAAAGGGCCGTTCTAATTAATACATGTATGTACAAAATAAAAATAAAATACTTTCATAAATTTAATACAACATGTATTTCTGTTGGTAATATTCGCCTCATTGAAAAAAAATAAATGAAATAAAGGTACTTGTTGCTGTCCTATTGTAATCCTATTTGCACTTTTGATGTTCGTATATACAAACTATGAGGCAAAACATTACAACTACTTCTTTATAAATAGTTTTTAACATGTATTGCACAGTGGGGCAGAATCAAAATTTTTTGAAAATAAATCTGGGAATTCTAAACGGCTATTCCGATTGCGATTAAATTTGACTTTGGCATAGCCAAGGAGTATTCGAGTTTAAGTAATAAAAATGGACCCTATAGATGCTCCAGGGGCGGAGCTATTGAGGCTTAAATTAGGGTACCTTTGAAATAAAAAAATTTTATACACCTGACATTTTTTTGAATCCGATTTGAAAGATTTTTATATTTTTAAACACGTGCCATTTTTTTGAAGCCGAGTTGTTTGTGTTATTTAACTCTTATAATTTCCGAGTAAAACTCATTTAAATTTTTAAATTTTGATATTTTGCCATACCTTGGTCCGTTTTTTTTAAAAAAATAGGGCGTAATTTTGCACCGAATGGACTCGATTTTTATTTGTTAGTTAGCCAACTAAATTGCCAATAATATCCAAAATATTTCAAAGCTATATCAATTATGGGTCCAAAAATAAACGATTTTAAATTTAAATATTCAAAAATAGAAGATTTTTGCTGTTTTTTGCGCGAAAAGGTGACTTAACTCTTCTTTTATTAACAAAAAAAAACTTTCTTTAAGAACATATACAAATTTTATGTTTTTCTGTAAGGTATCTTTACGGAGAACATTTTGGTATAAAAAACATGTCCAATTTTTCGAATATGTCGCCCCTATGCCCTTCGGAATTTGACCTGTTTGTTATCAAAATTACAAGTTTGGGCCACATATTCTAAAATTTCAAAGCTGGGATCAGAAAACGGAAAACAGCTTTGGAAACCTTGATGTGTTCCCTATTTATCCCCATAGTATTTTCCCAGCTTCGAAGGAAATATGGACCCTATGAGCCAAGTTGTAAAAATACCATTTTTGGTATTTTCGCTTCAATTTTTAGGAATTGCGGGATTCTCTTTGACCTTTTGACAAGCTTTTTTATATTTTGTTATTTAGAATGACAAATTAAAAAAATTTTGAAAATTTCATTGAGTTTTGTTAATAAATAAAGATTTTATTACATATTACATATTTATTGAGTTTTAAAAACTAAAATTTGTATCAGAATTTGAATAGGATTGCAAATATTAGGAACAATTTGATACACATTTATTTCGAACTATTTTTTTTTTGTTTAGAGAAGTTAATTTTTGGTCTTACAAAAAAAATGCAAGTCAATATCTCAATTAGATTCAAAAATATGTCACTTTAAAACTCCGTCCTTCAAAAATATTGCAATTTTCATACTAATTTTTATACCCTACACCACCATAGTGGGGAGGGTATTATGCGTTTGTGCAGATGTTTGTAACGCCCAAAAATATTTGTCCACCTTAAAGTATACCGATCGACTTAGAATCACTTTCTGAGTCGATTAAACGATGTCCGTCCTTCCGTCCGCCTGACTGGCTGTCCATGTAAACCTTGTGCGCAGAGTACAGGTCGCAATTTTGAAGATATTTCGATGAAATTTGGTACATATTATTTTTTCGGCTCAACAACTAAGCCTATTGAAACTGGCTGAAATCGGTCCACTATTTCACCTAGCCCCCATACAAATGTCCTCCCGAAATTGGAGTTTATCGGTCATAAATGTTTAATTTATATATGTATCTCCACAAATTCCGCTCCAAATAAGTTTTATACACACAAAATTCATGTCACCAAATTTTGTTACTATCGGTCCATAATTAGTCATAGCTCCCATATAGACCCGCTTCTGAAAATCACTTTAACGTGCTTAAATCGCTTAAAAATGTTGGTATACTCACAAAATTCAACATACTTAACTTTAATATAGACATAAATCACACGACCTAATTTCATGGTGATCGGTCCATAATTGGTCATAGCCCCCATATAAGGCCCACTTCCGAAAATCACTCCAGAATACAAATTATTGAAATTTTAAAAGAAAAATGTTTTTGCTCTTTTACTTAGTGTAGGGTATTATATGGTCGGGCCTTACCGACCATACTTCCTCACTTGTTTTTTTTTATAAATTTTCTTAATAATATTTTATACAACAACAAGTCTTTTGTTCTGACTTAGTCACATTTTATACTAAAAGTGCAATATTTTTGAAGGAGGGAGTTTTCTTCAAGACAAATTAAAAAAAAACATAAACTAGCCACAATATACATTACCTAGGGACACTAAAGTGACAATTTCCTCTGTGTTCTATGTTCCTTGGAATGGATAAAGTAATTTATTAACTTCTCTTTACACTACATCACAATATTAAACAAAGTAACTAGACATTAAACAGAAAATTCTATTTAAAAAGGCTACATTGCCACTACTAAAACTGAAGGATTGTGGTGTGTATTTCAAATACAAATACCCACAAATAGGAATTTTGTTATTAATGATGGCGTACACAAACAGCAAACAGTTCGTACAATAAGGAGAAATGCGAAAAACCAAAACAGCAATACCAACAAATACATAACAATGACAACAACAATATTATATAAATTGAAAAAAAATAAAATAAAGAATAAAATATAAACTGAAAAAGTTATACATACAAAACTACAGCAGTAATAACAATAACAACAACAGCAGCAATAGAAAGTTTACAAACATTGTTCCAATATACTTAGAACTGACATTTTATTTTAAGTGACAGAATGATGGACATTTATGTCATGAAAAATATACAATGTACAACTACAACTTAGGCTGTCTAGACCGACAGTAAATTTGAATAAGAAATCCTAACAAAAGGGTCTTTGGAGTTGAAGAGACAACATGTTTTTATATGATAAAATTTAACAAACATAATCTTAACGATAATTTTCAGAATACCTAAAACATATTTACAAAATCTCGAAAATAGGAATTTTAGGATTTTTGCCAATTAGGACCACATTTGATCCGACGTTGGTAAAACACTTATATGATATATTAAGGGCTATTATTACAACTTGCCTTTGAGTTCTCAATAGTAAAAGTTAACTTTAAGCAATAGAAAAGGGTACCCTTAAAGTTAACTTTTACTATTGGGAACTTAAAGGCAAGTTGTAATAATGGCCCTAAAAATACTAAATTTCGATATGAAATGAGACGTGTGAAGGATTTTTATTTAAATTTGGCCACATTATTTATGTTGGTATAATCTCTGCAGTAAAATTGTAGTTCTGTTAACATATTCTTTCGTGTTTATCTTTTAAAAACGGTGATGGTATCTTTAAATAAACCGGATACTTTTGATTGCAAATAAATAACACACACGCGTTTATTATTCACAATAATACACACATTTAAATAACACTTTATTATTTACTAGACAGTTGATGTTAACTCTAACAGCGCCTATAATAAACTAACTCACGACTGCAACCACAGCCTCTTCGAGTAGCTTCATGAATGTCTTAACGGTCAAAATTAGTATGTTCGAATTCTAGAGCTTAAACATTTAGTGTTGCCACAATGCTACTAACATGCTATCAACATAGTTTATAAGTGGAAGCTTCTACTGATGAACATGTTTATAAACATGATGAATGTTGTCCCCAACTTTAGCCTGTTCATCCCGAATAGGCATAGATTCACATTTTAGATCTCGGCATCTTATATTTCTATATACTGTAGACCAAGTCATTTAATTTCTTAATTCCCAATAGGTTTGTAGTTTGGGAGACAGCCCTTTCTTACGTTGTGGGTTATGCAATAGTACAAGCTGACCTTCGTTAAATCCTTCAGAGTTCACAGCTCGATCGTATCTGCACAGAGAAAACAGATTCGTGATAGCACCGAATTTGTTTCCAATCGAATGATTCGGTTACACACATAGAATTTTTCAGTTCTAACAACAAAAAGTCAGTTGATAAAGAAGAATTTCAGTTGAGACAACCAAACTTTAGTTACCCCTTCCAAAATATGGTAGGCACAACTGTAAAATTCGGTCACTAAGATAGTATCATTCGATTGGCAACAAATTCGGTTGCTATCACGAATCTGTTTTATCTGTGTGGCTTTCATTTTGTTGTTGGGTATTTTAATCCGCCTACGCTCAGATTCATCACTCATCGCTGTCCGCTCAAATAGGGCACCCAAGTTGTACTACGGATGTTGTACATGACTTTTGGCAGTTATGCATTGCGAACAATTTAATATCCAATCGGCAACATTTATATTATAAATTCAGTTGATGCATTAAAAATCAAGGGAGTTATGCCACTTTTTCAACACAAGTTGTATGAGAAGTGGGCGTAAAAGAGGGCGGATATTTTTCAAATTTCACACAAATGATTCTGAGTGTTTAGAAATTATATGTGCCAAAAAACAATGCCGTAGGTCAAAATTTAATTTTCACTTTGTATGGGAGGTGGGCGTAAAAGTGGGCGGATCATTTTAATTTTTCGATTTTTTCTTGATTCAAAGAAAAAATGCCTATGTGCCAAGTTTCATTGTCCTTCGACAACTTCTTCTATTTTTAGCCGCTCGTTCTATGAACTTCAACCAATGAGCGGCACTACAATTTCTCGACAATTTGCCGTCAGCTCTTTCCTATATACGGTATATGAACTGGTCATTTATCAACTGGAGACTGTTCCACAGGGCTCAATATGATTTCATAAATGGACTTTCACCTGAGATTTCATTGTGGCAAGACCTTCTGTCTTGGTCTTTAGCAGGTATTATTCTTGCCAGTACGGTGTTATTTCTTTGCACAGCACACCAATCGTTACTTGAATCCGCACGCATCAGTCGAAAATTTCTTAGACCTTTTGTACTCTGTTTGCCTTTTGGTGCAATCTTGTGTTTAGAGCATATCCTCAGACAGTGTTTTTCATAATTTCTGTATCTTCATTGCCACTTACGCTTAATTGGAGCTTTGCAGTTACGCTGTATGTGACCGACTTTACCGCAGTTATAACAATTGATTCTAGCCCTGCTATGGTTATCATCTAATGCCTTCAAGACAACCTCTTTTACGGCGTTCACCATATTTCTCCTATTCTCAGCAATAACTTCAAGATCTGACACCTCGTTTCTGCAAACGATGGCTCCATTGAGGCACATACCGCTTGTTTTATGTCAAGATCATGAATGACCATCACAAATGTTTCAATCTTGAATTGATCCATCAGCGGATGGTCTTCGCATGGATAAGACATGTGTACCTAATGTTCAATATCCATCGACCACGTAATTCCATTCGGTATATTTCTTTCTTGTGTTCGCTGCCATACTTACGTTGAAGAGTAGACATTATGTCTTCATAATTATTTGAGCAGCTCATTGGTACGCATTCCAGAACTGCACTTCCCTTCAATACCAAAATCAACTATGTAGTTTTATCTTCATGGTTCCATACATTTCTCTTGACAACTGAATCAAACTGGAACTTGAATATATTAAAAGATGTGTTGCCATCAAAAGTAGGAGCCTTTATTCTACTAGATGCTTCTGGGATAATTCGAAACGCTCCATCTTGGCATAGAAGATTATTAATTTTTATTTACAGATCCTGTAGTTTATTTTTGACAGCTTTTTATTACTTGCATTTCAAGGCTGTTATATAACTGCTGTTTATAACTTCTGAAATTTCCTGAAGTTTCTCATTTATGGCTCTAGAAACTTCTTAAAATTCTTCCTTGACTTTTTTAACTTCAGCAAGAAGTTTCTCACCAACATTGTACTTAAATTCATGCTTCCATTTCTTCTTTCTACTCGAATATTTTTCTACATTTTTCTTGATATATCAAAATCTCAGTTTTGATATACCTGAGGTAACTGTGATTATTCTTAAAAACTTGTTTTGTTAGTTTGCATATTTCAAGTATAAAAAGGGTTCCAGCATACTCTCTTGAGGGACCCCAGCCTCGGAGAACTTTATAAGTATCCTTCTTTAAGCTTAATTGTTCGACCAGTTAAATAACTTTCAGCTTGAGAAATGTCGATGAAGAGAGCAGTAGAATACTTCTTTTCCTCAAACACTTTTCTTACAATATTTACAAGTCTATGGGTTTGTTCGATAGTGCTGTGTTTTCTGTTCTTTTTTCCAAATTGATGATTATGAATACAATTGTTTTCAATTAACATCCGATACAACTTGTTCATGAGTATATTCTCAAGTAGATTTGATATATTATACAATAGGATAATGGGTCTGTATGATTCTACTTTTGTGTGAGAACCCAGGATATATGAGGCTATCAGCGCAAAAGTGGTGTAACTCCAAACTATTTACTTATTGATATATTTAACTTACACCACTTTTGCTACATTACTTTGTTGTATTATTCTCTGTTCCAAAACGATTTTTTCAGCTCCATCTGCTTTTGAGTACCAAAATGTACCTTACCTCACTTTTGTATTGATAGTTGGTAATGTATGCAATACCAGAAAAACAACAAAAAAAATTGTGGGTTACACCACTTTGCGCTGATGGCCTCATATATATTTTTGGTTCTACGACCAATACTTCGATATGTTACAAAGGGAATGACAAAATCAATATACACCCTTCTTTTTTGATGGTGCGTATAAAAATGCTAAAATTTTTATCAGTTTTTTCCCCCAACATTTTATTGTTTTGCACTTACAGCTGCATTATAATAATAATAATGTTTTCATTACACACAGTCACTCAAACACGAAAATGCATATCTGTATATAAATAGATGAGTGTTTGGCATGTGTGGAGTTCAAAATTAGTTGAACATCATCGTCATGATTCCCACCATCAACGTCATTGTTAAAAAATTCTGTCATAATTTGTTCTCCATTCTTCTTTTCAGGCAGCAGTATTAGTCTTCGTCTTTTCACTTTTGGAGTCTTTTTAATAATACAGTTTATGATGGTGTAACAAGTGGAAAATCATCATGTAACTTAAAAAAGATGAGAAGTTTATTTTCAACTTGTCGTTTATTTTCTTGTGTTTTTTTTTTATGAAGAAGTGTAATTTTGTTACTGCACGTGTTTTTAAAGTTTCTTACTTTTGTTTTTGATTTATGTGCGAAAAAAGAAACGAATTTAGAAACATTTGAATTTTAAATTTTTTAAAATTTAAAGAAGCTGTGTAGATGAGCTATAGAAACTGTTTTAGATAGCTCAGATTTATTTGGAAATTTAGGATCGAACAAGTTTTATAGTTGCTCAGTTATTTAGAAGTTAACTGTTATTTATTGTGTTTTTTTTTTAATTGTGAATTAATCTTTTTTCTTGTCATTTTTTTAATTTTATACACCAAAATCCTTGTTTATTGCTTTCCTTATACCAGTCAAACACCTTTTTTATGTCTCCGTAATATTTCACTTTCTGTCATTATATTTTACGACCTGTACTCTCTCGTACATATCAGTTAACACACCTACAAGACCCCCATATAAATGTTTAATCTCCCAAAAAAAGTAAAAGCAATAAACCAATAAATGGTATTACAAGAATTTCAAATTTTCTTAAGTATTTTCTAATGTCAACTGCTGTAATTACATTATTTATAATGCAGTCGGCATTTATATTTACAAACGAGATTAACATCAGTCACTTATCACCATCTTCTATGTTCTCTGTTTTGGGTGTGTTGTTTTGTGAACCCGGCTACTCCACCTCTTTCAGCTTCCTGCAACTCCACCTTTTTCTGCTCCTATGGGATGTGCAAGCTTCCCTATATTTTATTAAAAAGTAAATGACAGCGCAGAACATATATTTGTAATTAGATGTGTACGAAAATAATTCACACAGCTACAAATGTATACTTGTTTGTATCTCGTTTTTAGTACATACATATTTATAGAGATACATTCAAAATTTATTACTATACCACGTGTTCATTAGCCATTTTTAACCACAAATACAAAATCCATTAAACAAAAAAGGAAAAAATATATACAACAAAAGCTGTTGGAAACAAAACACCAAAATTATGTAGTAGATTTTGTATGTCGAAGACAGAACTTTTAAAGAATAAATTCATTGATATCCAAATAAAATTGAGCCCAGCAAAACTTACTTTTGCTGCATCAAATATCTTGAGAGTGTCATGCAACCTTCCCAGTCTAAACAAAATAAAAGAAGCGATCGTAAAATTACGAAGTAATAAAGAAGCAGGTGAAGATTGAATACCAGCCCAAACTCTATTGACTGACATCGAAACCACAGCTGAACTTCTACAGCCTCACATGACATTAGTCTGGGAGAGGAAGAGAGAGAGAGGAAGAGAGGCTGCTTCCAACTTCGGAAAAGGCATAATTGTAAAAAGTGGCGGTTTGAAAGATTGCAACAACTGTTGAGGAATTACACTGCTTAACACCATATACAAGATACTGGCAGTCATAGTACAGGGAAGAATCCACAACAAAATAGAGCACAATTTTCGAGATGATCAGGCAGGTGTCCAGTCAAATAGAAGCTGTTTAGATCAGGTTATCTATAGAATGGAGTACGCCCTGTATCAACTGTTAACAGATTTCAAGAAAGCCTTCGATACCATCAGATGAACTGTCATATGGAAAGCATTGAGTTGGAAAGGAGCACCCCAGAAAATAATTCCAATCATCAGAGCTACGTACGAGGATGCAGAACTCTTAGTTCTTCACAACGGTAACATCAGTCAACCATTTCATACTAACGCTGGAGTAAAACAAGGACGTCCTTTATCACCTAAACTGTTCACCATCGTGCTGGATGATATAATGAGCGAAGACTGTTTAGGGAGAAGAAGAATAACAGGGAGTCTCTCACGCCAACTCGAGGATTTGGATTGTGCGGATAATAATTGTCTAGTCTCGTACAAAATCTCCAGTATGAAAACGAAACTTCAAGATCTTGGGATAAATATCAAGAAAAGCAAAGCCATGAGAATTTAAAATATTGGCACAGAGAACATCATGCTACAAGGCCAAACAGTTGAATACGAATGTAAATAGCTTCTGATATCTAGGCAGTATGGTAGAAATGGTGGCATAGAAACAGACGCAAGCTACAGGCTCAATCGAGCGAAAGAAACCCGCAAATATCCAGATGAACCAAGCTCAGAATATTCCATGAATGCGTAAAGTCCAATCTGTTGTATGGAAGTTAATAAGTGCCTCAGAATGTAGGATATTCTGGCCCAACACCATCAGCAATATGGATCTCTGGAATTCTTTACCAATGAAGATCCCATACTAAAACATATCAAACACCCGATAGTATTACAAGGATAGCGGTAAAGTGGAATCCTCAAGGCTCAAGAAGTCGTGGTCGACCCAAGAACACCATGAAACGCACGATATTTCAGAAACTACGACGATTCAGTCATACTTAAGAAGGTGCGAAAACAACAGCTGCAAACTGAGTAAGATGTATATGCTTTGTAGAAGCCATATGCTCCCAAAAAATTGTTTCGTATAAACAGAAATCAAACTAATAAATTTCGTGTGCATCATTGAATAACAAGACTCACACCCGGAAATCTCCTTAAGACTAATATATCTCTAAGAGATTCAACACAAATAACTTGTCTCGTTAGCATCGGATCATAATTGATCCTAGGTCCCATATAAGATCCACTGCATGAAATTACTTTACCGCGCATACAACTGTTTAAGAAGCTAACGACAAATTAATGATTTGTCCTTAGCATTTCTTGCCAAATTACGATCAGCTTTTCTCAACAGTCTTTCCCTCTACCGATGGTTTGATGTTTCGTGTGGCTTTCCAAAGAGAAAAGTTCGTATGTATAGTATTCGTCAAACTCTCGATGTATATTCTCTTTCTGCGATCCTCCTCTAAACAAAGGGCTCTCTTCAGACTTCTAGTAGTGATTGACAGTCTGTGCTTTGCAGCAGGTGATCTATTTTGTTGCCACTCTCCTCTAAGCATTCTCTTTTCGATAAGTAATCGTTCAATATCTGAATTGGAAACAAGCATTTTTGGCTTTGTATTTTTGGATTTCGATCTTTGAATGATCCTGAGCCGAAGTAATTAAGACGTAAGTCATTGACCCATTCGGTTATCTCTCCCTCAGACTGTATATTTAGATTTATGTGGATATAGCTACTACCAAACTTCTTGTATTTAGGCCAGTTTGTTTTGTAAAGCGGAATATTTGCTGGAGATTTTGGTATATTTTTTTCATAATAGTTGACTTTTACGGGTAAATGGTCGGAACATAAGTCATATATAAGTCGTAGTTAGATATTGAATTTCGATCCATATTTCTGGATATGGCAAAGTCTATAAGGTCAGGAATTTTCCTAGGATCAGTGGGCCAGTATGTTGGCTGCATGATAACAGATATTTTTGGTCAACGTTCGGACCTACTTATACATATGTACGACATATCAACCTACATTTTACGGTGCTCAATGCTTTAGAAACATGTTATTTTGAAAATAATTCAGTGATACGTGAACGATTGAAGATAGTGAGGAGGGTATTATGCGTTTGTGCAGATGTTTGTAACGCCCAAAAATATTAGTCTAACACCCACCTTAAAGTATACCGATCGACTTAGAATCACTTTCTGAGTCAATTAAACGATGTCCGCCCGTCTAGTTGGCTGGCTGGCTGTCCATGTAAACCTTGTGCGCAGAGTACAGGTCGCAATTTTGAAGATATTTCAATCAAATTTGGTATATATTACTTTTTCGGCCCAAGGACCAAGCCTATTGAAACTGACTGAAATCGGTCTATTATTTCACCTAGCCCCCATACAAATGTCCCCTCGAAATTGGACTTTATCAGTCTTAAACGTTTAATTTATCTATGTATCTACACAAATTTCGCTCCAAATAAGTTTTATATATACAAAATTCATGTCACCAAATTTTGTTACGATCGGTTCATAATTAATCATAGCTCCCATATAGACCCGCTTCCGAAAATCACTTTAACGTGCATAAATCGCTTAAAAATGTTGGTATACACACAAATTTCAACATAGTTAACTTTAATATAGACATAAATCACACGACCTAATTTTATGGTGATCGGTCCATAATTGGTCATAGCTCCCATATAAGGCCCACTTCCGAAAATCACTCAAAAATATAAATTATTGATATTTTAAAAGAAAAATATTTTTACTCATTTACTTGGTGTAGGGTATTATATGGTCGGGCTTGACCGACCATACTTTCTTACTTGTTTTACTCTATTTGCATCCGAAAATTAGGAAGAGTTTTTAAACCTGGAATCAAAATTATTTCAAAAGAATAAATTCTTTAAAGCCTTTGATTTTATTAGTTTTATTTGCAAATAAGTATTTCATGCCCAAAGAACTACACAAATAACATCAATAACAAACAACGATAGAACAGAAAACAAAATGCCATAAATCTCTTCTCTTCTGTTCTCCTTTTTTCCATTTTCTAATTCTATTGTTTAAAGAGCAACGACTGCCAAACTTAAAGCCACATCCACCCTCCATAAATTTTGGGGTAAATTCTCAAAAAAATTCACACAATCACACATTCTCAATAACACAAACAAATTGTTTAAGCAGTGAGAGAGTGTGATGTTTAACAACCAAAAACGTATTTGCACATGTTTAATTTTAACAGAATTTAGTTTTTTTTTCGTTTCAAAATTTTTTTGCTGGCAATGTGGGGATTTTTGAAAATTTTCTATTTCAAGTCAACAATTGGAGCGCAAAAATTAAGAAGATATGTGTTAATGTGTGAGAGTGTGTGTATGTTGGAATATGACTACAAACAACCTAAATCGAATATAACTGCAAAATGTTCAAACATATCGAAAAAATATAACCGTATTTTACATATTTTACTAACACATTGGTATTTTCATAATAACACATGTACATTAGGGTGACCCCAAAGTGCTCCTAAGGTCTAGAATTTTAGAACCTCTAAAATTTACACCATTTTGCTAAAATGTTCAGCATTTTACCAATAACCAATTTAGATTTCGGGATTATCGAAAATACAAAAAGAACAAAATACGGGCCACCTTAATGTGCATTGTATTTATAAGTATACAAACACACACTTACAGCGAGAGACATTTTTAACCAAATTTATGTTAATAGGAAGCACCATGAAATCTGTCTTCTTTTAACACATACAAATGTGTGAGAGATTTGCGTGTTGCCGATTTCCAAATGATTGAATGATTTTAATGGTAACATGTTGCTGTAGCTGGCGCATAGTGGGACTGAATGCTGAGCAAGTTTTAACAATCCACTTATGTAGCAATGTGAATAAATACACGATGAAAATTATATAGGGAAGAAACAAACATTTTAGGCATGAATCGGATCTTACCCGTTTCTTTAAGGTCAACCAAAATTTGCCGAAAAAAAAAACTTATTTGGAGCGCAATTTGTGGAGATACATTTATAAATTAAACATTTATGACCGATAAAGTCCAATTTCGGAAGGACATTTGTATGGGGACATTTGACTTGGGTCGAAAAAATAATATGAACTAAATTTTATCGAAATATCTTCAAAATTGCGACCTGTACTCTGCGCACAAGGTTTACATGGACAGCCAGCCAGCCAGCCAGCCAGCCAGCCAGCCAGCCAGCCAGCCAGCCAACCAGACGGACGGACATCGTTTAATCGACTCAGAAAGTGATTCGAAGTCTATCGCTATACTTTAAGGTGTGTGTTAGACTAGTATTTTTGGGCGTTACAAACATCTGCACAAACGCATTATACCCTCCCCACTATGGTGGTGTAGGGTATAAAAATTCAAAAATCTAAAATCCTTAATAACTTAGTAAATAAGCGTTTAATCGTGAAAAGGATATCGATCTGTGATCACTCATATTTCTGAAAAAATCGATTTTTCGTATTAAAAAACTTCAAAAACCTAAAATCATTAATAACTTTGTAAATATGCGTAACCATAAATCCATATTTTATACGAAAAACTTCAAAAATCTAAAATCCTTAATAACATTGCTAATAAGCGTTTAATCGTGAAATGGAGATCGATCTGCGATCACTCATATTTCAGACCAAAAATGGATTTTTCGTATGAAAAATTTTAAAAATCTAAATCCCTTAATAACTTTGTTAATAAGCGTTTAATCGTTGTAAGGAGTTCGATCTGTGATCACTATATTTCTGACCAATAATCGATGTTCCATTCGAAAAATTTCAAAAATCGAAAATCTATAGAAATAAGCATAATTCGATTCATATTAGATGTGATCATTCATATTTCGGACCATCGATTTTTCATACGAAAAACATCAAAAATCTATTATCCTTAATAATTTTGTATATAAGCGTTTAATCGAGAAAAAGAGCTCGATCCGTGATCACTGATATTTTTGACAAAAATCCGATTTTTCATATGAAAGCACTAAATAATCTAAAATCCTTAATAACATTGTTAATAAGCGTTTAATCATGAAAAGGAGCTCGATCTGTGATCACTCATATTTTTGATCAAAAATAAATTTTTCATATGAAAAATTTAAAAAATCTAAAATCCTTAATAAATTTGTAAATAAGCGTTTAATATAGAAAAGGTGCTTGATCTGTGATCACTCATATTTTTGACCAAAAATCGATTTTTATATGAAAAAAACTCAAAAATCTAAAATCCTTAGTAAATTTGTAAATAAACGTTAAATCGGGAAAAGGAGCTCGATCTGTGATCACTCATAATTCTGACCAAAAAGTGATTTTTCATATTAAAAAACTCAAAAATCTAAAATCCTTAATAACTTTGTAAATAAGGGTTTAATCGAAAAAAGGAGCTCGATCTGCGATCACTCATATTCTTGACCAAAAATCGATTTTTCATATGAAAACATTTAAAAATCTAAAATCCTTAATAATTTTGCGTTTAATCGTGAAAAGGATCTGTGATCACTCATATTTCTGACCAAAAATTGATTTTTCATATTAATAATTTCAAAAATCTAAAATCCTTAATAACTTTGTTAATAAGCTTATAATCGTTGTAAGGAGTTCGATTTGTGATCACTCATAATTCTGACTAAAAATCGATTTTTCATATAAAAAAAACTCAAAAATGTAAAATCCTTAATTACTTTGCAAATAAACGTTTAATCGAGAAAACGAGCTCTATCTGTGATCACATATATTTCGTACAAAAATCTTTATTTCATGTAGAAAATCAAAAATCGGTAATAACTTTGTATATAAGCGTTTAACCCATTTCGCTCCGAGATAAAATTTTTATTTATAACTTAACTTTTAGGGTAATTATGACCCCCTGATTGCAAATATCTGGTAAAAAAAATTTTCCGATTTTTCGTTTTCCCAGAAAAGCCAGTTCAAAATTTCGAACAATTAAGTTTAAACATATGTGATGTCCCGCATTTGCATGTAAAACATTGTTTTAATGTTTTATGAAACAGTTACATATTTTGGCAATAATTCCTCATGTTTATTATTAAAATTTTTTTTTTTTACTATTTTTAAAAATTAATTTAAAAAATGGCTATTTTTAGACACTTTTTTTAATTTAATATAATTGTAGAAATTTTTCCCTAGCAACGATAGGGAGGGGGATGGTCACGTCAGGATATAGGTTTTTATTAGCTAAAAGATGTGACTTAACATTCATACCAAAATTTTTCAGAAGTTCCACCTTTTTCTATAAACATTTTTTTTTAAATTTTATTTTTACTGTTCGAAAAATCGAACAGCTGAGCGAAATGGGTTAATCGAGAAAAGGAGCTCTGTCTGTAATCACTCATATTTCAGATCTTTTATTTTTTGCGTTAAGCTAAATTATTAAAAAACCAATCATGTTTTTTTCATCGCCTGACCATAGTGCAGCTCATTTGTTATTAATGCTTTTCGAAATGAAAGGAAAACCATTTTTCCCCCAAAAAACAAAAAAACAACTCATCATAATCATCAGCAAAACTCTTGTGTTTATTAAGTGTATACAATTTTATTATTATTGTATGTTTAAAATTTTTTCATCTTTCTTTAATTTTTACCATAAGTGTTTGGGTGATTTTACAAAAAAATTATTTGAAAATGTTGTCTATGTAACCTCCACAATAGACATTTTAAAGTGTGTTGAAAAGCTTGTTTTGAAAAATTACCACATTTGTTTATAGATATTTTACAAATTTGTTTGTTGTTGTTTTAGCTGTTTAGGATATTTCTTATGAAATGATGATAATCCGTCAAATTGATGACATTTTGTGTGAGTGTGAGAAGAACATTTTGAAAGGAATATAAATTTGTGTTGACATGTATTTAAATTTAATGGATTTGAAGTTTTAATGAGCAACAGTTATGCTTAAATTTATGGTCGTCGAAAAGTTTCAGTCATTAGGATAGCTGCGTAGTTTGATGTGGGGTGGAATGTGTGTTTTAGGTTTTGAATTTTAATATTTTTAAAAAATATACTTTAAAAACACACTGGCAATACAGTTGGCGTTCATTCCTCAGCAACTCGCTGTTACTTTTTATATACACAGTGTCATCTTCTAGTAGTTTCATGAATTATCTAACGGACAAAACTAGATCACCTATAGCTTTGAGCAGCTTTAATGTTAATGTTAGTAGATTTAACAGTTAATGTTGTCATATTTATGAACAATGTTATCAACATTTTGATAAGTAGAATAGAAGTTGCTACAGATGGGAATGTTTATAAATATGATGGATGTTGCAAGCAGTTGAAAATCGAACTAAATATATTTGTTGTATTATATTTTCATGTGTAAATTTTTTTTGGTGGAAATGTTTTGAGGTGCCTAGATAGATTAGACATGTGCTGGACAATCAATCTGAGGGTTGCGGATTCAATTTCCGCCAGAGACTCGGGATTTATCTGCAGATATGTTTGTTTTCTTAAAAAAAAATATATAAAATATTTGACGAGATTTTTGGAAATTCGATGGAATATTTGGTAAAAACGGGAAAATTCGTTTACCTTATGTTTTCTAAACTAATATAGATACAACAAAAATGTAAAATGCATTTTTTGTAAACGGAAAATTACTTTATTTTGGTACTTTTTTGGAACCATAAACATAAAAATTAATTTTAGATCGTATTCTTTACTACTCAAAAAATACCAAATAGTAATTTTGGTACTTTTTGAAAATACGAACACTTAAGGTTTAACAATATTATTTATTTATAGGAATTTTTTCATAAAATAACCAAAAAGGGGTAAAAGATTCTTATCTTAGATAATTCGTTTTGATAAAATTTAAATCACAGGCTGGCTTCTCCGGTCAAAATAACTAACAGTCTGTTATTTGGAAATGGAGGGCAAAGGTTTACATTGGGCCAATTCCGGGTAAACAGTTTGGTGCTTTTTTAAAACATATGGTTTTCTTGAGAAAATTAATGCATATTTTAATTGTTTGAGACATAAAAGTCGCTAGTTTTTTGATATTTAAAACTTGATACGTTTTTTAGAGGCAAAAGGGGAATTGGTACTTTTTATCTTAATGGTACTTTTGTATTATTTTAAATTATTTAACTCAGCGATATAAAAGTTAGCTGGTATGCTTCTGAGTGAAGTAAAAAATTAAGGGTAGGGTACTTAAAGTTATTAAGGTACCATGAAGATAGAACAAATTGTACTTTTTCGTTTCTCTAATGGTACTTTTTGAATCTACTATTGTAAAATAATTGACCTTGTAACATGATATTAAGCATATATGGTACTAAAGTGGGGAACTCTTTATGGTACCTTTACTTTTTTGTAATGGTACTTTTTGTTTAATTCGAATAGTTCTTTTTTAATTCTGTTTAGTAACAAACTCGTACATTTTTCACTTGGATCACTAGTTGCTACTTATATGCAGTTAATTTTCATTTGAAAAATACATTTTGGGTTGAAAATTAAGTGATCACGTTTTCTAATTGGACCACTATTTCCTACTTCTATCCACGTTTATGTTTCTTACAAAATTTCATATGAAAAATTGATTTTTATCCTTTTTCCATTTGGACCACTAGTTACCGACTGATAGCCACTTTTATTTTTCTTTTAATTTTCATATGAAAATTTGTTTTTTAGTTGTAAATATTAGGGATCACAGATTATCATCCTTTTTCCAGTTGGACCACTATTTTCCGATGAATAGCGGAGGTTATATTTCAGTTCTTTTTCATATTAAAAATCAAGGTTTGGTTGAAAATAAAGTGATTACAGATTAATGTCCTTTTTTCATTTGGACCACTATTTATCGACTTATTGAAACCTAAGACTTATAGATTTATGTTTCAGTTTATGTTTCATTTTAGGGATTTATGCTTTTAATTGTGTTTTGGTTAATATTTGAGGAAAATCTTTGACAAAAAGAAAATACTTTTTTGAGATATCCTTTATTCAAGAACGATTGCTATATCGTGTTTTGATAAGAAACGGATTTCTAGAAAAAAACATTAAAAATTTGGTCATATGAACATTTTAATGAAAATAAAGAGATTTAAAACAACAAGTGCAAAACAGAAATTAGATAAATTTGATGTTTTACATATTTACAAATTAACTACATTGGGTTGCTGTAGTTTTATTTTTTTCCTTTGGTTTATTCAGTTTATATTTAGATTTATTATAAAGTCAAATCTATTTCAAAGCAATCATGTTGGCTTTGACAACATTCTATTTAGAGCAGCTTTGTGTTTGACAAATTAACATGGAGCAGCATATTTTCCAAATCATCCTTTGAATGACTCTTGTCATGTTCCCATAAATGAATTTTCTACTGTAAATTTACAAAAATGCTGCAAAGTATTTGTTAGTACTAAAGATATTCATCTTAGTGCATGTTACATTGTATAACTTTCAAAGTCTTTTTAATGCTAAAAAAAAAATTAAATTTAAAACTATTTAAGGAATGAAAAATGCACATTAAACTTAAATTTCTTTATAAAAGTAGCTAGTTAAAAAGTACTTGGAAAAATAAATTTTAGTTTTTAATAAATATGACTATTTTAATTGGTTTTATTTTAAGAAAACATTTCTCATATTGTTTGTTGGCAAGTTAAATAATTATTGTAAAAATTAAATGTTTCTAAACCACTCAGAATTAAGTACACTTTTGTCGAGTAAAAATGTTACATTTCCTCTCAAATCACCCTGTTGCGAAAAAGGGTTTGTAATATTTGACCATGATGACGACTAAGTGTACAACCCTTTCGACTTATTTTTCTTTTCTATAATTTCGTTAGAAAAAAAGGACATTAGTTAATTTTCTTTCCACGCTTTTGGATTGTTTTCATTTTATTTAGTCGTATATAATTTCAACAAACATTTGTCTTGTAATCTAATAACGTCATGCAAACTAAAATACACATTTACTTACCAACGCACACACATTATTGCTTACATACTCGCAAACTAGACATACAAACATTACATTGTAATGTACAATGTACAATAGGGTGGCCTTTATTTTGCAATTTTTTAATTTTCGATGTCTGAAATTATTTGTGGAGGACTTTGTGAGGAAATTTATATAAATCAGTTATTTATGGGGGCTAGATTTGTACAAGGCTAAATGAATTAATGGAGCAATTTGAACCATTTTCAAAGGGCTTTGTCCTTGAATCTGAAAAAGCATGTGCCAAATCTTAACAACTTGTAAATTCGTTGTTAATTAAAAAAAATATTTCAAAAAAATCGGCAAAAATTTGCCGAAATTTGTTTTAAGCCAGATTTATTTCGATTTTTTTTTTGCAGTTCTAGTAGTGCAAAGATCATGAACATCATTATAGTCCGTCTTAAATCTTTTTTTTTCTGAACCGAATCTATTATTCAGCCCAATCTCCAAAAAGCCGAAACTTTTAAATTTTAATCGATGGAAAGATTTTAGGATTTTCGTTATCTTAAAAAAGTTGTGTTCGGTGGAGGACCCTTTTGGTCCCACCAAATACATGCAGAGAAAAAATATAGTTGGGCATGGTTACTGTAACCATTTCAATATTGTTACAAGTTTTTAACAATATTATAGTCACAGTAACTTTTTACACGATTGTGGTAACCATAATATGGTTAATTTATGATTCATATATTTATATGGGTACAGTAAACAAGTATGTATATGTTTGTGACCACCATTAATATGATGAAGGACTTTCCATATTATGTTGCTCTCGTCTTATGGATATAATCTGAGCACAACATATTATGATTAAACTATTCATCATAAATATGGTTGTCACAAATATATACTTGTTTACTGCAACCATATACATATATGGTTGATACAATCATGTGAATCATAAATTAACCATATTATGGTTACCACAATCATGTAAATAGTTACTGTGACTATAATATTGTTAAAAAACTAGTAACACTATTTAAATGGTTACAGTAACCATGCCCAATCATATTTTTTCTCTGCGTGGACAGAGCATTACCTTAAAGCCATGGATATTTAGCTTTGGTGTAAATTCGACTGGTTGTTCGGGCTTCACGATCTCTTAGGTTATCGTTTCATCGCAAGTAATGATTCGGTATAAAAATGAGTTTCTTTTGTTCTCTTTCAAGTTCTCTCAGCTTCAATTCGAATGGTATCCAATTTCCCTGTTTTTGGATGAATCCTGCTACTCGCACACGTATTGAAATGGCTGATTGAGTAGCTATTGTTGAGTTTTACAACAATCTTCATGCAGTAGTGCCTCCAATTTTTGACTGGGCTGGGTAATTTTTGTCTGCCGTGTCAAAACCACTACTTCTAAACCGCACGTTGAAACCGATGAAACAAATTCACCATAAGCTTCGGTGAACAATCGATTTGTTTCAGCGGCACTTATTTTTAAATAAAACAAGTAAGAAAGTATGATCGGTCAATCACGACCATATAATACCCTACACTAAGTAAAAGAGCAAAAACATTTTTCTTTTAAAATTTCAATAATTTATATTTTTGAGTGATTTTCGGAAGTGTGCCTTATATGGGGGCTATGATCAATTATGGACCGATCACCATGAAATTAGATCGTGTGATTTATGTCTATATGAAAGATTACTATGTTGAATTTTGTGTGTATACCAACATTTTTAAGCGATTTATGCACGTTAAAGTGATTTTCGGAAGCGGGGCTATATGGGAGCTATGACTAATTATTGACCGATCGTAACAAAATTTGGTGGCATGAATTTTGTATATATAAAACTTATTTGGAGCACAATTTATGGAGAAACATTTATAAATTAAACATTTGGACCGATAAAGTCCAATTTCGAAAGGACATTTGTATGGGGGCTAGGTGAAATAATGGACCGATTTCAGCCACTTTCAATAGGCTTGGTCCTTGGGCCGAATAATATGTACCAAATTTGATCGAAAGATCTTCCAAAATTGCGACCTGTACTCTGCGCACAAGGTTTACATGGACAGCCAGCCGACCAGACAGACGAACGGACGGACATCGTTTAATCGACTCAGAAAGTGATTCTAAGTCGATCGGTATACTTTAAGGTGGGTGTTAGACTAATATTTTTGGGCGTTACAAACATCTGCACAAACGCATAATGCCCTCCTCACTATGGTGGTGTAGGGTATAATAAGTAAAGCAAAACTTCCCCAGTATAACACTTTGTTGGTACAGGCTATTTCGTAGCCAGACCTTAACCCAATAGATCACCTGTGGGAAATTTTTGGAACAGAAATTTAGGAAACAAAGCATTTCATTTAAGGACGAACAGCTTTAATGGAAGAGTGGGACAAAATTACTAATGATGTAACTGAACCTCTTGTAAACTCCATGGAAAGGCAACTAGATATAATATTATTTTTTTATCGGATTTTGGTAATATAAAATATTGCGTTATCAGTCAACTGTATATTAATTTTTGACTGTTGTTTTAGGTACCTGTTTCTTTTTCCCATAAATTTTCCACGAAATCAATTTTTTTTTAAATAATGAAGGATTAAGCTCTATATTCAAATTTAAGTTTTCCAAACTTAAATATTTCTTTCACTGATTAAAATATTTTGCTTCAAAGATGAAAATGAGTATTGTATATAGAAAATAAAAATTTTAAATATTTGTTGGTAAACAAACTTTAAATTTTATTTCCAAATTTTTTTAAAATTTTCAATTTCGAAATTTAATTTTAAATTTCTGTTAATTTTTTTTTTTTTGGAATTTATCAGTGAAAAAAATTGTATGATAAACAACTTTTTTTTGGTGAAAAAAAAAATCTGGTTAAGAAACATATTTGACTCATTGCAGGTCCGACTTACTATGTCATTATATACGACGCGTTGTTGCAAAGGACTTTGAAATATCTGTTATTAGATATCCATATTGTCTATATTAATGACTTGATTGTGATGGTTTAGCGATGTCAGAAAATGTTTATTTTTGATAAGGAAAGTAAATACAAAATCTTTTTGTAATTTGAATACTTTTCAACATTTAATTTTTAAATTCTTGCTACTTTTAAAATATTGTTATACCCTTCAGCTTCGTGAGAAGGGTATATATAAGTTTGTCATTGCGTTTGTAATTTCCACAATATAATTTTCCGACCCTATAAAGTTTATATATTCTGGATTCTTATAGATAGCCTAGTTCATTAAGCCATGTATGTCTGTCCGATGCCCCCAAATAACTTACATACACGATTCATACATCAATATCTCCGGAATTCTTCCGGCTCGAGAAAATCGGTCCACAACCTCGATTTTTGACCAATATTTGGATTACTAAGTCATTAATATAGACAACATATATAAGATTAGTAAATTGGAAAAAATATTTTTTAACCCAATTTTTTTTATTACCAACATCTTTTTTTTGCTAAATGTTAAAAAAAAAATTTGTTAAAATTTTAAAAATTAAAAAACAATTTGAAAAAAAAAAAAAATTTGTTTACTTAAAAATATTGAAAATTTTTATTTTAAAGTATTATTTGGTGAAGGGTATATAAGATTTGGCACTTGTTTTAAAAAAGTTTTAATCAATATCAAAAGTACCTCCAAATCAGCCAATTTGAAATCGATGCCTATGCTAACCTATAATAGCTACAATTGAATACTAGAATCCGAATTTTTATTTTAAATTTTTTGGAATATCGTTAAAAAAAAAATTTCAAAATTTGAGATGAATTTTTATGATTTTGTTTTGTATCAGAAAATTTTTATATTGAATATATAGATGTCTTCCAATCGGGATCTTTCGAAACAAATTTAAAAAAAAAATTTTAATTTTAGACTTTTTTATTGAAAAATTGTGTCTAAATTACTATCTAATAGGACTAACCAAATTTAATCCCGATCGAAATACATTGGTTTTAGTTTTAAAGGTTAATAAAATACAAAATCTATTTTTAACTGCAATTTTATTTTTACATTTAATTTTATTTTTTTTGAACGTTATTTTATTTTTCTAGAATTTTAAGCATTTGGTTTTCAAATGACATACAAAAATTGTAGAACTTGGGTGACCCTAATGTATGTACGAGTACATTCATACATTTACTGCTTCACCCAAAAAATAACAGCAATTTTCACATAAAAACTACATGAAATAACAGCAAACGTGCAATGTAATACAAAACGCCCACTTCCACTTCTACAAGCACTTTGCTTGTTGTTCACTTTCAGACAACACTGTAAGTGTTAATATGTTTGTATGTGTGCGTGTGAATGTGTTAGTTTGCAGTAAGACAGTGTGAGTGTGTATCATTTTTGCTGCTCTCAAAACAAAATACATATTAGTAATATGCACCCTTAAATTTAAAAAAAAGCAGAAACGAGATGGATGGAAGATCTATGGGAGTATGGGAATTACTCAGTAGTTAGTGAGTGAGTGAATGGAAGAGGAAAAATTGTATTTTAGTTGCACAGTGGAATGAAATTGGTTTTTATTTGGGAATAGTAGCAAAAATGTGTTCATTAAACAGTGGAAATGTACATAAGCTCAGTTTATTTGAAATCAGTGTTCAATTATTAGAAAACAATGTTTAAATTGATAACGTTCATGACCCTTGAAACATCCTAAATCGTGTTCTGGTGTTAAAAGCATCCATTCATACACGAGTAGATAATGATTCAGCATAAACATTATTGCCACAAACAGAGATTTTTTTTAAAACAATCATACTATGCTTGTCGCAATTACAGTTACCATAACATGGTTAAAAAAACTTGTAAACATGTTTAAATGGTTACAGTAAACATGTACAACTATATTTTTTCTCTGGGTTTATTTTAGATATTTTTTGTAATTTCCTCAAAATGTATTAATTTTTTTAAATTAAATATATTTCCTGTAGCCCCACGGTATGCTGCTAAAGCGTAAACAGTTAAGTAGAAAAATAGAAATATTGAAGAGGGAGGAAAGTTTTTGGCGATGGGTTGGTTTAGAGGGTTGTTTAGCATTCAACAATGTCAACAAAATACAAACAAAAAAAATAGAAAATTGTGTCTTCTTCAACTAAGTATTTTTCTCTATATAAATGCTTTTTTCGTTGTTAATGCTTTTCAAAAGTACATATTTTAATATTTTTAGATTATTTGCCAAATTAATCTAAAAGCATGACTCACATTTATTTGTTCGTTCCGTCATTCATTCTTTGGCTGTCTGTCTGTTTGTTTGATTGTCTGTCTGCTGCTGTATTTCGTTAAAGTATTTTATTTGAGCGTTTGTTTAAGTGTTTTCGCATGCGTTTGTATGTTTGCACATGACAACAAAAAAAAAAGTTATTAAGTTTTTCTTTAGTTTTGTAGGACTTCCTTCATATTTTCTTTTGGGATAAGTTTTAATATGTAAAGTTTTGATAAGCATTTTGTTGTAATGTTATAAAATGTTGTGAAATTTAATTAAAATTTTTAAATTTAATAACAGCTATTAATAAATTGTTTATTAATTAATTTATATAGAAATCATTTCTACTCCACAGTGGGGCAAAATCAAAATTTTTTGGAAATAAATCTGCCATTTCTAAACGGCTGGGCCGATCGGGATAAAATTTGATGTGAGCGTAGCCAAGGATTATTCAAGTTTAAGTTGTTAAAATAGGGCCTACAAAGGCTCCAAGACTGGCGCTTTGGGGGCTCAAATAGGTTGCCTTCGATATGTAAAATTTTTAAAAACATGTAATATATTGGTTTCCCATACGATTTTTGGAAAGCGCTCGGCTAGATCTTGAAAAAAACATTCTAGCGTGTGCCATTTATCTCTTATAATTTCCGAGTAATTTGCATTTTTGGATTTTGAAAATTTTCCCATACCTTGGTCCGCTTTTTTAAAAATATAGAATATACTTTTGAACCGAATGGACTAGAATTTTATTTGTTAATTAGATAACTAAATTACCAATAATATACAAAAGTTTTCAGAGCAATATCAATTATGGATCCAAAAATAAGGGATTTTCAATTAAAAAAAAAATAGTAGATTTTTTTTGTTTTCTGTATTTTTTTTATTAAAAAAAAAACTTTCTTTAAGAACAGATAATAAGTTTATGTTTTTCTCTAAGATATCTTTACGGAGAATATTTTGGTATACAAAACATGACCTATTTTTTGAATATGTCGCCCCTACCCCCTTCGGAATTTTACCTATTTTTTATCAAAATTTCAAGTTTGGGCCACATGTTTTAAAATCCCTAAGCTGGGATCAGAAAACGGAAAGCAGCTTTGAAAACCTTTGTGTGTTACCTATTATCCCCAAAGTATTTTCACAGCCCGAAAGAAAATGTGAACCCTATGGGCAAATTTTAAAAAAATACCATTTTTGTGATTTCGCGTGATTCCCTTTGACATTTTGACAATGTTTTATAAATTGTTAATTAGAATGGCATGTTAAAAAGACATTGAAAATTTCATTTGTACTAAAATTTGTATGAACATTTTAAAAGGATTGCAAATATTAGGAACAATTGTTTCCACATTTATTCCGAACTAAATTTTTTTGTTCAGATAAGTTAATTTTTGGTCTTATAAAAAAAATTTCAAGTCAATATTTCAATTAGATTCAAAAATTTCCCACTATAAACCTTCACCGAATAATAGTAAGTCGGACTCTAGGTTAAAATCGAGAAAAATATTTTTTAACCAAATTTTTTTCACCAGAAAAAATTTTTTTCTCATTCAATTTTTTCACTCATAAATTAAAAAAAAACATTTTTTATTTTTTTTAAATTCAAAAATTAGTTTTACCTTACATTTTTTCTAATAAATTAAAAAAAATCCGATTTTTTATATAAATATTAGGGTGACAGCCAATTTTTTTTTAGATTTCAAGGTGTGTATTGTGACGTAAGGTCTAGAAGTTAAGTGCTGAAAATTTAAGCCAAATCGGACAACGATTTCGGGACCCGCATCGAGGTCAAAAGTTTATATAAAATAAATTTGTGAAACTCCTATGAAATATGTAGATTTATTTATATTAATAAAAATTGCAGTAAAGAAAATATTTTTCGGATTAACCCAAAGACCTCTTTCACACTAGGCAATTTAGTTGCGCAAGTCTCTTGCCCAACAACAAAACAGCATGTACAATTTTCTTCTCCTTAACCCGACAATACCTCTGGCATCTACAAACACAAGAGACTTGCGCAACTAAATTGCCTAGTGTGAAAGGGGTCTAAACTTATTATTGCTAAAATTCCGAAAAAAATGCAAAATTTCTTTTTTGAATTTTTTGTAAAAATGTTTGTACTAAATAAAAACTTTTTTTGAATGCAAAATAATCGAAATGTGTACGTAATTGTCGTTGTAATGAGATATAAATGAAATAAGTTGGTTAAAAAATGTTAAAGTTATTAAAAATTCAACAGACCATTAACGTGCCTCATGCCACTTGAACAAGATATTTAAACAAATAAAAATATTTTGAGAAATATTAAAATAAAAGGTAATTTTTACTTAAAATATATTTGTTTTTAATTGTGTATGACTTTTTGTCTTCGTAGGATACCGATAACACCGTACGACACTCAATATTACACACGAACCGGATGATATACGTCTGAAACAATAAATTAAATAGAGAAAAAGCGTGTTCAGTTTTTTATTTCGTGATCCTGTTTCCTTTTAAAAAGACTTCAAATTTTCAGAGGAGTACATTTTTTAAAAAATGTTTTAAAATACTTCTGATCATCTTACTATGTCAAATTTGGTGTCAAATGATCAAGAAGAGTTGTAAAATATTTTTATTTTATTCTGTAAGGATCAAAAGATGTCAAAAATGTCCTTTAAAATTTTTATCCTTGAATATCCTTTTAGATTTCCAATATTTTTTTTTTTTATAAAAATAGTGAGTTAAAGATCCAAATATTGAATACCACATGCCAAAATTTCATCTTTCTATCTTAACCACTTAAGTGTTAAAAAATATTTTAAATTTGAATTATTTGATTTTAATATTTCATTCGAAAAAAATATAACAAAATCCGTTGTGAAAAGCAACGAAGAAGTCTTTTTAATAAACAAGAAAAATGGTATAGCCGGGCAAGCCCGACCTTATGATACCCTACACCGGGTATATGATTATAAAGAGTTTTCTTTTGATATGAAACTTATTTGTGTTGAATCTTATTTGAATACACACATTTTCGGTAGTGGGCCTTATATGGGAGCTATGACTAATTATGGACCAATCGTCACAAAATTTAGTGGGATGAATTGCGAATATATGAAACATATTTGTGTTGAATTTTGTTTGGATACTGACATATTTCAGAGATTTATGTATATTAATGACATTTTCGAGAATGTTGCTTATATGGGAGCTATGGAATATTGTTGACCGATCGTCACGAAATTTGGTCGTGAGAGTTCGGCTTACATAAAATTTAATTGTGCTGAATTTGGTTTGAATACGTTTATAATTAAGATATTTATGAGAGCTTAACTATTTTCAAATAGGCCAATTGTATGGGGGCTAGGATAAATAATGGGTTGATTCTAACCAAATTCAATAGCCTTTGTCCTTGGGGCAATATAAAGGTTTGATTACAAGGTTTACATGGACGGACGGACATCGCTTAGTCGACTCAGAAAGTGGTCCTGAGCAGATTGGTATACTTTAAGGTGGGTGTTGGGACAATATTTTTGTATGTTGCAAAGTCCTAACCCATTATACCTCCCCCCCTATTGCGGTTTAGTTTATAAACATGCACTTTTTTAATAAACCTTTTTTGTATACTAATAAATTTTTTTTTATATTTTAATTTAACCTTTGTATATATATAAAGGATGAAATTTTGACATTTAGTATAGAATATTTGGGTCTTTAATGCACTATTTTTTAAAAGGAATTTATTGGTAATCTTAAAGAATAAACATTTTACAGGACATTTTTGACATCTTTTGATCCTTACAGGATAAAGTAAAGATAATACGACATATTTTACAACTCTTCTTGTTCTTTGACATACAATTTGTCATTGTTGGAATAGCAGGAGTATTTTTAAATAAAATTTAATTTTGTTAAACAAATTTCAGAATTTTTTGGGATTTTTTGAGAAATATGATATTTTTATAGAAATATGAAAAGTTTTTCCGCACCAGCGATTTAAATTTTGGGATTTTCGGGAAAAATTAATTTTTATTTGGGCGAATAATACTAAATTCTTTACTGTAAACCAAAGAGATTCTAAAACTTTACAAATAACTTGTGAACATGATTGGTACACCAATATATCGGGAATTGTTCCAGCCCACAAATGGCTGAGATATACATAAGTCATGTACATTATGAGAATATAAAAAGTGGAAAATAAGGACCACACCAATATTTATGCAATTGTTAAAAATGCAGTAACAGAATCAAAAAAATTTTGATGGAAAAATTATGTCGTCAAAAAGCGTATGAGTAATATTTAATTATTTGCTAAAAATTATAACTTATACGTTGTGTAAATAAAGCATCTGGAATTTTTTATTAGAAACGGAAAGGCAAACTTGAATTATTTTCGTTAACACATATAGCGTATGAGTAATATTTAATTATTTGGTTCAAATTCTGACTCATATGTGGTATGAAAAATGTTAGGAAAATGCAAAAAAAAAATTTACCACAGTTTTTTTTATAAATGTTTGTCCATATTAATTCCCCAATTACCTTCGTTACTTGTCATAACAGTTAAACTGCACTGCAATTTTAATATTCCCATTACATTTGTTACTTGTCTGTCATAACCGTTAAAACATACTAATTTCAAAATTCCCATTAAAATGACTATTCATTTATCATGATGTACGTACCATCAAACATCATAAAGGACATATTTACAAATAGTACAATAATACCTTAAATTATGTACATTTAAATTTGGCAGCATTCACAAATTTCAATTTATAAATTATTTCCGAAATGCGTTTACTTTACGCTCGTTATCTGTTTGATTAATGACAAGCATTTCCTACTAAAAGACATTTTGTACTTTTTTTTCTTTTTTTTTTGTACACAAAGAAGTGAAAAAGAACAAGATGGAGTACCTTTGTTATTTGTTATTTAAATAATGTACTTATACATAAATATTACAAAAATTATGTTTTTTTTTCTTTCCATTTATAACAAGAGTATATTACCCAGAGAGAAAAAACAAAATTGTATGTAGGAAAATCGAGAGGGAATATAATGCAAACAGACTGTAAATTTTAATATATTTATTTGAAAATGATACAATAAATAAATTGGGTTTCTTTTTTTGGATAATAGTAGTTGTATTTGTAAATAGTATTCAATGGGAAATAATGTTGCATTGAAATTTATGAATTTTGTTATTTTTAGTGCACAAAAAATTGTCGACATTTTTGAACAATGGTCATTTTATATAAAGTTGTTTGATAGCTTTTAGTAGATTTGTCAATTAAAGTTCTATATATGAAAATTAAAATAACAACAAATTGGGGGAATCATTGAGCTTGTGTTTCGTTATGATAATCATCAGTAAAACATATCTCCTCTTAAAATTATGATAATTTAAAAGTTAAACATTTCATAACCGACAAATAAATGTTTTAATTCTTTTTGACGGTATAGAAATGAAAAAGTATTTAAAGATTTTTGAAATATTACAGTTTTTATACTCTTCATCAGGTTGCCACTCCGGGTACACAGAAAAAATTATATTTCAAATCAAACATTTATCCCATATTGAACTGGTTTCAATAATTTCATAATTAAATCAAGTATTCATTTGCTCAAAAACAAAATTTCTTGATATTTTCTATTGAATTTGATTATTTTGACAATTGAATATACAATTTTCGTTATTGGTTGAATTTCAAATACAAAAATTATTGAATAGATAATTTTCGTAATTGAAACACAAAAAATAACAAAAATGTGTTTTCAAATACGAAAATTATCTATTCAATAATTTTTGTATTTGAAATTCAACCAATAACGAAAATTGAATATTCAATTGTCAAAATTCAATAGAAAATATCAAGAAATTTTGTTTTTGAGCAAATGAATACTTTATTTAATTATGAAATAATTGAAACCAGTTCAATATGTGACAAATATTTGAATTGAAACGGTTTAAGAAATAGTTTTTTCTGTGTATATAGAAAATTGTCATTCCGTTTTTAATTTCTACATTTTTCATTTGAGGCCTCACAAAGTCAGTATATTCGGATCGTTATAGATAGCGGAGTCGATATAGCCATGTCCGTCTGACCGTCTGTATGTTGAAATCAACTTTCCATAGCCCCCAAATAACTTACATACATGATTCATACATCAATATATCCGCTATAGACCCGATTCGGTTGCTATTTAATATCGAAAAAAATCGGCCCACAAATTACTGAGATATAAGGAAAAAACCAGGACAACGTCGATTTTCCAGATATTTGCACTACTAAGTCATTAATATAGACAATAGCGATATCAAATGATAGATATTTGAAAGCCCTTTCCAACGACGTATATAAGGCCATAATAAGTGGGACCTACAATGGGTCAAAATCGGGAAAAATATTTCTTAACACGAATTTTTTTTAACAAAAAACTTTTTGTCACTTAAGAAAAATATAACATGAAGTCTAGTATTTACAATAACAGTACAAAAATGAAAATTAACCCTTAAGAGCACTTTCCATTTTTGTGATGTAATTGTAAATACTAGATTTCATTTTATATTTTTCTTAAGTTTCATCAAAATCGGCCCAAAAATAAATAACATTTCGCTATCTTTTCATTAGAAATTCCAAATATAGAAAAATTTTACCTTTGACCTTCACGCTTTAAGGGTTAACGTCTTTCGATTTCACTAAAAGTTTCAGACTATATTTAAAATTACCCGGACTATAATATTCTGAACAGATTTTACTTAAAATTAATAACAGTAAGGAAATTTGGCTCATTCGCCAAAATATGGCCAAAAAATTAGTTTTTCTCGAAAATCGCAAAATTTATATCGCAGGTACGAAAAAATTATAGGAGGTATTGACATATTTTTTTCATATTTTTATTTCCTATTATGTTGTAAATAAATCCCCATGTGATGATTAAAAAATTCTGAAATTTGTTTAACAAAATTTTTAAAAAATTGAAATTGGAGTTTTGAAATTGCCGTTAAAAAAAATATTTTTTTTGGTTATACCTGTTAATAGGTTAATTGTATAGTAAGGGTACTCATTTAAACGCTTAAGTTTCCCATTTGTGCAAATGGGAAAATTTGCGCGACATGTTTCATGAACCCACCTTTTCAATTTTGTGCAAGTTTATACAGAAAATTTATATTTGTCAAATAAAAATACATAAATTCAACAAAAGCTTTAATAATTTTTTTTCAAATTGTATAAATTTTAATTTTAAAATGTTGAATGAAAGTTAAATCTTTGGAACAAACGGTGGTATACATAGTTTGGAGGACTTTGTTTATGTTCTAGCTGTTGGTTAATGTTTTCATACACAATGTCATTTAATACAATCATTCTGTTCCAAAGTTACACAATTTTCACATGCACAAAATTTTTATATTTTATTTGATTTTTATTTCTTATAAATAAAAGTAAACAAAAGCAGCTGATTCATCAAATGCACAATAAATTCAAGTTTGCGAGTCTAAATTGTCGCGCAAACTTATCGGAGTTGTGCAAACGAATTTCCATACATTTTTTGACAGTTCATTTGCGAGAGTGTAAAAATGCACAGATTGCACAGTTTGCGAGGCTTTTAAGCGTTTACATGAGGACCCTTAGTATGAAGATAAGAACTCATATACAAGTAAATATGGATATATTTTAAGTAAGAATAAACTTTTGTTTTAATATTTCTCAAAATATATTAATTTTGTTCCTACATTTCTTATTCTAGAGGCCTGAGACACATTAATGGCCTGGCGATTTTTTAATAACCTTAAAATTTGTTAACCAATTTTTGTCTTTTATGTCTCATTAGAACGACAATTACGTACACATTTCGATTCTTTTAAATTAAATTGCAAATGTAATTATTTAATGGCAAAATTTTTAAAAAAACAAATCTGAAAAAAAAAATCATTTTTTCCCATTGTAAATGCTCCTCAAAACTAAAACGAAAGTCGGCACGAGTTGCCCTTCTTAGAACAAGCTAAAAATTTTGGTGGTATTTTAGGTCATAACCAAAGTTTTCAGGGGTACCGTTTCAACATTTCAAAAAATTTAATTCTAAGGGACACTCTAGTATATATGTATGTAAATTCTGGATCGTTATAGACAGCGAAGTCGATATAGCCATGTTCGTCTGTCCGTCTATCCATCTGTCCGTCTGTATGTTGAAATCAGCTTTCCGTATCCCCCAAATAACTTACATATGTATATGATTCATATATCACTATATCGGGAATTCTCCCGGCTCGGTTGTTATTTAAAATCGACTAAATCGGCCCAGAAATGGCTGAATTATAAGCGGCCTATTTTAGATCTATATCTGGATTACTAAGTCATTAATATAGACAATATGGATATCTAATGATAGATATTTCAAAGTCCATTGCAGCGTTATATATAAGGCTATGGGAAGTTGGACCTACAGTGGGCCAAAATCGGAAAAAACATATTTTTTAACCCGAATTTTTTTTCATTAATTTTTTTTCAAAAATTAAAAAAAATTGGATAAACTTTTTTGAAAAAATTTTTTTTTTAAAAATAAATAAATTATTTTATATATATTTTAGAATAAATAGATATAAATATAAAGAAAAAAATATTTTTTTAAACTTTTTTAAAAATTTTTTTTTTTTTAAAAAATCTATTCTGATTTTTTTTTTAAATCAATTTTGACAAAAAAATATTTTGTTTAACTACAAATATTTATTAATTTTTTTTTTTTTAAATTAAAAAAAAAAATTGGTTAAAACTGTTTTTGGATAACATTTTTTTTTTAAAAAAAATAAATTATTTTATATATATTTTAGAATTTGTTTTCACTAATACATTAATAAAAAAAATGTTATTTTTAAAAAAATCAATTCTGAAATTTTTTTTTTTTTAAATTACCCAGCAAAAATTTTTTGAATTTTTGTAATGACAACTAGTTATTTCATGCATTCTTTTGTAAGGAGTGGTGGTTACCCAGCACATTATTTTATTTACTAGAATAAGTACTTATTTTTATACAGGCTGGTAATGAGCTTTTGCATTTAGCACAGCTATCTAGTGTGTTTGACTGGAAAACGGGAGGTTAGTGGTTCGCCACCTGTCAAAGACATTAATTTTTTTGTTCATATCATATTCATTTATTTGTTGATGTTAAAACTATTGTTAACTTCCAATAAAATAACTCATACATGGAGCAGTGAGTTAGCAGCTTGACTATCAAACACAAGCAAATAATGTGACTGTTCGATTTTAATAATTTGCTGAAGGGTAAGATTAGGAACAGCCGAATATAGCTATCTTACTTGATAATTCACTGCTCGTTGCGTCGAATGGTTTTGCCTTATTCATGTTAACTACTCCTTTGAAGCAAGTGCATTCGCTCTCTCGTTGCCGATTATTTTCGAGTGGCCTGGTACCCGGGATCGGCAACTCCTATGCACTGTGCATTTACACAGACTACTCACACGCATAGAAAACACAATTCAGTCTCATATGAGTTGTCACAGAAGAAGGTTGTGTTGTCGCTCGTTTCTTGCTTTTGTTTATGAATAAATGTTAATGCAGAGGTGGATAATTCATATTATTGTTGTACCTTTTTTAGCATCTACACTACATATTAAGTAGTTTTTAGAATTATAAACAGGGCAACCAAAAATATGCTCTAAAAAAAGTGTTTTATACGCATAAAATATGCACTAAAAAAATATATATGAAGTAAATAAAATATTGAGCTCATAAATTAAAATTGGTTATTATAGGATTAAATTTCGATTTTAGTGAATTTGGCACTGCATGCAAATAGTATGATTCAATGCATTTGTCATGTGTCCCAATGTTTAAAGGATCCCTACTGAGGATCAATTTCTCGAAATGTTTCTATTTTATATGAAGCTTTAAAAACTTTTTTACCATTTAAGTAATGTTTCAAAAACTCTATGAATAGCCTGTGTCATTTTATGGTAAAAATTGCAATGGATTTTGGAGCATTCATCATGTATCTAGATTAATATCTGAATACGGCTTCTAAAATTTAAATAGAATTATAAAAAAGCCATACAATAGTGGAATGACTGCAATTAAAAAAATATAAAAAAACTTTTTATTCAAGTTTTATCATTGGGACTCAAAATTCCCATGTTTCTTCCTTTCTTATCCATTGTATCGTTACAAGTTATGTAAATATATATATCAATGGGTTTTGAACGCGAAATTTTCGATGGATCTTAATATTCTGAACATCTGTTGAATACTTATTCAATTTTACATTAGTGGTAAACTATTAATGCCCAACCATAACTGTCTCAAGCTGCCTTAAATTCCTTCTTTTAAATGTATCCAAAAATTTGTTATGAAGTTGCCCATAATAACATACAATTTTGGAATTTTCTTTTAATTTTTTACGTATTTTTACTATTTGTTTAATTTTAATATTTGTGTGTGTATATTTTTAATTTAATTGAAATATATGGAAACTAAGCACCCTTAAGTCAACGAAAATTCTATGCAGATAAGTCGATTATAGGTACTCTATTTTTGTATTTAAGTAGCTTAGACCAATTATCATTGGACCTCAATAAAATAGTAAAATATAGAAATGAAAAATTACAATACAAACAATAAAATTATATCAGGAAAATAAAATAATGAAAAATAAAAGAAAATATGCAAAAATATGTAGTTATGAGTTAAATATGCAAAAATATGCTATAAAACGCAAAATATGCTAAAATATGCAGTAAAGAGCAAAATATGCAAAATATAAAATTGTCTGAAACGGATATAAAACTAACTCATATGTTTATACGACGCACAGCAAAAAATATGATATTGCATATTTTTGGTTGCCCTGATTATAAACTATTTGAAATGTTTTTTCTCTCACCTTTAGATGCTTAATTGGGTTTTTAGAAGTTTCTTGTAAATTATTATTTTTTAATACACAATAATTGCTAGACAAATAGGTTAGTTAACATGTTCAGTTTTCCATGCCTGTTTTGTAGTGAAGATGAGAGTACAACTATTTCTCATTTCTTGTTTTTTCGCTCTTACACCTATACAAGTGCAAAATGTAGTAGTATATGTCTGCCGATCCCGGCCTGGTACCAATAAGACTCATAGCATATCTCGGTCAAAGCTCTCTTACAGTCCAATACGGTCTTAGATTTCACCTCATCATCTGATATCACCCTAATTGTCATCTGGCTGTCGGTATATATCCAATTTACACATTCCGTTACAGCACGGTCTTCTGCCTAGAAGCTAGTATTGTGATTAAGTATTTCAGGGTTTTCAATGTATAATGCCAGGCTCATCTTAGGTAAACAAAATTTTTGGCATAAAAAAATTGTTGGTGCAATTTTTGAAAATATTAAAAATCTATTTACTGGCATAAGACAACGAGATAAAAAATTAATAAAATTTAAATTAAATTATTCAAGTATTGTAGTTTTTAAAAAATAAATTCAAGAACTTTTTATTGCTGACTTTAAATTTCATTGAATAAATGCTTAACCTTTTTAAAGGGATTTCGCCAAATATTTAATTGATTTTCTTCATAATTGATGTATGGAATAACATTTTTATGTCAGAGTAAGTAAAAAAATTGAAAATAACAAACAAAAGCTTTACACTTCACTAAAATGAAACAAAATATTTAGCTGTGCTTTTGTGTGAACGAATTTTCACTTTTTACACAAACATGAACAAATAAACAACTAAATCAATTGTAAATTCTAAAAACACAAATATTGTTTCAACTCGTATTTAAACAATTTCCATTGTATGCATAGACTTGCGCTACAGCAATTTTAGTAAGGCCCTATAGAAATTTTAGAGTGTATGTTACTGAAATTGACAAATTTAATAAACTTTTAATAAGATTTGTTTTTTAAAGTCTACTGGAATAAATTCTAATATTAAAAACAGTTATTTGAAACTAAATTTATGAATTTATGTTCCTTTGCAAAAGGTAGCTAAGATAATATTCGCTTTCAGCCTAATCAAATTGGTTTGGCTTGTTTTCATGCAAAGTTAAATAAAAGAATTTGTAAAAAAACGTACAACAAACCATTCATGTCATTAAAAATAAACAAACCAAATACTTTATCAAGTACTGACACAATTTTGACACACAATTTTCATCGACAAATAGAATTTTTTTTACAAAATCTAGCAAATATTTAAAGCCAATACAAAAAAAAAACATATACATATATACCGTCATCTAAAATGCAAAAGGGCTTAATAACCAAAAAATTAAAAATTGAGTTTTTCATGGATATTGTTACAACGCATCAGCCTAAAATTTTAAGCTTTCTATTTTTAAAAAGAACGACTTTATTGAAGAAAGAAAATCATATTTGTAACCACAGAACCTTAAATTTTATTATGTATTTGTCTCTCCTGTAAAATTTAAAAATGTTGATAGGCTCTTTAGCATTTTAGATGACGATATACATATGTATATCTAATTTGTATTGTTTAACATTTTGGTCATTTTCGTCGCCATTTTATTGGAATTTTGCTATAAATTGATCAAAAATATTTGAAAAAATAACAGAATTATGAAAATGGAAAATAAAATTTGTATAAAATTGGTTTATGTCTTAAAAAAAAAAAAAAATTCAGTAAAAGTATTTTAAATTTGTTTTTCTTATTTCATGAACTACATACATTTTATAGTTGTATAAGCCGCGGCGCGACGATACTTAAGCGTGCTAAAACTGTTCACATTAATAACACTAGTTTACAAGGATTTTGTTCATGATATTCTATATACAATAAAAGAGTAACGTTGCTGACCGACTGATTCATCATCACACAGCCCAAACGACTGAAGCTAAAAGCTTTTGGGTTCCTTCCTCCTAAAAACAATTCACTAAGAAGTGATTTTCGGAAATTCGTTGAGGATTTAAAAAAGTGTAAAACGGGATACAATAAAACTTAAAATTGTATGTTAATCCATTTAAAAAACAAGTAAGGCAGCTATATTCGGCTGTGCCGAATCGTATATACCCTTCACCAAATTATACTTTAAAATATAATTTTTAAATATTTTTAGATAAACAAAATTTGATTTTTTTTTTTTCAAAAGTTTTTTTATTTTCGAAATTGATTTTTAATTTATTTTAAAAAAGTTTTTTTAATTTTTATTTTTTTTTAAAAAAGTTTTTTTAATTTTTAATTTTTTTTTAAATTATTGAAAAAAAATATCAGAAAAATTTTTTTTGCTGAAAAAAAAAATTCGGCTAAAAAAATATTTTTCCCGATTTTGAACCATTGTAGGTCTAACTAAGCCTTATATATATCGTTGCAATGGACTTTGAAATATCTATCATTGGATATCCATATTGTCTATATTAATGACTTAGTAAACCAGATATAGATCAAGAATAGGCCAAAAATCGAGGTTATACCTGTTTTTTTTCTTATATCTCTGCCATTTATGGATATTATGGATTTTAAATAGCAACCGAGCCAGAAGAATTCCCGATATATTGATGTATGAATCATGTATGTAAGTTATTTGGGGGCTAACTTCGCTATCTATAACAATCCATAATATATATACTGTGTGAGGTCGCAAATGAAAATTGCAGAAATTACAAACGGAATGACAAACTTATAAATACCCTTTCTACTCATGGTGAATGGTATAATAAGCCGACAGCTGTTTGGAACTTTTTCAAAATTCAAACCATTTAGGGGAGGAAATGGATAAAAACCAAGGACCCTAAATAATAATTATGTTCATTTTTCAGGTACCAACAAATAACCATTTTAAGAAATATTTTATAAAAATTGGTTTTAATTATTATGTATGTATAATGAAAAGTAATATTTATTAAACATAATTATTATATCCAATTAATATCTTTTTACATTGGCTCATAACTATTATGATCAATAAATATTTATTTCTCTTACAGATAACTATTACTAAAGATTTTTATTATTTTTATTTACGATAATAATTATTTTTAATATTTTCTTGATATTAATTGTTGTATTTTTGCAGATTATGCATGTGGATACATTAGGTGTATAACCCGATTTGTATTCACAAATAGGCTTTGCATTTGATTCTTAATTTTAAGTGGTTATACCTCGAATTAATTTGCAATAAAACTAAAGTATAAAGTATTTTAATATTTATGTATAAGAAATTTTCAAGTGCATAAAACATTGATATCATATTTCGTTGCGATAGCAGTTGTAATTTTGGTGTTCCCTTTTTATTATAGATTTTAACAATAATTTTAAAGTAAACAAGTGTTATTTCTTTTTAAATAGAGCAATGTTTTTATGTTTTGTTTCAATTTAAACCTCTTAACTGCAATAAAACATAATTTATTAAAAAAATTGTGTGACTAAACTTTATTATATAAAATGAGTTATAACAGTTATGTTATTTCTTATTCATAACTATTGAAAATAATTAATAATATATCTATCGAATAGTAATAGTTATGCTTGAGAAATATTTTGATTTGATACCCATAATAGTTATCATAAATTTTTAAAAATAAGAATTGGAAATAATAATTATTCTTAATAAATTAAATAATAATTTATTATTAATAATTATTCGCAATTTTTATCGAATAAAAGTTATAACTATTAAATCCTTGATAAAAACTGTATTTTGGTACTTTTTTTGGCACCCTATGTATCTTTTAATCCAATAAACATTGAAACACATTTTAAATCGTATTCTTTACTTATCAAAAAATAGCAAATACTAATTTGGTACTTTTTACAAATTTTTTCGAACCTTTAAGGAATAAAAATGTTGTTTATTTTTGCTACTTTTTTCATGAAATAAGTTTTTCTATAAATTGATATAGACATATAAAGATTTTATTATGAACTTACACCACGGTATAGAAATTCATTTGAGTAACATTTTACCACCGCAACGGGTAGAAAAAAGGTACAAGAAAAGGGGTAAAAACGGGAAAATACATTTTATTTCAAAATTATTAAGCCAATTTTGTTAACATTTTGGTTCCTGGATTCATACAGAAATTAATTAACAGAGTGTTATTTGGAACTCTAGTGCCAGTTTGGTACTTTTTTTAAAACATAGTTTTCTTGAGCACATTAACACAGACATTAACCTTTTGATACATCACTTTAGCATAAACTATTCTGGCAAACTGGAGTATTTTTAAATTTCAAACTTGAGGGGTGTTCAAGGAGGAAAAGGGAAATTGGTAATTTTCCCCTATAAATTATTTAACTTATCGATATTAAAGTTAGCTGATATGTATCTGAGTGATGTTAGGAATATTTAGGTACCAAATGTGAGAACTGAACTATAAGTAACTGAACCATTACTACTTTTATATATTTGTTTTTAATAATGAACCTGGAAATATGCAATTAAGCATACATATATGGGTGAGTTAATAAGAATCCAATGGGGAGATTTTATGGTACTTTTTAATTCTAATATTACTTTTTGAATACATTTATAATAACGAACCTGAAATTTTGAAATAAGACGCATATGATCCTGAATGAATAAATATATTAAAAGGGTGTATTTAGTGGTACATACTTTTTTCCTTCTAATGGTACTTTTTGAATTTTCTATAATAATGGACCTAGAAACATGAAATTAAACATATGTATATGGTCATAAGTGACTGAGAATTCAAGGTACTTTATGGTACCTATTCTTTATTATAATGAAAAAAGTTTATATGAACCTGAGCGTTTGGGAATTTCTAAGTGGGAGTTTATGGCACTTTTTGATTTTTTTGTAAAAAATTAATCAAATAATTTGGTAAATTAAGATGTTTCATGCTACATAAATAACACATTTTTTAATTGTACAATGTACATTGATATTTTTAGAAATCTTTTACCTTTCGACAACTTTTAACTTTAGTTAGAGATCGCAACCTGTACAAATACGGATAGATATTAAATGAAATAGATAGATATTAAATCCTGTTTATTTTATTAAGTTATCTCTTATATTTTAAAAGATTTCTATTGTTTTTAAGAACATTATTTATATCTTATATACTCTAAGTATTTATCAGGGAAACACATTTTTCTGAATCCACCTAGTCGTGAAAAATAATCAAATTCAAAATTTTGAGATGAGTGTGAAAAATGTTTACATTTTGACAGAAGTGAAACGTCATTTTTTTATATTTCTTTTCAAAGATTTAAAAAAAAAATTGCGTTAAGTAATCCTATATCATTTTTTTTTTTTTTAAAATTCTAATTTTATAATTAAATTAAAAAAATGTAGCATCGACTTGTTCAAATTTAGAAACCTTTTGTAAAAATTGGTTATGAATATTGGGGCATAACTTTAAGAGGTGATCAGTTATGAAGAATTCCCCACTCACAAGTATTTTTGGTATAGTTTACTGAAATTTTTAAAATTCGAAACACAAATGAAATCAGTCTCAATGACTTTCCAAAATTTATGATTTTCTTCATATGTATTTGATAATTTCTTATCCAATGGGATCACCAATGGCTGGAGGTAGATAATGCAGTTTGACCAATGATACATTTCATTTCACTTGGCAACATTGACTATATTTTTTAGCTCCAACTTAATGTGTTTGTTCTTCTTTGTGGCTAAAACCAAATCCAACTTAATATTGGTAAATCTAGATACAAAACTTTTGTTTATTGGTTAGTTTCTGGGTTTGTTGAAAATTTGATGCCATCAAATTTAAAATTTTACACATTGTTTGCAAATAAATTACTTCCTAGAGAAGAAGTGAGAAGAAAAAAAAATTACAAATGAATAGGAACAATTCTAGAAAATAGTTTTGTAAATTTGCTGTTGCCTAAATGTGTGTGCATTAGGGTGGCTGCGTTTGTATGGAGGACAAATAAGATGTCGATGTTCAATATAGTTCGAATTTTATTTGAATTTTTTTGAAATCTATGTTTTCTCTGATATGATGTTAGCTACATATGTATATTCTAGACGATTACAATATGAATATTAAAACATCTGTCAAGTTTGAAATGACGTGGTCTACAGAATACAGACCACGTTCTATAATCACGTTCTATAATACGTATAGAACGTGAATCTGAGCCTGTGATGAATTTAAAGGTCTGTTAATGCTGCTTGCAACATTCATCATGTTTATAAACATTTTTATCATTAGAAACTTCTACTTATAAACAATGTTGATAACATGCTGTTATTAACATTGTGGCTTTAAAAGCTCTGGGTGGTCATTGTTGAAATAGAACATCCTAGTTTTCCCCGATAGATTATTCATGAGACTTCTAGAAGTTTATATATAAATTGTAACAGCGAGTTTTGAGTGAGTCATCGTATTAAATTAAACTTTTATTTTAGTTGGGAACATTCTCAACTTATATTTGCGGCCACCCTAGTCTACATGAGTGCGAATTAGAAATTTATTTTTGCAGATATTTTTGTTACGGGTTATTTTTGTGATTAAGATGTACAGAAAACTCATAACCCAATGAAAGATTTTGTTTTTGCACAAATAAAACTACTTTTTCAAACATTGTCCAGTTCTTAAACAAAATCATAGTTGGGTTATAAAATATTGTTTCATTTGGTGTGCTGTACTTTGCAAAATATTTTTTCTTTTTGCTGAGTTCTACAGAAATCCATACATACATATAAACGTACCACAGCAGCCATAAATCGTATATAGATAAAGTAGGAGCAATTTCTTGTTAAATAGTTTAAGTTCAACATTTTAACTTTTTGGTCGTTCTTATGCTAGAGCTTGTCGGTAGATGTTAGAATGTTAAAACATCGTTTGCAACAGTCATCTAAACCGACATCTGTGTATGTTTATATGTGCATGTTATCCAGATGAATGAATGTTGCATGAAATTTACTTTATTCAAACATTTTAGGAAAATTGAGAGTTAGATACGCACAGAAACAACTAAAAAAAAAACAAAACCATTCTCAACTAAGTTACCAATCTAACAAACTCTTGTTCAAACCAAAATTATATTTAGTTAGACATTGGGTTTCTTGGCTTATTTGCCTTAAAGCCATCAAAAACTAAAACTGAAATTTTTGTTTTTTTTTTTTTGAAGCTTATACAATAGGGTGGCACCATTTGTATGGAGTGAATATAAGTTAAAAGATCGGTTTTAAAAACGGAAAAAATGTCTATATCTTCTATTAAATGTATTTAATAGAATGAAAAACTCATTTTCCAAACAAGATTTTGCTTTCATTTTTATTATCATATTAGATTTAGTTTATTTTGCTGTTACGTTGTTTTTACATTTTATATGACGTATGTAGTTATTGGAAAGAGTAAATAAAGTCTATCAACAGCATGAAAAAAACACAAAATAGTTTGATATTCTGTATTCATACTTATTTCAGTACTCGTTTATTTATTTGGAAGTTTGTGTAAATAAAATTCATCAACTATTTCCATCCTTTTATAATAACTTTCTCCATGAGCTGCATGGGCATAAAAAGTTTCTCAAACTGTGTGTTATTTTATGCAGCCTTATAGATATGAAAGTTGATAAAAAGCCTCATATATGTATGCTACTGGACCAAATCTTGTATAAATATTTCAAGCCAAATTTGTTATATTATTTGATTCGTTTTATTTCTGAAGTAACACTATTGTAGGATATAGTAGGTTGTTAAAAATTCTGTAGTTGAAAATTCGGTAACCATAAACTAAGAGCAACATATTATGATCAGATTGTTGCTTGAAGTCCAAAACATATTATGATCATTATTAGTATCATAAAATATCATAATATGTTCTGGAATAATCAAATTATGATAAAAATCAATCATAATATGACCCAAAGTCATCATATTTATGACTCAATTAAATCATATTATGATACAATTAAATCATATTATGATCCAAAATAATCATATTATTATTAAAATTTATTTTTGGAAATACAAAATTTTAATAGGTTTTAGTTTAAAGTACTAAATTCACAATTAAAATATTATTGATTAAATCAAATTTATTGTTATTCGCTCTAGGGAAGTTAAAGATAATAAGTATACAAATAAAACTATATAGCGAATGGGAATTACAGACACTCAAAATTTACTTGTAAAAATAACATAGCTTAGACAAACACCAACACTCACAAATGGTGGGAAAATAGACTATTAAAAGTAAACATATTTTGTTTGCATGTTAAACATATTATGACTACATTTATTATTATTTAATTGTTGTAAACATATTCTGTTAACATCTTAAACATATTATGATTACGTGTATATAAAATTAACATTTAATGGTTGTATATAAAAATAATATGTTTACCTAATTATCATTATTTAGTTGTTCGAAAACCATATTCATATTTATAATTGCGATGAAAATATAAACGTTTACAGTAACTATAATATTGTTGAAATTAAATTAAAACAATAATTATATGTTTACGACAACAATATATTGTTACAGAGAACATAGTATAGTTGTCGTAACCATGTCCAACCATGTTTTTTCTCTGCGTGTACGATCTCTCAAAATCGTCTTTCAAGGGCTCTGGACTTCAATTCGAATGGTACCCAATTTTCCTGACTTTGGATAAATCCTGCTGCTGTTTGAGTACCTCACAGCAATTTTGCAAGCTCTTGTTTAGTTTTACAACAATATTCAATTGGTGTGCTTTATCACCACTTTTTTTTCAAATTAAAGAAGTAAAGCAAAACTTCCCGCATATGATGAATTTTTGGTATAATATTCGACATTTTCGAAGCAAAAAAAATTGTTGTTTTACACTATAACGTTCAATAACTAAGTGAAAATAAATGACAGCTATGTACCCCTCAAAATGACATATAAGTTATTAAAAACAAAAAAAAAAACGTCTTCAAAAGATATGACATCTATTGTAAATCCCGTCTAAATTTTTCAAAGAGCGCTAGGTTTGTGGGGCTTCTGAAAAATAAGTATAGGCTATTTATGTAAGTATTTGATATTGACGAAAACCTCAGGACTTGGAGATTTATATTTTAGTAAAATTAAATAATTTTATAAATTTTTCGAACATCATTTACCTTAAAAACTAAAAAAATAATAATATGGTGATTTTCCAAGAAGAAAAATATTTAATTTGAATTATTGTTAAATTTTAACGGTTCAAGATATCATAACAAAATTATAGACTAAAATGTTCTTAAATCAATAGCATTAGAATTTTTGAAATTTTTTATTTTCAAATACCAAAATTCCTAAAACGGGGAAAATGTCTTCAAAAAACTGAGTTTTTTTTGAAAAGTGCCCACTGTGACGTTATTTACCGTGTACAACCAACAACCACTTTGTAAGTTTTTAAGAAACATATAGGGTTATACAAATATGTAGCTTTTTCATGAATCCTTGTATTGACTTTTTCAAATTTTTTACTCAAACCTTAAGGTTTGTTTAAAAATTGGCCAAGTTTGGATAGGGCTGAGGGGTATTATGTTCGCTTAAGGGAACCAAATTTTACTTTGCTCGCATTTACACTAAGTTCTTCTTTCGGTTCATGTAAAAATTTTATATAGTCCTGAGGAAAAGTTTGTTCTACAAAAGAAAAAATATAGAGAAATAATGCCTATAAAATTCCACAATATAAATCTGACAGTAAGAATTATCTTAGACATTAACATATACATTTTTTTTAGTTAGTTTAACACTGTATGTAATTTTTTGAGTCATGCAAATACAGTGGTTGACAAAAGAATGGAAACTTTTCCAAATATTCCATATGTAGCCCAAAATTTAAAATATTTTTTTAAAATAAAAATTTTTTTTTTTAATATTTTACTTGTATAGTTTTATTTATATAAATTAACTGAAAAACAAACAACATAATTAATTATATTCGGAAAAAAGGGAACAAAATTAAAAATATTCACTATTTCGCTACTGACAAAACAATGGAAACTTTTAAACTTCTGCAAGAAAGAAGTGTAAAACGAAAATAATATTTAAAAGAACCATGTAAAAAGCATCCTGTTTACAGTTATTTAATTTTATTTTTAAATTTTAGTAATTTTTCACAATTTCTTTTTCTAAGTTTTTCGCATAATTGCTTTTTTTTCAAAGTTAACGAAAATGGCTAAAGTTAAGATTTGTGAAGACTTAAAAAATAAAATAATTAACGATTTTAAAGCTGGTTTAAAACAAAAAAGTATCTGTGACAAATATTCAATAAATAAATCAGCAGTTTCAAAAATTATAAAGAAATTTCGTGACACCGGTTCTATAAAAACTCAACATTTAGGTGGAAGACCTCGTAAGACTACTCCTAGACAATATAATTTAATAGCGAGAGAGTTCAAGAAATTCCCAAAAATAACTCCTCGAGAGGTTGTTAATAGCCTAAAATTAGAAATAAATACCCGAAAAGTTAGTCGCAGGGCAAATGAGGCTGGTCTTTGTTGCTATCGTCCTGTGAAATAACCACTCATTTCTAAAAAGAACCGTTCTGCTCCTCTACAATTTGCCAGGGATCACTTAAACTGGTCGATAGAGAAATGGAATACTGTCCTCTTTTCCGACGAATCCAAATACAATTTAGGAGGCAGTGATGGGAGAACATTTGTATGACGACCAAAGGGAAAAATATTAGATCCAAAGTACACAAATAAGACTGTAAAGTTTGGCGGTGGCAATATTATGGTATGGGGATGTTTTTCAGGGCAAGGTATGGACCCAATTCATATTATAAAATATACCATAACAGGTATAGGATACAGAACCGTATTAAACGTTGTTATGTATCCATACGCTAAGGAAAATATGTCCCTAGTTTGGAGATTCCAATACAACAAAGACCCGAAAAACACCTCTAGGGTTGTAACCGAGTGGTTACAATCCAACAAGGTACGTGTTTTGAAGTGGCCTGCCCAGTCGCCAGATCTCAATTCCATAGAAAATCTATGGGAAATTGTAGATCGTAAAATAAGGACTCAAAATTACACCAGGAAGGAAGATTTATCGGAGGCGATTATAAGGGAATGGGAAAATATTTCAAAGGAGACCATTGACTCTTTAATTGGTTCAATGCATCGACGATGTGTAGCAGTTATAAAAAATAAGGGATATCCAACAAAATATTGAGTTATTGCAAAGTTTAGACCATATTTAGTTTCCATTGTTTTGTCAATACCGTAATAAAGAAATCTTTTAATTTTGTTTTCTCATTTTTAGAATTTAATTAATTATGTCCTTTGTTAAGTTAATAAAAGTATAAAAATAAAATACTACAAAAATATTAAAATTTTTTAAAAAATCATTTCAGATTTTAGGCCACTAATGAAATATTTGGAAAAGTTTCCATTATTTTGTCAACCATTGTATAACCATATACGGCCACCACTACATGATAAAAGACAAAAAAAAGAACTGTATCTCACAGTTTTGACCAAAGTCATGCACTTTTTTATGGGCCCCCAAAGATTTGGGTCCTGGGTGTCATTTTTGCAAAAAAGTGATAATTTTATCAGGCTCATATTTTGCAAACAGTTCGGAATTTTCTAGCCCTTGTCATAAAGAACAAAAAACTTCATCTTCAAGATCAAAATCGCAAAAAACGTTCAAAAAACGAAATGAATTTAGAAATAAATTTTTTAAAGCTGCCTAAAAGTATGCTTTAGTTTATAATAACTTAATAGTTTATGGCCCAAAATACTGCCTTTAGCTTTTTCTTACTAACTTATATTGACCTACCTAAATGGTGTTAAGAATCATTACTAGGAAGTTCATATGTTCTAGAAAGTTGTTTATTCAGATTTTAGGTACATTTTTGTAGTTGATTGTTTCCTTGAATTTTCAACGCTTTGCTACCTATTTACCTGAACAAGAGAAAAAAGTAAAAAATTTGTTTAAAGTTTTTTGCGTTTTGATCTTGAAGATGAAGTTTGTTTGATTTTATGTTCACAAAATTTGTTCTTTATGATAAGGGCTACAAATTTGCTTCAGAGAGTAAATCAATATTCCGAACTGTTTGCAAGATATGAGCCTGAGAAACTATCACTTATATTACGTAGTGCTGTCCGTATATGGTTATTTTTTATCGTGTTGGACTGTGTAATGCTCCTTTCGATCAAAAAATTAAAGCTCTTACCCACTGTAAAAAAAATTCAGACCTGCTGGACTATAAGTTTATTCTACAAAAATTATCTACTCAACATGCCCTTTCAGAATTACAGGGTCGCTATTCTGTTCCAATCAAAAAGTCTCAATTTGTTGGACAGTGTAATTTGATTATCAATAATTTCGGTTATCACAACTAAAACTATTTTTTCTGAGTGGCAAATACGGTCAAATGTTTATTTAAAATAAAAAAATTTACATTTCTAGTAGGTTGACTTAGATACCTCTGGCTCATTCATTGAAATCTGTTCATATTTGTACAAGTGTCAGAGGTGTTCGACTTTGGCACCCTGCATCTGACCTTGTGTTCTAACAGGGTGGACACAAATATAATTTTCTTGAAGCCTATGTCCTCCTCTACGATTCATTGAAACATTATTTTGCAATCGGACCAGTAATTTAGAAGATCCAGATGTATTAAATTCACCAGATTAAATTTTTCAATCGACCCCACTGTGCAACTGTTATTAAGAAAACGTTGATTGTGTAAATGCGTCATCACGTCCACATCTCCAAAGTTTCATTAATATTTTGCCTATTTAGCTTTTTACGCACAAATGTAAATTTTTCCTCTTATAACTTTTGTTGCGTGGAAATCTTTATTTACAATCTAATTTCCTTGAAATCAAATATTTACATAATAAATTATCAATAACGTTCTATGAACTCTTATTAATTTAAATTTACTGTTCTTTTATGTCTGTTTCTCTCCTTCTGCTGGCTATTTATCTGTCCATTCTAACGCCCATTCATCATTTGAACGTTTTTTTCACTATAAATTTTTGTACATCTGTAATATTAAGTTGTGTATCAGTAGTATACATGATTTTATTTATGTATGTATATTTGAATATTTATCTTTATAATCATTATAAAAAAAAATAATGATAATTTAAAGCAGCCAATAAGAATTACAAAGCATATTACGTTTATATGTAATTTTAGTTGTAAATCGCTGTTGGAATCTATACAACTCACAAAAACATTTTGATATTTGTATATAGATTTCTTTGGAATTCGCACAAAAATGTACTAAACGGTTTCTAGCATGTTTAGGAATTTGTTGATAACATCCTCCGTTAAAATTTAATTTAATTTTTAATATTAAAAATTGATTTCTGCAATAAAATAGCGATGTTTTTGTACCTTTGGCTTCAGCAATTTAAATGTAGCTTAACTGTTAGTGGGTTAATAAAAATACATTTGTATTTGATTTTTAAACAAATACACTATCTACAGCTATCTACTGAATTTGCAATGAAAGAAACAATTTACTTAAAAAAAAATAAAACTGAAAAATTAACAAACAAATGACAGCTGTATATGATTGATGATAATGTGACCCAGTCCCTGATATATTTACAAAATATAAAACCCACACTTGTGCTTTGTCCTTCTATCAAACCCCTCCCCCCCTCCAGACAAATACAGTAGGAATATACCAAGATTTCCATTGTAAATCTGTATATACAATATATAACTTTGCTTATTTTATTTTTTCCATCTGCAAATTCTGTGTTGATTTTTACGTTTGCTGTGTTGGTGAAAAAAACTATTGTTTGAAAATGTTCACAAATGATTTGTATTCAACATTTAACAAAAATTATGAATAAATAATATAAAACAGAGAAAGCAAAAAAAAAGATTAATGGAAACAGGAACACAAAGTGAAAGTGAATGAAATGAAAATTGCAAATTATAATGATTAAATGTTTTTTTATTCATAATTATCTCAAGTATTTTGTTACAGTATTTTATGTCAAATTAGGCAGAAACATAAAGAGCATTAAGGAAAATATTTTTGAATTATTTTTTTTATTAGTTGTAAGAGTAGAAAATAAGCTCTCACTGTTTCCAGAGAAATCATATTTACACAGCTTTTGGTTAAATTAATAAAACTGTTCTTTCACCCAGAAAAAAAAAATTCACAATTTTTTTAAGTTTTTAACAATATTGTAGTCACAGTAATTATTTATATGATTGTGGTAATCATAATATGGTAATTTTAAGATTCACATGATTGTTGCGGTCTATATATGGGGTATCATAATCTAGGAACAACATATTATGATATAATGATTCATCATGGAAATGATTGCCATAAACATATATTTATTTACTACTACCATATATATGATTGAGACAATCATGTAAATCTTAACATTACCATATTAAATACAGTTTTTTTTATATATATCCATGATTCCGTTCTGAATTT